>NC_137454.1:267872844-268353209 GCF_964235325.1 Thermobia domestica | reverse complement strand
AGTAAAATTAAAATAATTACTAAGAAATACATTCACTGAAAAACTCAGGGGTGGCAAGTCCACTGTCTTAAATCCGCTTGAGAGCGTTCGAGTCCAAATTCAAGTAAAGTAAATTCAAGAAAGAAACACATGGAAGACCCAGGTTCGATTCCCGGTGGGAGTTCATGTGATTCGGATTCGACGTTAATTAGTAGGTCCACGTTTCATATAGCTTCGCTGCTGAAAGGGACGTTAAGCTCAAAATCAACTCAAGAAAAGTTAAAACAATGAGAATGTTTTCTACTGTCTTGGCGTATACAATTCTATGTTAAATAAAACTACATACACTATTTGATAATGGAACCATCGTCAGAAATACAGTATCCAATAAATCAAACTTTTCGAGGAGGGTTTATCTGAAGATACATACAAATATTGAAAATAGTTTTAAAAGCTGCATAATGCAGAAATACTATTTTATCGCGTATGAACTTGAGGCTTCTAGAACAGCAAGTTCTGACCAGATATTAACACCGCAGAACCAGGATATGATTAAGGGATTGACTAAACCATAGTTTCCAACTTTACCCAGTGTAAATAAAGTAGGATTGAAACCCACTCTATCCAGTGTATACCTGAGCGTCATGGGGGGGCTGTAAACCCTGTAAAATTCCTCTTGGATCCGCCCCTGTTGAAACCAATTCATATTTCATAACTTCATACACGGCACGATCAAGCACTGAATCTATTGAAATCTTACTACGTAAAATAATTATCGAGAGTCTACACTTTTTCTATTAAAGCTCAAAGTATATTCTATCATAATATAAATTGTCATTCATGTAGTGTGTGCTAATGCAGCTAGGGATGCGCACGATACAATATTTGTGGCTGTCTCGTCTCGAAAATGTGCTGTAAAAGTGAGGTCTCGACTCGAAGAATGTATATATCTCAATCAGAAGTGTCGAGTCTTTACTCGAATTTGGTCAGGAAAATCCTGTCTCGATTCGTCTCGTGCGCATCCCTAAATGTAACTCATGACAAAAATGTTTTGTTTTAAAACAAAATGAAACGGTTGAGGTGGACTCTGCCGAGTAGAAGACATCCAATTTATTAAATCGCCTCGCAGCCCACTTGGCCGCACACTTAGGTTACACTCTTCACCTTTTTCCCATGCTATCTAAAGTATCGGCTAATCTTAAATTCGCATTGCCGATTCGGGTTTTCTAACAAGAATTATTATGTTCCAACTTAATTTGGATGTGAAATCCTGACTTAATTAGCATTTAAGAACTTCGCAGTGTGCATTAAAATCATGACAGAAATATAATTAAATCTCAATTTTAAATTTCATGTCTACCTCGCATCCAAATACTTGTCCTGTCATTTCTTTCAATGTTGGTAGGAGCCGAAAGTTCCAATTGATCCCAATTTTTCGCTTTAATTCCCTGTATTTGTTCATACAATCTTAAAGAAATGTTATTATTAATAAGCAACACTTCCGAAATGTAACACTCCGATTTTGATAAAATTTGGAAGGTATATACTACACATGAAATAAACGATTACGTGTTTCTTATTTTCTACGGAAAAACGGTTTTAAGGGGCAAAAGACCCCACCCACAATTTTGAAAGTTGACGCCCCAAAAGCAAAAACCAAGGAAACCGAAGTAAACGAAATTTTACACATATTGCAGGCATACAATGAGGGAACATGTGTTTCGTATTTTCCTGGAAAAAAACGGTTAGGTGGGGATCGGACCTTTCCAAAACTTTCATCACGAAATATTGAAAGTGATAATAATAATATGACAAATGTGTGTAAAGCACACAAAGAATTGCAACGAAACTTTGTGTATGAACAACATACCAAAAAATAAAGGAACACAGGTTTTAATTTTGTGCTGAAAAACGGTTTCAGGGGGCAAAAGCTATCACCCAAAATTTTGAAAGTTAAGGCCCGAAGGCCAGAGGAAGTGAACCGAAGTGAATTAAATTGTGCACAGATATCGTCGACATAAAATGAGGGAATACGGTTTTCATATTTTCCTGAAAAAAAGAAAACCGTTTAGGTGGGACACACACACCTCCAGAACTTTGATCGTGAAATATCAAAACTGTAAATAACAGAAGTGTTTGAAGGACATGACGAATTGGAACGACATATTGTGTAGGGACAGTACGCAAAAAATAAACGAATACGTATTTCTTTTATTTTCTGCGGAAAAACGGTTTTAGGGGGCAAAACCCCCACCCCAAATTTTGAAATTTGAGGCCCAAAATACAAGAAGAAGTGCACTGAATTAAATGAAATTGTGCGCAGATATTGTAGACGAAAAATGAGATGATTGGGTTTCGTATTTTCCTGTTAAAAGCGGTTGAGTGAGGCACGGGCCTTCTAACCATTGATTACGGAATATCAAAAGTGCAAATAAGCATACGCAAAAGTTCCTAAAAAATATGGGGAATTGCAACGAAACATCGTAAAGGGACTATACGCAAAACAGTATATGAAACATGTTTTAATTTTTGCGGAAAAACAGTGTTGAGGCCTAGGTCCCATCCGAAAAAAAAAGGAAATATTACCGTAATAGCTCAGAAAGCAGTGGACCCAAGCAAATCAAATTGTGTGTAGATATTATATGTAAAATAAGGGCTCTCGTGTTTCTCAAGTGTTCCTATCCGTTTTGCTTCAAATTTGGCATATCAATAGCAAACTGGAAATAAATCGACACGTGTTTTTCCTTATGCTGAAAAGAAAACATTGCAAGGGTTAAAGGTGCCTCCTGAAATACTATAAAATACGCTATCCTGTTTGTGTTTGCTGTTACTTGATCTACCAAATTTGAAGAAATCGGATGGAGACACGACACTTGTGAAACACGGAAGGCCATATTTTCATATCCAATATCAACATATAATTGCTTTCGCTTCGGTCCACTTCTCCCGCAATTCAACGCTCGGTTAACTCACAAGTTTTTTTTTTCATTCAGGAAAATACGAAACACGTATTCCCTCACCTTACCTCTACAATATTAGTGCACATTTCATTCATTTCCGTCCACTTCTTCTTCTTGTCTTTTGGAGTAAATTCCAAAATTGTAGACGGGGGCATTTGCCAACCAAAACCGTTTTTAAATAAAATTCAAAAATGTATTCGTTTATTTTTTGCGTATTGCCCACACACGCAGTTTGATGCAATTCTTCATGTCCGTTACACACATCTGATATACTGTTACTAGATATTTTGATATTTCGTGATGAAGGGTTTGGACGGGTCCGTGCCCCACCTAACCGTTTTTTCCAGGAAAATACGAAAACCGTATTCCCTAATTTTGTGTCTACAATATCTGTCCAAATTTCATTCACTTCAGTTCACTTCTTCTTACCTTTCGCGCGTCAACTTTCAAAATTTTGGTTTTGGGTTCTTTTGCCCCTAAAACCGTCTTTCCGCAAAACAGAAAAAAAACATATTCCTTTATTTTTTGTCCATACAAAAAGTTTTTTTGCAATTCTTCATGTCTTTTACACACATCTGACATATTGTTACTAGCATTTTTCATTTTTTGTGATCAAAGGTTTGGAGGGGTTGGTGCCCCACCCATCCGATTTCTCCAGGAAAATACGAAACCCGTATTTACTCACTATATGTCTACAATATTTGTGCACAATTTCACTCCCTTCGGTTCACTTCTTTTTGCCTTTCGGGAGTCAACATTCAAAATTTTGTTTGGGAGGTTTTTGCCTCCAAAAACCGTTTTCCCGCAGAACATAAAAAAAACCGTATTCATTTACTTTCTGCGTATGTCCATACACAAAGTCATATTGCAATTCTTCATTTCCTTTACACACATCTGACATACTGTTACTATTACTTTTGATTTTTCGTGATCAAAGGTTTGGAGGGGTCTGTGCACCACCCTACTGTTTTTTCCAGGAAAGTACAAAACTCGTGTC
The DNA here is from genome assembly GCF_964235325.1 of Thermobia domestica. Classification (NCBI taxonomy): domain Eukaryota; kingdom Metazoa; phylum Arthropoda; class Insecta; order Zygentoma; family Lepismatidae; genus Thermobia; species Thermobia domestica. Next base: position 268,349,273 of record NC_137454.1, on the reverse strand, counting down.
CTCATTTCACGTCTGCAATATCTGTGTACAATTTCATTCACTTCGGCTGACTTCTTCTTGCCTTTCGGACGTCAACTTTCAAAATTTCGGGTGGTGGCTTTTGCTCCTGAAACCGTTTTTCCGCAGAACAAAAAAAGTATTCATTTTTTTGCGTATTATTAATACACAAGGCTATGTTGGAATTCTTCATGTTGTTTGCACACATCTGACATACTGTTGGTAGCACTTTTAATATTTCGTGATCACAGGTTTTGAGGTGTCCGTGCAGCACCCAACCCTTTTTCCAGGAAAATAGGAAACTGTATTCCGTCATCTTACTTCTACAAAATCTGTGTAGAAATTCATTCACTTCGGTTCATTTCTTTTTGCCTTTCGGGCGTCAATTTTCATTATTTTGTGTGGGAGTATTTGCCCCCTAATACCATTTTTCAGCAGAACATAAAAGAACCCGTATTGCTTTATTTCTGGCGTATTATCCTTACAAAAAGTTTCATTGCAATTCTTCATGTCCTTTATACACTTTCTACATACTGTTATTAGCATTTTAATTTTTTGTGATCAAAGGTTTGTTGGGGTCCGTGCCCTACACGACCATTTTCTCCAGGAAAATATGAAACCCGTATCCTCATTTTATGTCTACAATATATGTGCACATTTGCACTCACTTCGGTTCACTTCGTTTTGCCTTTCCGGCGTCAACTTTCATAATTTTGTGTGAGAGCTTTTGCCTCTAAAACCGTTTTACCGCAGAAAAAACCCGTATTGCCCGTACATAAAGTTTCAATGGAATTCTTCATGTCCTTTACACAAATCTGATATACTGTTACTAGAATTTTGATATTTCCTGAGCAAATGTTTGAAGGGGTCCGTACCCCACCTAACAGTTTTTTTTTTTTTTCAGGAAATACGGAACTAGTATTCCCACATTTTATTTTCACAATATGTGTGCAAAATTTCATTCTCTTCGGTTCACTTCTTCTTGCTTTTCCGGCGTCAAATTTCAAACTTTTGGGGTGTGTTATTTTGCACCCTAAAACCGTTTTCCTGCAGAACATTAAAAAAATCAGCTCACGAAATATCAAAAGTGCTAGTAACCGTATCTGACAAGTAAACCTTACATTTGGGTGAATCGAGTTGCTGACTGAGACACATATGAGAAAGTAGTACTAAAAGTGGTCAGTATTTCAGTGAAGATGTAGGTGCGAAGCTCCAGGGGTTTAGGAGATACAGCCACCAGAACATCACATGGAAGTACAGGATAGTGTTCATACAGTTGGAGGTAAAAGCCTTGAAGACCTCTTGTAACGACAAAAGGTGAATAACAAATATATGGGTACATATTAGAACTAGGGGGAAGTCATATAGTAAGGGCATACGTGACGGCGGCCATCTTGAAATCCGCCATTTTGAATTAAGGTTAAGTTTTTAAAATAGGAATAGGGTCATGTGATACATGATTTAAGGCGCAAATTTAATCAGAAGAACAATGGTGACGTTAATTTTGATATATGCGCAATTGGTAAAAAGTTACAGGGAAATCAAATACTGTTGCAGCATATGTATTAGTCCTTTACCCCACCTTGTAAATTTTGTGTTAATGGTAATAATAAAATAAAAAGCAGGTGGGTAAATATTAGGTCTATGGTAAGAGTTGCCTTGATGGCGGCCATGTTCAAATCCGCCATTTTGAATCAGACAGAAGTTTTAAACAAAACGCATAACATTGACACCTTATTAATAGCAAATTTTACCATAAATCCAACGGTATAACGCCACCATTGTATTTCTGATTAACTTTACGGAAACGGACAATAAAGCGAGACAATATACAAAAAATACTTTTTTTAGGCAAATGAATGCAAATTACCATTAGTGGCCCAACACAGAGTCGAACCAAGTTACTAGCAAATTATCTACATAGTATTGTCTTTCAAAGGTAAAGCGGACAGGTTGAGGTTCGGTAAACTTTCTACGAAAATGTACCACAAACCGATATAATATACAAAAAATACCTTTTTTAGACAAATGAATGCAAATTACCATTAGTGGCCTAAAAGAGAATCGAACCAAATTACTAGCAAATTATCTACACACTATCATATTTCAAACGTAAAGCGGACAGGTTGAGGTTCGGTAAACTTTCTATGAAAACGGACAATAAACCGAGACAATATATAAAAAATACCATTTTTAGGCAAATGAATACAAGTAGTAGGACATGGTTACTTTTGGCGCAATTTTGACCCTTTTTTCTGACCAGATTATTTAAATATAAAAATTAAAAGTCCACCACTGACCATCGAACTTTAACAAAGTAGATCGGATATTGTACACTGCGCATAGGATTTTATGACATTTTAAATCATAAAAGCTTACATCTAAAAAACTTACAATGGAATCCTACACAAAATATAAGCTTTCATTTGACACTTGAATCATGAAAATCCGTTAATAATTAGCTTTAAAAACTCAATGAGAAGGAATACATACAACTCCGGAACAGGTGATCTGTCACTGATTCATTTGAACGATTCCAGTACCAGCACAGGACCTTCCAATCCGATTCTCTTTCCTTGTCCTCACACCAACATACATATATATGCATTAGCCTCTTCCTTCAACACAACTTTCTTACTAGCAATGGCGAGATGGCGCTGTACAATGACGTAGTCTCCTTCGGGGAGAAAACGTAATACATGACGTCATTGAATCCGTGACGAAATATCCCTCGAGTCTCTTTTCTCTCTATCCTTCCCATCAACACTCAGCGATACCAGAATATCAGAACTAAATCCTAAGTTGCAAGACAAAAAAGAAAAAAGTCAGTGTATCCAACTCAATATTTTTTCGGAACGTTCCAGGATTTTAATTTTTCAAGATATCGCTATAAAACATATAGGGATGAAATCACCCCATTACTAATAAATATGATAATTGTTAAAAGTGAGTTGGCAACACTGGCAGTCTTACCCCCAAATAACGGTAAAATTCAATAGCTCAATCCGTAATTAACCGATTTCAAAAATTCAAACGGCAAATGAATACTAATAACATAACCAATTTTACAAAATGCATAAATGGCTGCATAACCCACAGGATATGATCCTCTTTTTCAATATCTCTACTAATTTTCATCAAATCTAAAAAATAAAAAATACTACCATAATCACAATAAAATTCTAAGACTATTTTACAGAATAACATTTTCACGAAAACTCAAAAATAAACCCGTAAAAAATTCCCGAATTTCGAATTTGCTATAACATCATCAAATATTAACCGATTTTCAAAATTCAAACGACAATCAATAGGCAAATAAATTTAATATCTATCGAATGTTTTGTAGGTTGCATAACTCTAAGGATATAATTACAAAAAAACTCAAATAAATCTCTTATTTATGCATGTATCTTTAAATTTGAAATGACATTATGTTCTGTATATCCAAAGGTCTTAGTTTTTATAGTCTTGATACTTTAAAAACACTTATACACTTAAAACATACTTAAAATTACAAGTTCGGATATTGATAATGGAATCTTCTGCTAACCTCGTTCTCAATAGGAAACAATGACTTCTTAAACTCTGTCCACTGATCATAATTCAAGCTGAATAGACAGCCGTTAATATCAAAAACAACTTGAACTTCGGTCTGCACACTTTTCACAATTACATTGAAATTATTAGTAAGTATAAATTTCTTTTGAGGATCCATTCTATTCACTCCATTTTTTACTTTTGACGACATATTTTTGATCATTTTTATTATTGTTTGGATTCACAAAACCGATAATCATTTCAAATTCACATACAGAACTCAACAGTTGGATAATTATCTTTTAAACCAGTGTATTTGATTTTTATTCCATCTTTAACGACCTCATCAATCATTTTATCTGTTAAGTGTTTTGTAAATCTAGGTGGAAGAAATACCTTAAAATCTTCACATTCAACTAAAATGCTCTTTCCAAACTTAGTATTAATCTTTTCCATTTTCACAATCTTATATTCTGTATTTAATTCTAATTCTCTTAATCCAACGACTTGTTTTTGTTCAAGACTTCCAAGTTTATTTAAAAGCTCAACATGACTCGACATCGTATTTATTATATAGAAAATCAATGAACACTTCAATTTTTATCTTCACAAAAAATATTTAATCATTTGAAGACTACAAACGCCATCCAAGATCATGTAGACGAAGAAGATAAGAAAAAATTTACAGAAGTTAGGAGCGACAATTCCCCGCCCCGCGTTAATCCACAACCACATACAATCTTCATCATTTTTTATCAATTTCGTTTTATGGAAAAACTTCCATAAAACAATACAAACATACATTTAACTATCTAAAACTCTTCTACTACTTTCTCATTCTTAGGGTCATATGTAAAGTTCTTTCGTCCAATTAAAATCGCATAACATATAGTATTAGCAGCCACAGCTTCTGCAAAGTCTACTACAATCTTAATGTTTGTTCTCTCATTTGCCGATACATTTTTCCTCTTACTACAATTAATCACATACATTGGTCTGTTATATATAAACTCTTTAGGGCCATAGTACATTTCGGTATTGCCACATGTTATTCTCTTAAATGCAGTATAATCTTCATACATCTTAAAATAATCCCTGTTAGCAATATCTAAGTTTCTTGATTCTTTTGGAAATACCTCATTCCTTCCATTCTTAAGATAGATATTCTTTACCTTACAATGATCAAACTTACTTGCATCTGCTGTTTGTTTACCACTTCTATCAGTTTGGAACATTACAACTACGAAATCAGGCATATCAAATTGTCTAGAATTAAATTGAGTAGTAACATCAAACTCTAAGAAAGAACCTACAACAGTCTTTTGAACACATTGATAAGTATGGAATGAAAACATGATTTTAGGTTCTTTAAGAATATTCAACTTTAACTTGTTCTCATAATTAGATTCGTATTCAACAATAGGCATTCTTATCTCCATACTTTTTATTGTTATTTTTCCATCATGAGGAGCTGCTGCACCTGCTCCTGATCCAGTCCATTTGTACAAGACATCGTTATTGTTTTTAGCTTTTGTAAATGTTACTCTCAATCCGCCTTTCCACATAACCTCTTTATAATCACTTAAGAAGCCTGGAATTAATTTTAATGGGTACAAAACACTAAAGTCCTTTCTTAGACCAAGTTTATCATCTGTTTCAAATCCTGCTTGTTTTAGATATTCAACTTCTGGTTTGGAAATTTTTAATGTTCCAATAGCTGTAGAGGTTATTCCTGGCAGTTCAATCTTATCTATAACAACTCCATGCTTTCTAACCTCAATTTGAGAAAAGAAGAATGGTAAGAAGTTATCTACAAGTTTTATAGTATCATTTGCACCAAATGTTCCTCCAACTGATGCACCAACAACTTCAAAAGTCATATGACAATCTGCTTTGTGTGGATGTATGAAGCCATCCCCCACATCGAAATCAAACTCAATATCTTTGTTAGCTTCATTCAAATTATTAAATGTTCTTGTGTTAGCTTTAAAACTCTGTAACTCGTAACTCTCAACACTATCCATTTATTATAAAGAAAATCTTGAAACAACGCTTTTATGGGATATACCCATAAAAGAATCATATATAATAACAATTAAAACTTATAATCCCCATCCTAACTTAACCTTAGCATTCATAGCAGTACCAACTCCAAAAGCAGCTAATCGTTCACCAATTGACGCATCACTACTAAATGCTCTTTTCCATGCTTTAGTTTCTAGTTCCTTATCTGCAATATGTCTTGACTCTGTATCTTTATTGTCTCTGTAGTATATATCGTGTTCTTTACAAGCCTCATCTAATGGGTTAATACCTTCATCACCTCTTTCTAACCTTTCTTGAAGCTTCGTAAAAGGCCCGCAAAATCTGAAGCCTGGTATATGTAACTCTGGTATCCCCTTCATGTTTAAAATCTTATTCATTAGTCCTTTTCCAAGCTTCTCATCATTCCAGAATCGTGGTGGTAATGTATTTAAGATCTTAATCAAATAGCCTATACCTTTTGGATCATTAGGAATAAATTGTGAAAGCTTATTATTAATCATACTCACTATACCTACTTTCTCATTATAAAAGTTATTATTACCAGCCTTTTCTTCTCCATCTATAACTATTAACCGATCAATTAACTTTCTCACATCATCCATCCATATATATTCTTTAGGTATCTCTGTATATTGTTTAATTCCTTCACCAGTCCTTTTAGGCGTCGTGTCCTCTTTAGGAGTTGGAGGTAAAGATGGTTTAATATAATTATCCCAAATAGGCTTGATAATATTAATGTACTTAGAACCTCTACTAGATGCTACTTTTTTATCTCGATTATATTTTTGGAAGGCAGCATCTGATTCTATTATTATTTCCTTGTACTGTTTAAAATCGTCATCATCATAATCTTCAATGGTTTTATTAGTATTCATTGTTAACAATTCCCATAGACCTTCTGTTCCTTTATAAGTTTTACCATTAATTATCAAATCACCGCCATTCACTTTAACTTCAGAATTTCCTATCTTATTTATTATTTTTCCATCTTCTTCTACAGTTTTTATTCCAAATACACTATCATTTCTTTTACTATAATATTTCGTTGCAATCTTACCAAATGATTGCGGTGTTGTTAAAGGTTCTACTCCTTCCAGTTTGTCTTTAATTTGTTTTCTGATTTGTTTTATTTCTCCCGTTATAGATGTATCAGTACTACTTGGAGAACTATCATAAGTTATCTTTTTAGGTGTTTCTAGTAGACTAGGATCTATTGAAGCCGTCTTCTGTACAACTGGAACAAGCTCAGTTATTAGATTTTTATTTTGTTCTGCTACTTCTTTGATCTCACTTCCCAAGTTTTGAATAGCATCAATTACAGGTTGTTCTTGTGTCTTAAATTTATCATATATACCTGCTCTTTCTTTCTTCCCAGATTTGAAGCCCTTTATCAAGAACTCCTTTAACTTGATATTCTTATTAATTTTTTCTCATCCATTTATTATATAGAAAACGAATAAACGTCAATAAACGTCAATAAACGTGAAAAAACGTCAATAAACGTCAACAAACGTCAAACGTTAAAACGAACAAACGTGAAAAAACATCAAACGTTTATAAAGTGTTTTATCTTGTTCCTATACTTACCATTGTTTACCTTCCTTGTCATATCAATTACTATAAATCCATAATCTTCTTGCCAACATTTTGAACATATCTCTTTAAATTTATCATAAGACATATCTCCTCCAACAAACTCATTATACACATGTTTAAGATTAGTATCATATTGTCTGAATATGCATAGGAAGTTAACGTTATCTCTTATAAGCTGTTTAGGTACTTTCGAATATGTTTGTGCAAGATAGAAACAGTCTAAATGTCTATGCCTACTTCTTGTAAAGTAATTTCTAACAGTATCTTGATTCTCTAAAATGTAATCATCAAACACAACGACAGAGTATTTTTCACATTCATCAATAGGTACAATAGAATCATTACCGCTTAAGAACGTTGCTATTTGTTTATTGAACTTTAGTTCTGCTTTCTCAAATCGATCTTTTAATTGCACGTACTTTGGCTGATTCATGCTTTTAGAATATATGTAGAAGTAATTATTGTTTAACCAACCTGGCTGTAATAAGAAGTTAAATAGCAAAAACGTCTTACCACACCCAGATGGACCCACTATAAGACATCGAATATCATCAGGTATAAGTTCTCCATTTCTTTTTTTAGCTGTTGTTTCTTTTATCATCTCTTTTACATCCCAATTAATAGTTTTCTTACTCATTTATTATAGTGAAAATCGTCTCTTTTATGATCTTATATCTTTAAGTTGTTCTCTGATCTTAAGCAACGTATCTTTTATATATTCGTTATCCATTTCACCATTTAATGTTATTATCATCTCTAACTGTTCTTTAAATGAGTTAATACAAGTGACAATGGTTTTATATTCATTTTTTGCTTATGTTTAACTTAGAAGACAAACCTGTTATTATAGCACTTCCAGTTGCAAGAGATGCTGTTAATATTGAGTAAATTGTTACAGGTATAAAAATATTAATAAATCCAGTTGTTGCAGAAAGTATAACTGACAACGTGATCAAAATATAGTATGCATATTTAACAATTCGTAGTTTTCTCTTTTTCTTCTTTAAACTGTATTCTAACTTTTGAATGATATCTTCTATTAACTTGATTACTTTCTCTCTTGGAATATCTCTAGGTAAATCAAACTCATTCATTTATTATATAATAAATGGCTAAGGTATTTAAGTTAACGAGTGATACTTCTGTTTTAAAGAAGAAACTCCATTAGGGATTAGACAACAGTAGCAACTATTTAAGTATAGGACTAGTTGGGTTTTACAGTACGTATCTAACTCCAAACATAACAACAGGAAAAAACAGTTTCTCGTATGGTAATAAACAAGTCTTTATATCAGAAAGGCAATACAATTTGAAATCACTTAATTAGTATTTAAAATCTTAGTCGATGAACATAACATTATGAGAAGATCATTTAAGAAACAGAGTGAAAATAGAAACTGATAGTAATGATGTTACAATTGGGGGTATAGGTACTGTCCTCTTGTTTAATGTTCTTGAAGTTTTAGAAAAAAACAAAACACATATTGGAAGTAAGTTGCCAAAGTTTCACCCATTCGATACTATAAATGTTCACTGTAGTATAGCAGATGGTATGTTTGTTAAAGATACACAATACACACATAGAGAAACAGGAATTATAGCATCATTTAAAACAGATGCCGTGTTTAAACATAGTATTATATATGAGCCTACTTATCCATTATTTTTTCCTATATCTAAAGACAAGGTTGATGATTTTGAGTTAAGGATAACAGATGAGAATGATTCCTTAATTGATTTTGGTGCAGCAACAACAACTGTACTTTTACAAACTAAGATTTTCTCTTAAATAAATAGCAAGATGTGTTCTATTAAAGGTTGTATGTTTAGTGTTCCTTATAACGAACTAAAGGATTTAAATATTGATCATGTATTAACTAAGAAACAACTTAGTGATAAATCTAAGAAAATTAAAGATGGTAAAGAAATGGATTTAACTTTAACTACCACACAAATGAAAGAGATTAAGCAAGAGCATATGGGTGGTTTTATTTTTACAATTCCAGCCATTTTAGCAGCTTTAGGAGCAGTTGGCTCATTAGCAGGTGGTGCAGCAGCGATTACTAAAACTGTATTGGATGCTAAGAAGAATAAACAAGAACTTGAAGAACATAAAAGACACAATATGGCTATGGAACAAAAGCAGGGGGCAGGTAAACCAAAGAAGTCAAAAAACTAAAACCATTGACCAACTTCGATATAGAGAGGTTGGTTAAAGAATTAAAGATAAAACGATTTAGAGGTGTATTTATGAGTAATGAACTTGCACAAAAACTTTATGTACATGAGTGTGGTGTAGTTAACTTCGATAAATCAGAAAACATTCGTACTCATTGGATATGCTATTGGAAAGATAACAACATAAAGTACGTGTTCGATTCTTATGGTGGTGTTCCTCCTAAACAACTGGTACAATACCTTGGTAGTGAAAACTTATTTTACAATGACGAACGAATACAAGACTTTAATTCAGTTATATGTGGTCATCTTTCTGTTAAGGTTTTAAATCTTCTAAATCAAGGGTATTCTTTTAGTGATGTTATGTATATGATTAAAAATGATTAAGTGCTTTTATGGTTTGTATCCATAAAAGTTTTGTTTAAGATAAATATGGAAGCTATACACAATAGATTTTTAGATTATTTTGAGAAGCATCAGGATGAACTCGATGCACTAGATAGATATAATTTTTATCAGTATTTTGAGTATGTTAGTGAGATAGACTTAAAAGATAGAAACAATGTATATGATGTTATTGATTTTTGGAGAATGTTAATACCTAAATTTTTGTACACAGAGGAAGAGTTGGTAAAGTTATATCCAATAATTACTTTAAAGGAGTTGTTGTCAAATTATAGCTCTAGGCCATTAGAATGCAGTAATTGTAGTAGTAAGCTATTAACAAAAGGTACTAACTACATTTGTAATGATTGTTCTGTAGAGAGTGGTTGGGTTTACAGTACTAATGAAGAAATGAAAGCCGGTTGTGTAAGAAAACCATGGTATGATACTACAAAACGATTTAAGTTACAGTTATCTCGTTTACAAGCTGTACAAGATAGAAATATTCCTAAAGATGTGTTCAAGGTGTTAAATGATGAATTTAAAGATATGTCGAAAGATTTAGTATCAATAAAAGATGTTCTAGAAGTACTAAAGAAAAACAAATACACAAAATATTATGATGATGTCTATTTAATACACTATCACCTTACCGATCAAAAACCATTAAACTTACGACATATGGAAGAAACACTTATAAACGACTTCGAAAACTTATACGAAACCTTTAAAGAACTATATCCGAAAAGAGTATTGTTTATTAACTTAAAATGTGTATTGTACTATCTGTTGAAAAAGCATGATGTTCATGTTGATATTGATTTTAAACACTCATCTAAACAAATAGAGATGTTAAAGAAATGTTTTGAAAAATTAGGATGGACATTTTCTGTATAATAAATGAGTATGGATATATTTGGTAATGTTAAAGATAGAAAAGATAATGTTAATATTAGTGAAGAAAAATTAAAATTGTTGAAGAATTTAAATGATGTTGTTAGCGTAAGTCAACTTAGGTCAATAGAAACCCAATTAGAGAACGATAGAAAACGATTTGAAGATGCATTAGAAACGTTACAAGACACATACATAAAGAAAGAAGATATTGAAAAGGTTAGGATGGATACTACTAAATTGATTATGCAAAAAGAAACTATACCTCTACTATATCGATTGAGAACTAAGAATGTTAAAGACCCAATCTTTAGAATATTTAATCTCTCTAATGGTTACAAATTTCTCTATAATGGGAAAATAATGCACATGGAATTAAGTTTGGATAAATACTTTCTAGATATATATTTGGGTGATACTTTGATTAAAGAGATACCTTTTGACCTTAAGAAGGACGATATAATTACGATTAAACCAAATAAAAATTCTGCTATGGAAGAAGGACAATTATTTTTTGTTGTAATGTACATAGAAAGAGAGCTTTCATAAAAACATTTGCTATACAATAAATATGGATATCTTTGGTAATGTTAAAATGATATCAGTGTTAGATAATACAGTTGTGAGAAAAGATATTGCCATGTTAAAAAAAGAGCTTAACTTCATCAAACGGAGTTATGTTATAGAGCTTCCAGGTGGATTGATATCAGAAAATGTTGAAAATCCATTCTTTTTAATACATAATCTATCTACCGCATACAAATTTCTTTATAAAGGTAGGATAATGTATATAGAATCATCTTATAATACGTATTTTATAGATATATATTTAAATGGTTCTCTAATTGAATCTTTTCCATTACACTTTAATATAAATGATCAATTAGCAGTTAGACTGTGATCTGAAACATGGTAAATTATTATTGCTTATTATGCATGTAGAAAGAGAAGATGAAGATAGTGATGATGATGATGAGAATGTTGATAGCCTAACATTAAACAGCGATAGTTATTGATTTTCTATATAATAAACAGGATGTATTAAGTGTAAGAAATCGACAGATACGAAGAAAGATATAATTAGAATTGAACAAACAAAGAATGGAAGGTATCTAAAGAAAGGTATTTGTTCTGTATGTGGTGTTACTAAAACTCAATTCGTTAAAAAGCCTGATTGACTAGAAGAAGGTAAAGGTGTTAGAGAAGACATTATAGAAGAAATTCACAAACCATATAGAAAAAACTTTGACAGATTAAGTATGGTTATAAAAGGTATCGATGATCTTTGGCAAGCTGATCTTGTAGAAATGGATAGTGGAGTATTAAAAGGTGTTTCCAAATTAAATAAAGGTTATAAGTATCTGCTAACGATTATAGATGTGTTCTCGAAATATGCGTTTGATGTTCCTGTTAAAGATAAGAGTGGTAAGAATGTTACAGAAGCATTCGAATCCATATTAAGAACGAGAAAACCTAATAACTTACAAACTGATCAAGGTAGAGAGTTTTACAATAAAGAGTTTAAGAAGTTAATGGATGAAAATAACATTAATCATTACTCAACCTATAGTGGTAAGAAAGCTTCTGTTGTTGAAAGATTCAATAGAACACTTAAACAGAACATGTGGAAGAAGTTCACAACACAAGGAAATTATAAATTGGCTAGAGATATTACCAACACTAGTTAAAGAATATAATCATCAAATTCATAAAACAATTGGTTTAAAACCTATGGAAGTTAATAAGAAGAATGAGCGAACAATATTGGAGAAAGTGTATCAAAAAGAATATAAGCGTGTTAAGCCCAAATACAAGTTAGGTGATTATGTTCGTATAAGTAAGTCGAAAGGGTTATTTAAGAAAGGATATACACCTAATTGGTCAACAGAAGTATTTGTTATTAGTGAAGTTATTCCATCCAATCCACCTACATATAGAATTAAAGATTTAGAAGAAGAGGATGTACAAGGTAGATTTTACGAACCAGAACTATTAAAGACGAAGCATAAAGATGAATACTTGGTGGAAAAGGTGTTAAGAAAGAAAGGTGATAAAGTATATGTTAAATGGCTAGGTTTTGATGATTCACATAATAGTTGGGTAGATAAGAGTAATGTTGTAGTGTAAATATAAATGTTGTCTTTTATGGCTATTATTCCATAAAAGGCTGCGAACCGTTACTCGTTGATAAAAACTGTTTGAGGATGAACGTTCTGTAAGGGGGGTAACTCCCCCTTGTCCACGATTTCAAGAATGATTAAATAAACATTTTCTATATAATAAATATGAGTACTATGGATAATTCTCTTAGTTTAAATGATATTTGCTATGAACAGATTAAAGGTAATTATTGGTATGGTATTTTTGGTGATTTCAAGTTGATTATAGATAAGAGTACAGGATACTTCAATGCTACTAAACTGTGTCAAGATGGTGGTAAAGAATTTAAACATTGGTTTCAAAATAAAGGATCGAAAAACTTAATAGAGTATTATTCCAAAAAATTAGCTGGCCTACATCCAAGCCAGCAAAACTCAAAGTATTATATAGAGCCAAAAGGTACAAACAGTGATCAAAGATTTTCTATATAATAAATATGAATACTATGGATAGTTCTCTTAGTTTAAACGGTATTTGCTATGAACAGATTAAAGATAACTATTGGTATGGTATCTTTGGCGATTTTAAGCTAATTATAGATAAGAACACAGGTTACTTCAATGCTACTAAATTGTGTCATGATGGAGGTAAAAAATTTAAACACTGGTTAGAAAATAAAAATTCAAAAGAGTTATTAGACTATTACAATTAAAAAAAGGGTAGGTCGACTTTCCGGCAGACGCTCTAATTATCAAATAACAGGAGGAAATAAAGAAACAAACACAATCATCTCAGGAACATACGTTTATAAAAAAATATTTCTTGCTATAGCTCAATGGTTGTCTAAAAAGTTTAATGATAAGTGTTATGATATAATAGAAGACTACTTTATCCAAGACTTTCAAAATTATCGCAACAACAACGAATTACTTCAAACAGAAATGCAAAAAATACAACAACAAATGGATGAATTACGTTTGCACAATCAAGAACTAGAAAATGAGGTTGAGTATTTTAAAACAATTGCAGCACCGTATACAGAAGATCCAGGAAAAATACACAGACTATTTATTATCAAAAAGAATCTTAGTGAAGAACAACTTGAAAATATACTCCTTTACTATGACGAAGAAGAACAAGACCAAAAAGAAAGAATAGAACAGTATAAGTATTGGGTTGGAAGAGTACAAACACGCAATTACGAAAATAGAATTAAGCAACTCAAACTTAAATACCCAAGTATGAGTATTGTGCTTAACATTGATGATCCTAACTCTATAAACTTATACAACAGAGCTAAAGAAAGATATGATGATAGAATAACTTGGCACGGTTCGCATATGAACATAGATTTAAGTGATATAGATCTTGTTGACAGGTTTATTCAGTTAAGAGACATTTAAGTATAAAAAATACGAGAAACTAAATATGCTATTGCTTTTATGGGTTAACCCATCAAAGTACAATTTAAGTGTTAAACAAACCATCTGTTGTAACATCGAATGCTAAATTCAATATACTACCTAAATCGGGATTATTATGATATTTTCTTATTATAGCTCTCCAATCCACAAAATGTCTAAACATATATATAAACTCTACAGATAGGTCTTGATAAATTGAAATGTTATCCCAATGAACTCTGTCTTTGAACTATGCAATAAATTCTTCTGTTAAATTTTGAGACATTGAAATCATTTCCCAATCTATTTTGTCAGCGTAATCTCTTATAAGGTTTTCTGATAATTGTTGAGTTCCAGATAAGTACCACCAAGAAACTTTATCTGCATGTTCTCGTATAAAGGCTTCAGAGCGTTCGTTTTTATAAGATATAGCATCAAAATCAACTTTATCTATAAACTCATTAATAAATTCTTCAGATAGGTTTTGATTATACGATTCTTCTTTCCAATCAACTCTATCTGCAAATTTTCTTATAAAGTCTTCTGATAAGTCTTGGCTTCCTGAAATAATCTCCCAATCAACTTTATCAGCTAATTATCTTACAAACTCTTCTGATAACTTTTTCCATAAACATATTTCTCTCAAATTAACTTTCTCCTGATATTTGCGTATGAAATCTTCTGTAATGTGATCATAGTTATATTCCCCCTCATAATCATCATAACCTATAGATAGCCATTGTTCATCAGTCAGTGAATCTAATATTTCATCAGACAAGTTCATAATGTTCGCATAGAGAATGTTTTGTATAAGAAATGAGTTGTTTTCTTTAGTGGCTTTCTTGAACAAATGATCTAACATACCTATTGAGATGCTAAAGTTTATTTTGTCTTCATCATTATAACCACCAATATCTAAATATTTACATACACAATCAAATATAGGTTTGTAAGATAATATTTCCTTAGCACTAGTCATGTTCGTTTTTATTCTTAGATTTTTTAAATTTATATCATTTTTGTTGGCTTTCTATATAATAAATATGGAGAAAGATTTTGATTTATTACATGATAGACTTAAACTAATTCATCATGATCTTAAATTCTTAGCAGCACTAGTAGAGAAGCAAATACTGTTAAAGGAAAAAGAATTATTAATAATGCAACAAAAACATCTGATTTGAGTAGTGATGATGAATATAAATATGGTAGTGATGATTATGATGATGATGATGATGAGTAAGTTTACAAAAATGATTTAATTTTAATATGTGTATATGTGACTTTAATGGGATATTCTCATCAAAGCCGTGTTCTAATACAACGCGTAATATGTAGACAATGGCAGGAGTGTACAATTTTAAGCGTTGTATTAGGATATATGGAATTAAAAGTAGTACAAAAATGAACTGAAATAATCCGGTGAAGACAAAAATTGAGCATAGTAAGATTTTCTATATAATAAATAAGATGAGTAATTATAGCAAATTTACTGTAATAGAGTTAAGGCGACAATGTAAAGAGAGGGGGGATCAGAAGATATTCCCGATTAAGAAAAGCAGAACTGATAGACCTTCTTAAACAATATGATGATGAACAAAGCAGGAGACAGATTAGAAATATATTCCCATTTAAACAAGAAGTAATTGAAGAACCAAGAATCAAAGTTGAATCAATACCAATCGATGTAAAACGTCAGAACTTTGCATTAAAATCAAGATTAGAAACATGGAGATTTAAAACAGATTATAAGCCACAAGATCCACTTGAACAATATATTACTGCAACATCTAAAGCTATATTAAACAGATTACAAATTAGGTTAAGTAAACATAGTTCATTAAAAGCCAATCTTTATATAAGTTGTACATATAAGAAAGGTGAAGAAACTCAAAACTTCTATTTTAAAACTGAAAACCAAGAAATATATCGATCAAGTAATTTAAAAGAAGAAATAACTAAGATGAAACAAAGATTAAGAACAAGAATGGATGAGCTCCAAGCTAGAGGTTCTGGCTGGGCTCTTATAAACATTAACTTTTTACAACTAGCAATCGTCAAATATACACCATATAGAGGATCAACATACATAGAATTACCTAAACAAATTCAAAACAAAAAGGCAGTAATTAATGTAAAGAATGAAGATGAAAAATGTTTCTTATATTCAATTTGTTCTGCACTATACACAGTTAATAAAAATCCACAACGACCTTCCAAGTACAAGCAAGCTGTCAAATACTTACAAGAAAAATTAAAAAATATTCATTTTCCTGTAAAACTATGCGATATTCCAAGAGCTGAAAAATTACTTAATATTTCTATAAATGTTTATGCAAATGATAAAGACTATTCAATCTATATACTACATCACACACAAAACAAGCAAGAAAATCATGTCAATTTATTATATATAAAAGAACAAAATGAAGACCAAGTTAAAACACACTATTGTTGGATTAAGGATTTAAGCAGACCAGTATGTACACAATTAACTAAAAAGAGAGCTCGAAAATATTTATGTGACAGATGTTTGTTATACTTTGACTCTCAAAGCGCTTTAAATAAACATGGGCAAGACTGTTCGTTAAATGAGCCAGTAAAAATAATAATGCCTGAAGAAGGTAAATGTGTTGAATTAAAAACTACCAATACATAATGAAAATGCCATTTGTGATTTATGCTGATTTTGAATGTTTGTTACATAAAG
This sequence comes from Thermobia domestica, assembly GCF_964235325.1. Lineage (NCBI taxonomy): Eukaryota > Metazoa > Arthropoda > Insecta > Zygentoma > Lepismatidae > Thermobia > Thermobia domestica. The sequence goes on along the minus strand of NC_137454.1, from coordinate 268,332,425 downwards.
TTATGGGTTGTAAAGAATGTTATCCAGATAACGAGCCATATACGAAAAAATATCAGCAACATAAGCCATCTGGATTTTGTTATTATGTAGTAAAGAGCGATGGAAGTAAAACTAATCCTGTTTTGTATAGAGGTAAGAACGCTGCTACTAAATTTATAAGGTTGTTAACAAAAGAAGTCAAACACATATCAAACATATACAAAGAAAATAACGAATTACCATTAACAAAAAGTCAGAGAAAAGAGTTCAATGAATCTAAATGTTGTTATTACTGTAAGCAGGAGTATACTAAAGAAAATCATAAAGTTAAGCATCACGATCATATAACAGGAAAATTTGTAGCACCTCTATGTAATAACTGCAATTTAAAAGTCAAAGTACCAAAGTTTGTACCAGTGATCATACATAACTTGACAGGATATGACTCACACTTGTTTATAAAAGAGCTTGGATGTAATAAAGAAGAAATAGATCTAATACCCAATAATGAAGAAAGATACATATCATTCAGTAAAAAGGTTGTAACTATTAAATAGAAATTTGTAGATTCATTTAGATTTATGGCTTCTAGTTTAGACAAATTGTCATCGAACTTGAAACCTGAGCAAATGATACATACCCAACACTTTTATCCTAATCAAGAACAGTTTCAGCTTGTAATAAGAAAAGGTGTTTACCCATATGATTATGTTAACAATTGGGATAGGTTTAGAGAAAGAAAATTACCGTTAAAGGAAGCATTCATCAACAAGCTTATGAACACAAATATAAGTGATGAAGATTATGAACATGCAAAGAAAGTATGGAAAACATTTGACATTAAGAATCTCGGGCAATACCATGATTTATATTTGAAAACAGATGTATTATTGTTAGCAGATGTGTTTGAGAACTTTAGAGAAACATGTCTTAAAGCTTATGATCTTGATCCTGCTTGGTATATGACGGCACCAGATTTAGCTTGGGATGCAATGTTAAAGATGACAAATATAAAGTTAGAATTGTTGTGGGATTATGATATGGTATTAATGGTAGAGAAAGGTATAAGAGGTGGAATTAGTCAATGCTCAAAAAGGAATGTAAAAGCAAACAATAAGTATATGGAAGATTATGATAAGAATAAAGAAGATTCTTACTTAATGTATCTAGATGCCAATAACTTGTATGGGTGGGCGATGAGTCAATATTTACCGTATAAGGGATTTAGATGGTTAAGTGAAGATGAGATTGAAGAAATAGATTTCACAAATATACCTGATGATTCTGATACTGGTTACATATTAGAAGTTGATCTTAAATATCCTAAAGAATTACATGACTATCACAAAGACTATCCATTAGCTCCTCAAAACATATGTCCGCCTGGTTCAAAACAATCAAAGCTATTAACAACCCTATATGACAAAGAAAAATATGTAATTCACTATCGAAACCTAAAACAATGTCTTTCACTTGGATTAAAACTTAACAAGATACATCGAGTAATAGAGTTCGAACAATCAGATTGGTTAAATAAATATATTGATTTAAACACACAAATGAGAACGAAAGCAACAAATGATTTTGAAAAAGACTTTTATAAGCTCATGAATAATTCAGTATTTGGGAAAACTATGGAAAATATTAGAAAGAGAGTTAATATTAAACTTGTAAGTGATGAGAAAAAATACGAGAAGCTTGTAGCAAAACCGAATTATAAGAGTACTACAGTTTTTACGGAAAATTTAGTAGCAGTTCACATGAACAAGGTTAAAGTGCAATTTAACAAACCGATTTATGTTGGTATGTCAATTCTAGATTTGTCAAAATATTTAATGTACGATTTCCATTATAATGTGATGAAACCAAAATATCAAGACAAAATAGAAGTATGTTACACAGATACTGATAGTTATATATACCATATCCAAACAGAAGATGTGTACGAGGAAATGAAAAATTACATTGATTACTTCGACACGAGTGATTACCCTAAAGATAACAAATATAAGATACCACAAATCAACAAGAAAATACTTGGTAAGATGAAGGATGAGATTAAAGGCACAATCATAGAAGAGTTTGTGGGTTTAAGAAGTAAGATGTACAGTATAAAAGCACCTCAAATAGATTTAACAGATAAAGACTTTAAAGGTAAGTTCGATAAAGAAAAGTGTTGTAAGAAAGCTAAAGGTGTTAAGAAGAGTGTCGTGTATAAAGAACTTACATTTAACGAATATAAGGACTGTTTGATTAGCCAAAGAGAATATTATAAGAAGATGAATTTGATTAGAAGTTATAAGCACGATTTCTACAGTATAGAAGTAAATAAGTTAGCTTTAAGTTGTGTGGATGATAAGAGATGTGTTTTAAAGGATGGGGTCAATACCCTACCATGGGGACATTATAAGTTAGAAGAGATGTAGATTTAGATGTAAGTTTTTAGATTGTAAGTTTTTAGATGTAAGTTTTTTTCATTTTAAATGTCATAAAAGCATATTCAATCTCACTTTAGCATTGTAGTTATGGGAATACTTTGCGCATAACGCTACTTCATTCATTTTATGTCTAAATAATCTGGTTCGAAAAAAGGGTCAAAATTGCGCCAAAAGTAACCATGTCCTACTACTAATAAAAATTACAATTAGTAGCCCAACAGAGAATCGAACCAAATTACTAGCTAATTATCTACATGCTATAATCTTTCAAACGTAAATCGGACAAGTTGAGGTTCGGTATACTTTCTACGAAAACGGATAATAAGCTGAGTCAATATACAAAAAAAATACCTTTTTTGTTCTAGTGAATGCAAATTACAATTACCTGCCCAACACAGAATCAAACCAAGTAAGTAGGAATATATCTACATGCTATCGTCTATCAAACACAAAGCGGACTGGTTGAGGTTCGGTAAACTTTCTACGAACACGGACAATAGACCGAGTCAATATTCAAAAAAAATACCTTTTTTAGGCATATCAATCCCCATTACCATTAGTGGCCCAACACAGAATCGAACCAAATTACTATCAAATTATCTACATACTACCATGTTTCAAACGTAAAGTGGACAAGTTGAGGATTGGTAAAGTTTCTACGAAAACGGACAACAAACCGAGTCACTATTCAAAAAATACCTTTTTTAGGCAAATGAATGCAAATTACTATTAGTGGCCCAACACAGAATCGAACCAAGTTACTAGGAAACTATCTACATGCTATCATCTTTCAAACGTAAAGCGGAAAGGTTGAGGTTCGGTAAAGTTTCTACGAAAACGGACAATAAACCGAGTCAGTATTCAAAAAATACCTTTTTTAGGCAAATGAATGCAAACTACTATTAGTGGCCCAACACAGAATCGAACCAAATTACTAGCAAATTATGTACATACTATTATCTTTCAAACGTAAAGCGGACAAGTTGAGGTGCGGTACACTTTCTACTAAAACGGACAATAAAGCGAGACAATATACAAAAAATACCATTTTAGCCAAATGAATGCAAATTAACATTAGTGGCCGAACACAGAATCGAACCAAATTACGAGCGAATTATGTACATGCTATCATCTTTCAAACGTAAAGCGGACAAGTTGATGTTCGGTACTCTTTCTAGGAAAACGGAATATAGACCGAGTCAATATATAAAATAATACCGTTTTTAGGCAAATGAATGCAAATTACCATTAGTGGCCCAACACAGAATCGAACTAAATTACTAGCAAATTATCTACTTACTATCGTCTTTCAAACGTAAAGGGGAAAGGTTGACGTTCGGTAAACCTTCAACTAAAACGAACAATGAACTTAGACAATATACAAAAAATATCTCTTTTTAGACAAATGCATGCAAATTACCATTAGTGGCCCAACACAGAATCGAACCAAATTACTAGCAAATTATCCACATACTATCATCTTTCAAACGTAATGCGGACAGGTTGAGGTTCGGTAATCTTTCTACGAAAACGGACAATAAGCCGAGTCAATATACAAAAAAAAAATACTTTTTTATGCAAATGAATGCAAATTACCATTAGTTGCCCAGCAGAAAATCAAACCAAGTTACTAGCAAATTATCTACATGCTATCGTCTTTCAAACGTAAATCGGACTGGTTTAGGTTCGGTAAACTTTTTACGAAAATGGACAATAAACCGAGTCAATATATAAGAAAAATACCTTTTTTGTGCAATTGAATGCAAATTGCCATTAGTGACCTAACACAGAATCAAATCAAATTACTAGCAAATTATCTACATACTATCATCTATCAAACGTAAAGTGAACAGGTTGAGGTTTAGTATACTTTCTACGAAAACGGACAATACAGGTTGTGATTGAAACGTACCAAAACTTTTCCCGCCGCGCGTCTCGCTGGCGTGCGAAAAATGTGATGGTTGGGGGAAAATGTGCGCGGGACCCTCCTGTTTCAAGCGGAACTTGGGCCAGTGCGCTGCGAGCAGCGGTTGAGAAAGCATCACTGTCCGCGCGAGCATCGTTTTGGTCGTCGGTCACGTTTTTTGAGCGCCAAAAATGGAGTCAAAGATTGACCAACGCTAACGTTCACCGAGACCCAGGACCTGCTCAAGGAAGCCTTTGGGGAAGATGTGGTGTCCAGTACCCGGATCTTTGAGTGGCACAAAGCCTTCAGGGAAGGCCGGGAGGACGCCGATGACTAACCACGCTCAAGGAGGCCGTCGACGTCGAAAACCGATGGAAACATTGACCGAGTTCGCGAATACCTGAAGCTGGACCGTCGGAAACCCTCCGAAAGATCAGCGAAGAACTTAAATTTGATATACTATGCAGTGCAAAAAATTGTCACTGAAGACTTGAACATGCGGAAGGTGTGCGCCAAACTAGTCCCCAAGGTGTTGACCGAAGAGCAAAACGAACTGCGTGTGAGAATGAGTCGTGAAGTGCTGGATTGTGTGGAAGCCGACGAAGAGTTACTAGACAGTGTGATCAGTGGTGATGACCCATGGTGCTATGTAAAGTGGTGTGTCGTTCAAAATACCTGAATCAGGTACGTAAAGTCCTCATCTGTGTTTGTGTCGTTTGAGCATGTGTAGATGCAGAGGCTATTCTACACATTCCCCAAGCCCCACAATAATCAAATTCCGAGTACAATTACATGGTGTAATACTGGATTAAACCTTAGCTTAATAAACACTGAAATTGTACACAATTCACCTCCTGACAATAATATAAACGATCTTCAAATTCCCGATGTGCATGCTGAAAAGTAAATGGTGGTATCTCCCGAGAAGCTGTAGTAATTCCTGTGCTTAATTCAAGTAATGAAGTTGGTTGCGTTCTGTAGACTACAGTTTTCAGATGTCCCCGTAAGATGGTCATTTAGAGAAAAATTTTGGGATCGAGCCGGCCACTCAATTGTTCCTCGCCTACCAATCCAACTGTTTGGGAACCTATGATCCAGATACTGACGCACAGTGCGTTCATAATGTGCATGACAACCATCTTGTTGGAATATAATTCCTTCTGCATCAAATTCTGGCTCGCCTTCTTCAGTCGTAGCGGTTTCAATAACTATTGTAATGAGAGGGTCTACTAGATTTACGAGCAGATCTAAATATCTTTCCCCGGTTAAAGTGCTATCAATGAACAGAGGACCTATGGTATAGTTTCCTAAAATTCCCGCCCAAACATTTACTTTTTGTAGTTCTTGAGTATGTCCTTATCTTAAAATATGGGAATTTATATCGCTCCAGTAACGCACATTTTGGGTGTTAACACGCCCATTAAGAAAGAATGTGCTTTCGTCGCTGAAACAAATATTGTGTACAAACTGATTATTTGCAACGATTCGTGCAGTCATTGCTTCACAAAACTCAAGACGACGATCAAAGTCATCGTCACTGAGCTCGTGACAAATGTGTATTTTATTTGGATCAAACGAATGTTTTCTCATGATTTTGCCAATTGTGGGTTTGGGAATGCCCAAGGAGGCACTCATTTCACTCAAGGATTGCTGGGGTGTTATAATAGCGTTCCCGAGAACTTCTAGTACTGTGCCCTCATCCACTTGAGGTCGACCAGAGCGTGGCCGATCTTTTACACTTTGCGTTTCGCGAAATTTCTGTACTAAATCCGATACATATTTGTGATCGATTGGACAGTCAGGAAATAATTCCTTGAACCTTCTAGAGGTTGCTCTACAATTTCGGCCACATTCCCCATAAAGAAAATTATTTCCACTTGGCCTTCCGCTGAGCGTAGAATCATATGGCCGGTAAGTGCGAAAACAAAGCGCGAAATGACATACGAAATCAAAGTGTAAATGATTCGATTTTGTTGTTTTGAACTAAGGCAAAAACACACCTATTAACTCGTACAGGTAATGCTTTACTACCGCAGCTGTCGATGTCGCTGACTAACACGTAAACGGGACAGTGTGGCTACACAGGCGCAGAAGGAAACTTTCTTGTGCACGAAGCACAAAAAAGGATTTTCAGTTCCTGGGTGTACGGAACGTTGGTACAGAAAGAGTGTTTATAAGAGGTGCCAGTAACCTTGAAAACTAGTTCATTCAAGTCTCATTGTAGTTGCGATTTCTGAATACAGGATTCTCCTCCTCCTTCGTTTCCTTCTTCTTCTTCTTCTTCTTCTTCTTCTTCTTCTTATTATTATTATTATTATTATTATTATTATTATTATTATTATTATTATTATTATTATTGGCGATTCCTCACAACTACATTTTGAAATTCGTACAATTTGAAAATCCATGTTTCTGTTACGTAGTGATTACGCACTTATTACTAGTAAAATGTCGTAGTACGAAGCATGATTGATCGATAATTTGACGGTGAAGCATTATAATTTTTGGACGGTACTATAACAATACTTTTTATTCAGATCTTTCGCACGACATAATGTGACATACCTGTCGATTTGAAACTTTTGAGATGAAACCCGTTTCATACTCTAAGGGGAACGACGGGGTAATTTATTTTACCTCGCTATGATGTACATTTGAAATGATGCAACACGTGTTGTTCGCTTTCGACATCTGATTCACTGCCTCAGATTGCTAGGGGTTGCCACATAATCAGCAAAGTACACTATGTTGACAATTTGACCGATCGCCATTTTTGCACAGGGTTCGTGTAGGGACTCGGGACTGGTATCATCATCTTCCTTTTAACAATAGCTTTCCAACGATATATTACTTGACCCCCTTGCCATTCAAACATTTTCAGTTGGACTCCATCTGGGACCGCCAGGGGACCCAGATTCAAATCGTGTACCCTTAAAAATAATGGAATACGTGATCGCTGACTTTTCCATCTAAACAACCGTTTCCGACCAAATGACACGGGCTCAGACTTCATAGGCGCCCTGTATAGATATAGATATAAATACAGTATATAAACAGATAGATGCAAATATATAGATATATGTTAGAATGCTGTAATTTTGTATATCTCTGTGAGAAATATTTAAAGTTAAATTCTTCTAGATACTCTCCAACACCACTAGATAAACAAGCAGTGTTACAACATAAAGTTGCATTTTCTCACATAGCACTAAGTAAGGTATTAAATATTTAAAGTATTAAATATTTATTTAAGTTAGATATTAAACGAAACAACAATAGGACATATATCACTTAATGTAACAAAAGAATACACTATCACTAACATCAGTATTTCAAAATTCTCTAAAGCCTCAAATGGCATGAACGGTGCCATGTGAATCAATTGTCTCTTAGCGTCAAACACTATGATCATAGTATGATATAATTCGAATGAACTAACAAATTTAAAGAAATTGAAATTTTAACTTTTTGTAAAACTTGACTTCAAAAACGTGCTTACATATCACATCCCTCACGTAGATGTTTGTAAAAAACTTAAATGATCATAACGTCATACCACTACAACAGTTTTCGTGGTTTTAATTAACATACAAGTCGTAGTTTATCGTCAGTATTAATGGAATCTTTACAGACTATTGTAACGCCCGTTTTTCTCTTGAAAGACGACAATATGTGGATTCCTTGCTAGTAATTTGGTTCCATTCTGTGTTGGGCCAATGATGGTAATTTCCAATCATTTTTCATAAAAAAGTTATTTTTTTATATATTGACTCGGTTTATTGTCCGTTTTCGTAGAAAGTTTACCAAAGGTCAATTTTTCGTTTTACCTTTGAAAGACGATAGTATGTAGATAACTAGCTAGTAATTTGGTTGGATTCTGTGTTGGGCCACAAATGGTAATTTGCATTCATTACCACAAAAAGGTATTTTTTTATATATATTGACTCGGTTTATTGTCCGTTTTCGTAGAAAATTTACCGAACTTCAACCTGTCCGCTTTACGTTTGAAACATGATAGTATGTAGATAATTTGCTAGTAATTTGGTTCGATTCTGTGTTGGCGCACTAATGGTAATTAGCATTTATTTGCCTAAAAAAGGAATTTTTGTATATTGTATCGGTTTATTGTCCGTTTTCGTAGAAAGTTTACCGAACCTCAACCTGTCCGCTTTATGTTTGAAAGATAATAGCATGTAGATAATTTGCTAGTAATTTGGTTCAGTTCTGTGTTGGTCCACTAATTATAATTTCCAATCATTTTTCATAAAAAAGTTATTTTTTTATATATTGACTCGGTTTATTGTCCGTTTTCGTAGAAAATTTACCGAACATCAACCTGTCCGTTTTACGTTTGAAACATGATAGTATGTAGATAATTTGTGTAATTTGGTTCGATTCTGTGTTGGGCCACTAATGGTAATTTGCATTCATTTTCCTAAAAAAGGTATTTTTTGTATAATGCTCGGTTTATTGCCCGTTTTCGTAGAAAGTTTAACGAACCTCAACCTGTCCGCTTTACGTTTGAAAGATAATAGGATGTAGATAATTTGCTAGTAATTTGGTTCGATTCTGTGTTAGGGCACTAATGGTAATTTGCATTCGTTTGCACAAAAAGCTATTTTTTTATATATATTGACTCGGTTTAATGTCCGTTTTCGTAGAAAGTTTACCAAACCTCAACTTGTCCGCTTTACGCTTGAAAGACGATAGTACGTAGATAAATTGCTAGTAATTTGGTTCGATTCTGTGTTGGGCCACTAATGGTAATTGGCATTCATTTGCCTAAAAAAGGTATTTTTTGTATATTGTCTCGGTTTACAGGGTGTGATTGAAAAGTACCGGAACTTTTCCCGTCGCGCGGCTCCCTGGCGTTCGAAAAATGTGAGAGTGAGCGGAAATGTGCGCGGGACCTTCCGCTTTCAAGGGGTACTTGTCCCAGTGCGCTGCGAGCAGGGGTTGAGAAAGCATCGCTGTCCGCGCGAACGTCGTTTTGGTTGTCGGTCACGTTTTTTGAGCGCCGAAAATGGAGTCAAAGATTGACCAACGCTACGCCATCAAGTTCACCGAGGGGTCGTACTCGTAGCACCATGGGTCATCACCACTGATCACACTGTCTAGTAACTCTTCGTCGGCTTCCACACAATCCAGCACTTCACGACTCATTCTCACATGCAGTTAGTTTTGCTCTTCGGTCAACACCTTGGTTACTAGTTTGGCGCACACCTTCCGCATGTTCAAGTCTTCAGTGACAATTTTTTGCACTGCATAGTATGTCAAATTTAAGTTCTTCGCTGATCTTTCGGAGGTTTCCGACGGTCCAGCTTCAGGTATTCGCGAACTCAGTCGACGTTTCCATCGGTTTTCGACGTCGACGGCCTCCTTGAGCGTGGTTCGTCATCGGCGTCCGCCCGGCCTTCCCTGAAGGCCTTGTGCCACTCAAAGATCCGAGTACTGGACACCACATCTTCCCCAAAGGCTTCCTTGAGCAGGTCCTGGGTCTCGGTGAACGTTAGCGTTGGTCAATCTTTGACTCCATTTTTGGCGCTCAAAAAACGTGACCGACGACCAAAACGATGCTCGCGCGGACAGTGATGCTTTCTCAACCGCTGCTCGCAGCGCACTGGCCCAAGTTCCGCTTGAAACAGGAGGGTCCCGCGCACATTTTCCCACAACCATCACATTTTTCGCACGCCAGTGAGACGCGCGGCGGGAAAAGTTTCGGTACGTTTCAATCACAACCTGTATTGTCCGTTTTCGTAGAAAGTATACTAAACCTCAACCTGTCCGCTTTACGTTTGATGGATGATAGTATGTAGATAATTTGCTAGTAATTTGATTTGATTCTGTATTAGGTCACTAATGGTAATTTGCATTCAATTGCACAAAAAAGGTGTTTTTCTTATATATTGACTCGGTTTATTGTCCATTTTCGTAAAAAGTTTACCGAACCTAAACCAGTCCGATTTACGTTTGAAAGACGATAGCATGTAGATAATTTGCTAGTAACTTGGTTTGATTTTCTGCTGGGCAACTAATGGTAATTTGCATTCATTTGCATAAAAAATATTTTTTTTTTTGTATATTGACTCGGCTTATTGTCCGTTTTCGTAGAAAGATTACCGAACCTCAACCTGTCCGCATTACGTTTGAAAAATGATAGTATGTAGATAATTTGCTAGTAATTTACTTCGATTCTGTGTTGGGCCACTAATGGTAATTTGCATTCATTTGCCTAAAAACGGTATTATTTTATATATATATTTAATTTGCATTCATTTGGCTAAAATGGTATTTTTTGTATATTGTCTCGCTTTATTGTCCGTTTTAGTAGAAAGTGTACCGCACCTCAACTTGTCCGTTTTACGTTTGAAATATAATAGTATGTACATAATTTCCTAGTAATTTGGTTCGATTCTGTGTTCGGCCACTAATTGTAGTTTGCATTCATTTGCCTAAAAAAGGTATTTTTTGAATACTGACTCGGTTTATTGTCCGTTTTCGTAGAAACTTTACCGAACCTCTACCTTTCCGCTTTACGTTTGAAAGATGATAGCATGTAGATAGTTTCCTAGTAACTTGGTTCGATTCTGTGTTGGGCAACTAATTGTAATTTGTATTCACTACAACAAAAAGGTATTTTTTTTTGTATATTGACTCAGCTTATTATCCGTTTTCGTAGAAAGTATACCGAACCTCAACTTGTCCGATTTACGTTTGAAAGATGATAGCATGTAGATAATTAGCAAGTAATTTGGTTCGATTCTCTGTTGGGCCACTAATTGTAATTTGTATTCATTTGCCTAAAAACGGTTTTTTTTATATATTGTCTCGGTTTATTGTCCGTTTTCATAGAAAGTTTACCGAACTTCAACCTGTCCGCTTTACGTTTGAAATATGATAGTGTGTAGATAATTTGCTAGTAATTTAGTTCGATTCTCTTTTAGGTCACTAATGCTAATTTGCATTCATTTGTCTAAAAAAGGTATTTTTTGTATATTATATCGGTTTGTGGTACATTTTCATAGAAAGTTTACCGAACTTCAACCTGTCCGCTTTACCTTTGAAAGACAATACTATGTAGATAATTTGCTAGTAACTTGGTTCGATTCTGTGTTGGGCCATTAATGGTAATTTGCATTCATTTGCAAAAAAAAGGCATTTTTTTAAATATTGACTCGGTTTATTGTCCGTTTTCGCAGAAATTTCACCGAACCTCAATCTGTCCGCTTTACTTTTGAAAGATGATAACATGTAGATAGTTTGCTAGAAACTTGGTTCGATTCTGTGTTGGACAACTAATGGTAATTTGCATTCATTTGCATAAAAAAGATATTTTTTTTGTGTATTGACTCGGCCTACTGTCCGTTTTCGTAGAAAGGTTACCGAACCTCAACTTGTCCGCTTTACGTTTGAAAGATGATTATGTAGATAATTTGCTGTTAATTTCGATCGATTCTTTGTTGGGCCATTAGTGGCAATTTGCATTCATTTGCACAAAAAAGGTTCTTTCTTATATATTGAGTCGGTTTTTTTTCGGTTTCGCTGAAAGTGTAAAGAACAACACCTTGTCCGCTTTAGCTTTGAAAGTAATAGTATGCAGAATAATTTGCTAGTAATTTAGTTCGGTTCTGAGTTTCGCCACTAATTGTAATTAGCTATCATTTACCTATTAAGGGTGTTTTTTTATATATTGACTTGGTCTATTGTCCGTTTTCATAGAAGGACTACCGAACCTGAAGTTGTCCGCTTTACGTTTGAAAGATGATAGCATGTAGATATTTTGCTAGTAATTTGGTTCGATTCTGTGTTGAGCCACTAATGGTAATTTGCATTCATTTGCCAAAAACGGTACCTTTTATATACTAAACACGGTCTATTACCCGTTTTCGTAGAAAGTGTACCGAACATCAACTGGTCTGCTTTACGTTTGAAAGATGATAGCATGTAGATATTTTGCTAGTAATTTGGTTCCATTCTGTGTTGGGCCACTAATGGTAATTTGCATTCATTTGCACAAAAAATGTATTTTTCTTATATATTGACTCGGTTTATTGCCCATTTACGTAAAAAGCTTACCGAACTTCAACCTGTCCGCTTTACGTTCGCAATACGATACTATGTAGATAATTATTTTTTATTCCGTGTTGGGCAACTAATGGTAATTAGCATTCATTAGCACAAAAAAGTATTTTTGTACATTGACTCGGTTTATTGTCCGCTTTCGTAGAAAGTTTACCGAACCTCAACCTGTCCGCTTTACATTTGAAAGATAATAGTTCGTAGATAATTTTATGGTAATTTGGTTCGATTCTATGTTGGGCCATTATTGGTAATTTGCATTTATATCCACAAAAAAGGTATTTTTCTTGTATATTCACTCGGTCTATTGTCCGTTTTCGTAGAAAGTATACCGTAGCCTAACTTGTCCGCTTTATGTTTCAAAGATGATAGCATGTAGTTAATTTGCAGGTAATTTGATTCGATTCTATGTTGCGCCACTAATGGTTATTTGCATTCATTTGCACAAAAAAGGTTTTTTTCTTATATATTGACTCGGTTTATTGTCCGTTTTCGTAAAAAGTTTACCAAACTTCAACCTGTCCGCTTTACGTTTGAAAGATGATAGTATGTAGATAATTTGCTTTAACTTAGTTCGATTCTGTGTTGGGCTACTAATGGTAATTTGCATTCATTTGCCTAAAAAAGGTATATTTTTAATATTGACTCGGTCTATTGTTCTTTTTCGTAGAAAGTTTACCGAATTTCAACCAGTCCACTATACCTTTGATAGACGATGGCATGTGGATATTTTGCTACTAACTTGGTTCAATTCTGTGTTTGGCCACCAATGATAATTTGCGTTCATTTGCCTAAAAAATGTGTTTTTGTATATTGTGTCGGTTTATTGTCCGTTTTCGTAGAAAGTGTACCGAACCTCATCTTATCCGTTTTACGTTTGAAAGATGAAAGTATGTAGATAATATGCTAGTAATTTGCTTCGATTCTGTGTTGGGCCAACAAAGGTAATTAGCGTTCATTTCCTAAAAAAATGTATGTTTTTGTATATTGTGTCGGCTTATTGTCCGTTTTCGTAGAAAGATTACCGAACCTCAACCTGTCCGCATTACGTTTGAAAAATGATAGTATGTGGATAATTTGCTAGAATTTGGTTCGAATCTGTGTTGGGCCACTAATGGTAATTTGCATGCATTTGTCTAAAAAGAGGTATGTTTTGTATATTGTCTAAGTTCATTGTTCGTTTTAGTTGAAGGTTTACCGAACGTCAACCTTTCCCCTTTACGTTTGAAAGATGATAGCATGTACATAATTTGCTCGTAATTTGGTTCGATTCTGTGTTCGGCCACTAATGTTAATTTGCATTCATTTATCTAAAATGGTATCTTTTGTATATTGTCTCGCTTTATTGTCCGTTTTAGTAGAAAGTGTACCGCACCTCAACTTGTCCGCTTTACGTTTGAAAGATAATAGTATGTACATAATTTGCTAGTAATTTGGTTCGATTCTGTGTTGGGCCACTAATAGTAGTTTGCATTCATTTGCCTAAAAAAGGTATTTTTTGAATACTGACTCGGTTTATTGTCCGTTTTCGTAGAAACTTTACCGAACCTCAACCTTTCCGCTTTACGTTTGAAAGATGATAGCATGTAGATAGTTTCCTAGTAACTTGGTTCGATTCTGTGTTGGGCAACTAATTGTAATTTGTATTCACTAGAACAAAAAAGGTATTTTTTTATATATTGTCTCGGTTTATTGTGCGTTTTCATAGAAAGTTTACCGAACCTCAACCTGTCTGCTTTACGTTTGAAATATGATAGTGTGTAGATAATTTGCTAGTAATCTGGTTCGATTCTCTTTTAGGCCACTAATGCTAATTTGCATTCATTTGTCTAAAAAAGGTATTTTTTGTATATTATATCGGTTTGTGGTACATTTTCGTAGAAATTTTACCGAACTTCAACCCGTCCGCTTTACCTTTGAAAGACAATATTATGTAGATAATTTGCTAGTAACTTGGTTCGATTCCGTGTTGGGCCACTAATGGTACTTTGCATTCATTTGCCTAAAAAAGGTATTTTTTTGTATATTGTCTCGCGTTATTGTCCGTTTCCGTAAAAAGTGTACCGAACCTCAACCTGTCCGCCTTATCTTTTAAAGACAGTAGCATGTAGATAACTTGCTAGTAATTTGGTTCGATTCTGTGTTGGACCACTAAGGGTAATTTGCATTCATTTCCCTAAAAAAAGGCATTTTTTTGAATATTAACTCGGTTTATTGTCCATTTTCGCAGAAATTTCACCGAACCTCAATCTGTCCGCTTTAGGTTTGAAAGATGATAACATGTAGATAGTTTGCTAGAAACTTGGTTCGATTCTGTGTTGGATAACTAATGGTAATTTGCATTTATTTGCATAAAAAAGATATTTTTTTGTATATTGACTCGGCCTACTGTCCGTTTTCGTAGAAAGGTTACCGAACCTCAACTTGTCCGCTTTACGTTTGAAAGATGATTGTATGTAGATAATTTGCTGGTAATTTCGATCGATTCTGTGTTGGGCCATTAGTGGCAATATGCATTCATTTGCACAAAAAAGGTTCTTTCTTATATATTGAGTCGGTTTTTTTTCGGTTTCGCTGAAAGTGTAAAGAACAACACCTTGTCCGCTTTAGCTTTGAAAGTAATAGTATGCAGAATAATTTGCTAGTAATTTAGTTCGGTTCTGAGTTTCGCCACTAATTGTGATTAGCTATCATTTACCTAAAAAGGGTCTTTTTTTATATATATTGACTCGGTCTATTGTCCGTTTTCGTAGAAGGAGTACCGAACCTGAAGTTGTCCGCTTTACGTTTGAAAGATGATAGCATGTAGATATTTTGCTAGTAATTTGGTTCGATTCTGTGTTGAGCCACTAATGGTAATTTGCATTCATTTGCTAAAAACGGTACTTTTTATATACTAAACACGGTCTATTGTCCGTTTTCGTAGAAAGTGTACCGAAAATCAACTGGTCTGTTTTACGTTTGAAAGATGATAGCATGTAGATATTTTGCTAGTAATTTGGTTCCATTCTGTGTTGGGCCACTAATGGTAATTTGCATTCATTTGCACAAAAAATGTATTTTTCTTATATATTGACTCGGTTTATTGCCCGTTTACGTAAAAAGTTTACCGAACTTCAACCTGTCCGCTTTACGTTCGCAATACGATTTATGTAGATAATTAGGTTTTATTCCGTGTTGGGCAACTAATGGTAATTAGCATTCATTAGCACAAAAAAGTATTTTTGTACATTGACTCGGTTTATTGTCCGCTTTCGTAGAAAGTTTACCGAACCTCAACCTGTCCGCTTTACATTTGAAAGAAAATAGTTCGTAGATAATTTTCTGGTAATTTGGTTCGATTCTATGTTGGGCCATTATTGGTAATTTGCATTTGTATGCACAAAAAGGTATTTTTCTTATATATTCACTCGGTCTATTGTCCGTTTTCGTAGAAAATTTACCGAACTTCAACCTGTCCGTTTTACGTTTGAAACATGATCGTATGTAGATAATTTGTGTAATTTGGTTCGATTCTGTGTTGGGCCACTAATGGTAATTTGCATTCATTTTCCTAAAAAAGGTATTTTTTGTATAATGCTCGGTTTATTGCCCGTTTTCGTAGAAAGTTTACCGAACCTCAACCTGTCCGCTTTACGTTTGAAAGATAATAGTACGTGATAAATTGCTAGTAATTTGGTTTGATTCTGTGTTGGGCCACTAATGGTAATTGGCATTCATTTGCCTAAAAAAGTTATTTTTTGTATATTGTCTCGGTTTACAGGGTGTGATTGAAAAGTACCGGAACTTTTCCCGTCGCGCGGCTCCCTGGCGTTCGAAAAATGTGAGAGTGGGGGGAAATGTGCGCGGGACCTTCCGCTTTCAAGGGGTACCTGTCCCAGTGCGCTGCAAGTAGGGGTTGAGAAAGCATCGCTGTCCGCGCGAACGTCGTTTTGGTTGTCGGTCACGTTTTTTGAGCGCCGAAAATGGAGTCAAAGATTGACCAACGTTACGCCATCAAGTTCACCGAGGGGTCGTACTCGTAGCACCATGGGTCTAGTAACTCTTGACTGATCACACTGTCTAGTAACTCTTCGTCGGCTTCCACACAATCCAGAACTTCACGACTCATTCTCACATGCAGTTCGTTTTGCTCTTCAGTCAACACCTTGGGGACTAGTTTGGCGCACACCTTCCGCATGTTCAAGTCTTCAGTGACAATTTTTTGCACTGCATAGTATGTCAAATTTAAGTTCTTCGCTGATCTTTCGGAGGTTTCCGACGGTCCAGCTTCAGGTATTCGCGAACTCGGTCGACGTTTCCATCGGTTTTCGACGTCGACGGCCTCCTTGAGCGTGGTTCGTCATCGGCGTCCTCCCGGCCTTCCCTGAAGGCCTTGTGCCACTCAAAGATCCGAGTACTGGACACCACATCTTCCCCAAAGGCTTCCTTGAGCAGGTCCTGGGTCTCGGTGAACGTTAGAGTTGGTCAATCTTTGACTCCTTTTTTGGCGCTCAAAAAACGTGACCAACGACCAAAACGATGCTCGCGCGGACAGTGATGCTTTCTCAACTGCTGCTCGCAGCGCACTGGCCCAAGTTCCGCTTGAAACAGGAGGGTCCCGCGCACATTTTCCCCCAACCATCACATTTTTCGCACGCCAGTGAGACGCGCGGCGGGAAAAGTTTCGGTACGTTTCAATCACAACCTGTATTGTCCGTTTTCGTAGAAAGTATACTAAACCTCAACCTGTCCACTTTACGTTTGATGGATGATAGTATGTAGATAATTTGCTAGTAATTTGATTTGATTCTGTGTTAGGTCACTAATGGTAATTTGCATTCAATTGCACAAAAAAGATATTTTTCTTATATATTGACTCGGTTTATTGTAAATTTTCGTGAAAAGTTTACCGAACCTAAACCAGTCCGATTTACGTTTGAAAGACGATAGCATGTAGATAATTTGCTAGTAACTTGGTTTGATTTTCTGCTGGGCAACTAATGGTAATTTGCATTCATTTGCATAAAAAGTATTTTTTTTTTTTGTATATTGACTCGGCTTATTGTCCGTTTTCGTAGAAAGATTACCGAACCTCAACCTGTCCGCATTACGTTTGAAAAATGATAGTATGTGGATAATTTGCTAGTAATTTGGTTCGATTCTGTGTTGGGCCACTAATGGTAATTTGCATGCATTTGTCTAAAAAGAGGTATTTTTTGTATATTGTATAAGTTCATTGTTCGTTTTAGTTGAAGGTTTACCGAACGTCAACCTTTCCCCTTTACGTTTGAAAGACGATAGTATGTAGATAATTTGCTAGTAATTTAGTTCGATTCTGTGTTGGGCCACTAATGGTAATTTGCATTCATTTGCCTAAAAACGGTATTATTTTATATATTGACTCGGTCTATATTCCGTTTTCCTAGAAAGGGTACCGAACATCAACTTGTCCGCTTTACGTTTGAAAGATGATAGCATGTACATAATTTGCTCGTAATTTGGTTCGATTCTGTGTTCGGCCACTAATGTTAATTTGCATTCATTTGGCTAAAATGGTATTTTTTGTATATTGTCTCGCTTTATTGTCAGTTTTAGTAGAAAGTGTACCGCACCTCAACTTGTCCGCTTTACGTTTGAAAGATAATAGTATGTACATAATTTGCTAGTAATTTGGTTCGATTCTGTGTTCGGCCACTAATAGTAGTTTGCATTCATTTGCCTAAAAAAGGTATTTTTTGAATACTGACTCGGTTTATTGTCCGTTTTCGTAGAAACTTTACCGAACCACAACCTTTCCGCATTACGTTAGAAAAATGATAGTATGTGGATAATTTGCTAATAATTTGGTTCGATTCTGTGTTGGGCCATTAATGGTAATTTGCATGCATTTGTCTAAAAAGAGGTATTTTTTGTATATTGTCTAAGTTCATTGTTCGTTTTAGTTGAAGGTTTACTGAACGTCAACCTTTCCCCTTTACGTCTGAAAGACGATAGTATGTAGATAATTTGCTAGTAATTTAGTTCGATTCTGTGTTGGGCCACTAATGGTAATTTGCATTCATTTGCCTAAAAACGGTATTATTTTATATATTGACTCGGTCTATATTCCGTTTTCCTAGAAAGGGTACCGAACATCAACTTGTCCGCTTTACGTTTGAAAGATGATAGCATGTACATAATTTGCTCGTAATTTGGTTCGATTCTGTGTTCGGCCACTAATGTTAATTTGCATTCATTTGGCTAAAATGGTATTTTTTGTATATTGTCTCGCTTTATTGTCCGTTTTAGTAGAAAGTGTACCGCACCTCAACTTGTCCGCTTTACGTTTGAAAGATAATAGTATGTACATAATTTGCTAGTAATTTGGTTCGATTCTGTGTTCGGCCACTAATAGTAGTTTGCATTCATTTGCCTAAAAAAGGTATTTTTTGAATACTGACTCGGTTTATTGTCCGTTTTCGTAGAAACTTTACCGAACCTCTACCTTTCCGCTTTACGTTTGAAAGATGATAGCATGTAGATAGTTTCCTAGTAACTTGGTTCGATTTTGTGTTGGGCAACTAATTGTAATTTGTATTCACTAGAACAAAAAGGTATTTTTTTATATTGACTCAGCTTATTATCCGTTTTCGTAGAAAGTATACCGAACCTCAACTTGTCCGATTTCCGTTTGAAAGATGATAGCATGTAGATAAATAGCAAGTAATTTGGTTCGATTCTCTGTTGGGCCACTAATTGTAATTTGTATTCATTTGCCTAAAAACGGTATTTTTTATATATTGTCTCGGTTTATTGTCCGTTTTCATAGAAAGTTTACCGAACCTCAACCTGTCCGCTTTACGTTTGAAATATGATAGTGTGTAGATAATTTGCTAGTAATTTGGTTCGATTCTCTTTTAGGTCACTAATGCTAATTTGCATTCATTTGTCTAAAAAAGGTATTTTTTGTATATTATATCGGTTTGTGGTACATTTTCATAGAAAGTTTACCGAACTTCAACCTGTCCGCTTTACCTTTGAAAGACAATACTATGTAGATAATTTGCTAGTAACTTGGTTCGATTCTGTGTTGGGCCACTAATGGTAATTTCCATTCATTTGCAAAAAAAGGTATTTTTTGTATATTGTCTCGCTTTATTGTCCGTTTCCGTAAAAAGTGTACCGAACCTATACCTATCCGCTTTACCTTTTAAAGACAGTAGCATGTAGATAACTTGCTAGTAATTTGGTTCGATTCTGTGTTGGACCACTAAGGGTAATTTGCATTCATTTCCCTAAAAAAAAGGCATTTTTTTGAATATTGACTCGGTTTATTGTCCGTTTTCGCAGAAATTTCACCGAACCTCAATCTGTCCGTTTTACTTTTGAAAGATGATAACATGTAGATAGTTTGCTAGAAACTTGGTTCGATTCTGTGTTGGACAACTAATGGTAATTTGCATTCATTTGCATAAAAAAGATATTTTTTTGTGTATTGACTCGGCCTACTGTCCGTTTTCGTAGAAAGGTTACCGAACCTCAACTTGTCCGCTTTACGTTTGAAAGATGATTATGTAGATAATTTGCTGGTAATTTCGATCGATTCTGTGTTGGGCCATTAATGGCAATTTGCATTCATTTGCACAAAAAAGGTTCTTTCTTATATATTGAGTCGGTTTTTTTTTCGGTTTCGCTGAAAGTGTAAAGAACAACACCTTGTCCGCTTTAGCTTTGAAAGTAATAGTATGCAGAATAATTTGCTAGTAATTTAGTTCGGTTCTGAGTTTCGCCACTAATTGTAATTAGCTATCATTTACCTAAAAAGGGTGTTTTTTTATATATTGACTCGGTCTATTGTCCGTTTTCGTAGAAGGAGTACCGAACCTGAAGTTGTCCGCTTTACGTTTGAAAGATGATAGCATGTAGATATTTTGCTAGTAATTTGGTTCGATTCTGTGTTGAGCCACTAATGGTAATTTGCATTCATTTGCCAAAAACGGTACTTTTTATATACTAAACACGGTCTATTGCCCGTTTTCGTAGAAAGTGTACCGAACATCAACTGGTCTGCTTTACGTTTGAAAGATGATAGCATGTAGATATTTTGCTAGTAATTTGGTTCCATTCTGTGTTGGGCCACTAATGGTAATTTGCATTCATTTGCACAAAAAATGTATTTTTCTTATATATTGACTCGGTTTATTGCCCATTAAGTAAAAAGCTTACCGAACTTCAACCTGTCCGCTTTACGATCGCAATACGATACTATGTAGATAATTAGGTTTTATTCCGTGTTGGGCAACTAATGGTAATTAGCATTCATTAGCACAAAAAAGTATTTTTGTACATTGACTCGGTTTATTGTCCGCTTTCGTAGAAAGTTTACCGAACCTCAACCTGTCCGCTTCACGTTTGAAAGATGATAGTATGTAGATAATTTGCTAGTAATTTGGTTCGATTCTGTGTTGGTGAACTAATGGTAATTTCCATTCATTTGTCTAGAAAAAGTATTTTTTGTATATTTTATCGGTTTGTGTTACATTTTCGTAGAAAGTTTACCGAACCTCAACCTGTCTGCTTTACGTTTCAAAGAGGATAGTATGTAGATAATATGCTAGTAATTTGCTTCGGTTCTGTGTTGGGCCAACAAAGGTAATTAGCGTTCATTTCCTAAAAAATGTATGTTTTTTTATATTGTGTCGGTTTATTGTGCGTTTTCGTAGAAAGTTTACCTAACCTCAACCTGTGCGCTTTACGTTTGCAAGTTGATAGCATGTAGATAATTTGCTAGTAATTTGGTTCTATTCTGTGTTGGGCAACTAATGGTATTTTGCATTCGTTTGCCTAAAAAAGGTATTTTTTTATATATTGTCTCGATCTATTGTCCGTTTTCGTAGAAAGCTTACCTAACCTCAGCTTGTCCGCTTTACGTTTGAAAGATGATAGATAATTTGCTAGTAATTTGGATCGATTCTGTGTTGGGCCACTAATGGCAATTTGCATTCATTTGCACATAAAAGGTGTTTTCTTATTTATTGAGTCGTTTTTTTTCGTTTTCGCTGAATGTGTAAAGAACATCAACTTGTCCGCTTTACCTTTGAAACATGATAGTATGTAGGTAATTTGGTAGTAATTTGGTTCGTTTCTGTGTTCGGCCACTAATTGCAATTAGCTATCATTTACCTAAAAAAGGTATTTTTTTCTATATTGACTCGGTCTATTGGCCGTTTTCGTAGAAAGGGTACCGAACCTGAACTTGTCCGCTTTACGTTTGAAAGATGATAGCATGTAGATATTTTGCTAGTAACTTGGTTCGATTCTGTGTTCGGCTAATAATGGGAATTTGCATTCATTTGGACATTTTTTTTTGCACATTGACTCGGTTTATTGTCTGCTTTCATAGAAAGTTTACCGAAACTCTATCTGTCCGCTTTACGTTTGAAAGATGGAAGTATGTATATATATATTTCTAGTAATATGGTTCGATTCTGTGTTGGGCCGCTAATGGTAATTTGCATGCATTTGCCTAAAAAAGGTACATTTTTGAATATTGACTCCGTCTATTGTCCGGTTTCGTAGAAAGTTTACCGAACCTTAACCAGTCCGATTTATATTAGATAGAAGATGGCATGTAAATACTTTGCTACTTACTTGTTCGATTCTGTGTTGTTAAACTAATGGTAATTTACATTCACTTGAACAAAAAAGGTAATTTTTTTGTATATTGACTCATCTTGTCCGTTTTCGTAGAAAGTGTAGGGAACTTCAACCTGTCCGCTTTACGACTGAAAGATGATAGTATGTAGATAATTTGCTAGTAATTTGGTTCGATTCCCGGTTGGGCCACTAATGGCAATTTGCATTCATTTGCACATAAAAGGTGTTTTCTTATTTATTGAGTCGTTTTTTTTTTTTTTTGTTTTCGCTGAAAGTGTAAAGAACATCAACTTGTCCGCTTTACCTTTGAAAGATGATAGTATGTAGGTAATTTGGTAGTAATTTGGTTCGTTTGTGTGTTCGGCCACTAATTGCAATTAGCTATAATTTACCTAAAAATGTTATTTTTTTCTATATTGACTCGGTCTATTGGCCGTTTTCGTAGAAAGGGTACCGAACCTGAACTTGTCCGCTTTACGTTTGAAAGATGATAGCATGTAGATATTTTGCTAGTAACTTGGTTCGATTCTGTGTTCGGCTAATAATGGGAATTTGCATTCATTTGGACATTTTTTTTTCTTTTTTTTGCACATTGACTCGGTTTATTGTCTGCTTTCATAGAAAGTTTACCGAACCTCTATCTGTCCGCTTTACGTTTGAAAGATGGAAGTATGTATATATATATTTCTAGTAATATGGTTCGATTCTGTGTTGGGCCGCTAATGGTAATTTGCACTCATTTCCTAAAAACGGTATTTCTGTATATATTGTCTCGGTTTATTGTCCGTTTTCATAGGAAGTTTACCGAACTTCAACCTTTCCGCTTTACGTTTGAAAGACAATAGTATATAGATAATTTGCTAGTAATTTGGTTCGATTCTGTCTTGGGCCACTAATGGTAATTTGCGTTATTTTTTGTATATTGAGTCGGTTTATTGTCTGTTTCCGTAGAAAATGTACCGAACCTCATCTTATCCGCTTTACGTTTGAAAGATGATAGCATGTAGATAATTTGCTAGTAATTTTGTTCGATTCTGTGTATGCCACTAATGGTAATTTGCATTCATTTGCCTAAAAAATGTATTTTTTGAATATTGTCTCGATTTATTGTCCGTTGCCGTAAAAAGTGTATCGAACGTCAGCCTGTTTGTTTTGCGTTTGAAAGATGATAGTATGTACATGATTTGATAGTAATTTGGTTCGATTCTGTGTTGTGCAACTAAAGGTAATTTTCATTCATTTTCTTAATTAGAGGTATTTTTTTTGAATATTTGCTCGGTTTATCGCCCGTTTTCGTAGAAAGTTCCCCGAACCTCAATCTGTCCGCTTTACGTTTGAAAGATGATAGCATGTAGATAGTTTGCTAGAAACTTGGTTTGATTCTGTGTTGGACAACTAATGGCAATTTGCATTCATTTGCATAGAAAAGTTTTTTTTTTGTATATTGACTCGGCCTACTGTCCGTTTTCGTAGAAAGGTTACCGAACCTCAACTTGTCTGCTTTACGTTTGAAAGATGATTGTATGTAGATAACTTTCTAGTAGTTTCGATCGATTCTGTGTTGGGCCACTAATGGTAGTTTGCATTAATTTGCACAAAAAAGGTGTTTTCTTATATATTGAGTTGTTTTATTTTCGTTTTCGCTGAAAGTGTACATAACATCCACTTGTCCGCTTTTCCTTTGAAAGATGATAGTATATCGGTAATTTGGTAGTAATTTGGTTCGGTTATGTGTTTGGCCACTAATTGTATTTAGCTATCATTTACCTAAAAAAGGTATTTTTTATATATTTACTCGGTCTATTGTCCGTTTCGGTACAAAGGGTACGGAACCTGAACCTGTCCGCTTTACGTTTGAAAGATGGTAGTATGTAGATATTTTGCTAGTAATTTGGTTCGATTCTGCGTTGGGGAGCTAATAATAATTTGCATTCATTTGCACAAAAAAGGTATTTTTCTTATATATTGACTCGGTCTCTTGTCCGTTTTCGTAGAAAGTATACCGAAGTTCAACTTGTCCGCTTTACGTTTCAAAGACGATAGCATGTCGATAATTTACAGGTAATTTGATTTGATTCTGTGTTGGGCCACTAATGGTCATTTGCAAAAAAAGGTATTTTGCTTATATATTGACTCGGTTTATTGTCCGTTTCCGTAGAAAGTTTACCGAACCACAACCTGGCCGCTTTACGTTTGAAAGATGGTAGTATGTAGATATATTGATAGTAATTTTGTTCGATTCTGTGTTGGGCCACTCATGGTAATTTCCATTCATTTGCACAAAAAAGGTATTTTGCTTATATATTGACTCGGTTTATTGTCCGTTTCGTAAATAGTTTACCGAACTTCAACCTGTCCGCTTTACGCTTGAAAGATGATAGTATCTAGATAATTTGCTAGTAACTTTGTTTGATTTTGTGTTGGGCTACTAATAGTAATGTGCATTCATTTGCACAAAACGTTTTTTTTTTTGTATATTGGCTCGGTTTATTGTCCGCTTTTGTAGAAAGTTTACCGAACCAAAACCTGGCCGCTTTACGTTTGAAAGATGGTAGTATGTAGATATATTGATAGTAATTTTGTTCGATTCTGTGTTGGGCCACTAGTGCAATTTGCATTCATTTGTACAAAAAAGTTCTTTCTTATTTATTGAGTCGGTTTTTTTTTTCGCTGAAAGTGTAAATAACATCCACTTGTCCGCTTTACCTTTGAAAGATGATAGTATGTCGTTAATTTGGTAATAATTTGGTTCGTTTCTGTGTTTGGCCACTAATTGTATTTAGCTATCATTTACCTAAAAAAGGTATTTTTTTATATATTTACTCGGTCTATTGTCCGTTTTGGTAGAAAGGGTACGGAACCTGAACTTGTCCGCTTTACGCTTGAAAGATGATAGCATGTAGATATTTTCCTAGTAATTTGGTTCGATTCTTTGTTGGGTCACTAATGGTAATTTGCATTTATTTGCACTAAAAAGTATTTTTTTTATATATTTACTCGGTCTATTTTGCGTTTTGGTAGAAAGGGTACCGAACTTGAACCTGTCCGCTTTACGTTTGAAAGAGGGTAGTATGTAGATAATTTTCTAGTAATATGGTTCGATTCTGTGTTGGGCCGTTAATGGTAGTTTGCAAAAAAAGGTATTTTGCTTATATATTGATTCGGTTTATTGTCCGTTTTCGTAGAAAGTATACCTAAGTTCAACTTGTCCGCTTTACGTTTCAAAGACGATAGCATGTAGCTAATTTACAGGTAATTTGATTCGATTCTGTGTTGGGCCACTAATGGTAATTTGCATTCATTTGCACAAAAAAGGTATTTTGTATATATATTGACTCGGTTTATTGTCCGTTTCGTAAATAGTTTACCGAACTTCAACCTGTCCGCTTTACGCTTGAAAGATGATAGTATCTAGATAATTTGCTAGTAACTTTGTTTGATATTGTGTTGGGCTACTAATAGTAATGTGCATTCATTTGTACAAAACGTTTTTTTTTTTAATTTTTGTATATTGACTCGGTTTATTGTCCGCTTTCGTAGAAAGTTTACCGAACCACAACCTGGCCGCTTTACGTTTGAAAGATGGTAGTATGTAGATATATTGATAGTAATTTTGTTCGATTCTGTGTATGCCAATAACGGTAATTTGCATTCATTTGCCTAAAAAATGATTTTTTTTAATATTGTCTCGATTTATTGTCCGTTTCCGTAAAAAGTGTATCGAACGTCAACCTGTCCGTTTTGCGTGTGAAAGATGATAGTATGTACATAATTTGCTAGTAATTTGGTTCGATTCTGTGTTATGCAACTAAAGATAATTTTCATTCATTTTCTTAAAAAAAATGTATTTTTTTTTAATATTTACTCGGTTTTTCGCCCGTTTTCGTAGAAAGTTCACCGAACCTCAATCTGTCCGCTTTACGTTTGAAATATGATAGCATGTAGATAGTTTGCTAGAAACTTGGTTTGATTCTGTTTGGACAACTAATGGTAATTTGCATTCATTTGCATAGAAAAGTTTTTTTTTTTTTTTGTATATTGACTCGGCCTACTGTCCGTTTTCGTAGAAAGGTTACCGAACCTCAACTTGTCTGCTTTACGTTTGAAAGATGATTGTATGTAGAGAACTCTCTAGTAATTTCGATCGATTCTGTGTTGGGCCACTAATGGTAATTTGCATTCATTTGCACAAAAAAGGTGTTTTCTTATATATTGAGTTGTTTTTTTTTTCGTTTTCGCTCAAAGTGTAAATAACATCCACTTGTCCGCTTTATCTTTGAAAGATGATAGAATGTCGGTAATTTGGTAGTAATTTGGTTCGGTTATGTGTTTGGCCACTAATTGTATTTAGCTATCATTTACCTAAAAAAGTATTTTTATATACTTACTCGGTCTATTGTCCGTTTTGGTAGAAAGCGTACCGAACCTGAACTTGTCCGCTTTATGTTTGAAAGATGATAGCATGTAGATATTTTCCTAGTAATTTGGTTCGATTCTGTGTTGGGCACTAATGGTAATTTGCATTTATTTGCACAAAAAAGGTATTTTTTTTATATATTGACTCGGCCTACTGTCCGTTTTCATAGAAAGGTTACCGAACCTCAACTTGTCTGCTTTACTTTTGAAAGATGATTGTATGTAGATATTTGCTAGTAATTTCGATCGATTCTGTGTTGGGCCACTAATGGTAATTTGCATTCATTTGCACAAAAAAGGTGTTTTCTTATATATTGAGTTGTTTTTTTTCGTTTTCGCTGAAAGTGTAAATAACATCCACCACATTCGTAGAAAGGTTACCGAACCTGAACTTGTCCGCTTTACGTTTGAAAGATGATAGCATGTAGATATTATCCTAGTAATTTGGTTCGACTCTGAGTTGGGCAATAATGGTAATTTGCATTTATTTGCACAAAAAAGGTATTTTTTTATATATATTTACTCGGTCTATTGTCCGTTTTGGTAGAAAGGGTACCGAACCGGAACCTGTCCGCTTTACGTTTGAAAGATGGTAGTATGTAGATATTTTGCTAGTAATTTGGTTCGATTCTGCGTTGGGACACTAATAATAATTTGCATTCATTTGCACAAAAAAGTATTTTTCTTATATATTGACTCCGTCTATTGTCCGTTTTCGTAGAAAGTATACCGAAGTTCAACTTGTCCGCTTTACGTTTCAAAGACGATAGCATGTCGATAATTTACAGGTAATTTGATTCGATTCTGTGTTGGGCCACTAATGGTCATTTGCACAAAAATTTATTTTGCTTATATATTGACAGGGTTTATTGTCCGTTTTCGTAGGAAGTATACCGAAGTTCAACTTGTCCGCTTTACGTTTCAAAGACGATGGCATGTAGATAATTTACAGGTAACTTGATTCGATTCTGTGTTTGGCCACTAATGGTAATTTGCATTCATTTGCACAAAAAAGGTATTTTGCTTATATATTGACTCGGTTTATTGTCCGTTTCGTAAATAGTTTACCGAACTTCAACCTGTCCGCTTTACGCTTGAAAGATGATAGTATCTAGATAATTTGCTAGTAACTTTGTTTAATTTTGTGTTGGGCTACTAATAGTAATGTGCATTCATTTGCACAAAACGTTTTTTTTTTTTTGTATATTGACTCGGTTTATTGTCCGCCTTCGTAGAAAGTTTACCGAACCACAACCTGGCCGCTTTACGTTTGAAAGATGGTAGTATGTAGATATATTGATAGTAATTTTGTTCAATTCTGTGTATGCCACTAATGGTAATTTGCATTCATTTGCCTAAAAAATGAATTTTTTGAATATTGTCCCGATTTGTTGTCCGTTTCCGTAAAAAGTGTATCGAACGTCAACCTGTCCGTTTTGCGTTTGAAAGATGATAGTATGTAGATAATTTGGTAGTAATTTGCTTCGATTCTGTGTTGGGCCACTAGTGCAATTTGCATTCATTTGCACAAAAAAGTTCTTTCTTATTTATTGAGTCGTTTTTGTTTTTTTTGTTTTCGTTGAAAGTGTAAATAACATCGATTTCTCCGCTTTACCTTTGAAAGATGATAGTATGTCGTTAATTTGGTAATAATTTGGTTCGTTTCTGTGTTTGGCCACTAATTGTATTTAGCTATCATTTACCTAAAAAAGGTATTTTTTTCTATATTGACTCGGTCTATTGGCCGTTTTCGTAGAAAGGGTACCGAACCTGAACTTGTCCGCCTTACGTTTGAAAGATGATAGCATGTAGATATTTTCTTAGTAATTTGGTTCGATTCTGTGTTGGGCCGCTAATCGTAATTTGCATTCATATGCCTAAAAAAGGTATTTTTTTGAACATTGACTCGGTCTGTTGTCCGTTTTCGTAGAAAGTTTACCGAACCTCAACTAGTCCGCTTTATGTTTGATAGACGATGGCATGTAGATATTTTGCTACTTACTTGGTTCGATTTTGTGTTGGGCAACTAATGGTAATTTGCATTCATGTGACCATCAAAGGTAATTTTTTATTGTATATTGACTCGGCTTATTCTACGTTTTCGTAGAAAGTATAACGAACCTCAACTTTTCCGCTTTACGTTTGAAACATGATATCATGTAGATAATTAGCTAGTAATTTCGTTCAATTTTCTGTTGGGCCACTAATTGTAATTTGCATTGATTTGACAAAAAACGGTAATTTTTTATATATTTACTCGGTCTATTGTGCGTTTTGGTAGAAAGGGTACCGAACCTAAACCTGTCCGCTTTACGTTTGAAAGATGGTAGAATGTAGATAATTTTCTAGTAATATGGTTCGATTCTGTGTTGGGCCGCTAATCGTAATTTGCATTCATATGCCTAAAAAAGGTATTTTTTTGAACATTGACTCGGTCTGTTGTCCGTTTTCGTAGAAAGTTTACCGAACCTCAACCAGTCCGCTTTATGTTTGATAGACGATGGCATGTAGATATTTTGCTACTTACTTGGTTCGATTTTGTGTTGGGCAACTAATGGTAATTTGCATTCACGTGACCATCAAAGGTAATTTTTTTTTGTATATTGACTCGGCTTATTCTACGTTTTCGTAGAAAGTATAACGAACCTCAACTTTTCCGCTTTACGTTTGAAACATGATATCATGTAGATAATTAGCTAGTAATTTCGTTCAATTTTCTGTTGGGCCACTAATTGTAATTTGCATTGATTTGACAAAAAACGGTAATTTTTTTCATATATTGTCTCGGTTTATTGTTCGTTCTCATAGAAAGTTTACCGAACTTCATTTTATCCGCTTTACGTTTGAAAGATGATAGCATGTAGATAATTTTCTACTAATTTTGTTCGATTCTGTGTTGGACCGCTAATGATAGTATGCATTCATTTGGCTAAAAAAAAATATATTTTTTGAATATTGACTCTGTTTATTTTCCGTTTTCGTAGAAACTGTACAGAACATCAACTAGTGCGCTTTACGTTTGAAAGATGATAGTATGTAGATAATTAGCTAGTAACTTGGTTCAATTCTGTGTTGGGTCATTAATGGTAATTTGCTTTCATTTGTCTAAAAAAAAGATATTTTTTGAATATTGACTCGGTTTATTTTCCGTTTCCGTAGAAACTGTACAGAACATCAACTCGTCCGCTTTACGTTTGAAAGATGATAGTATGTAGATAATTAGGTAGTATTTTGGTTTGATTCTGTGTTTGGTCACTAATAGTAATTTGCATTCATTTGCCTGAAAACGGTATTTTTTTTTTTTGTATATTGTGTCGCTTTATTATCCGTTTTCGTAGAAGTTTACCTAACCTCAACCAGTCCGCTTTGCGATTGAAAGACGATAGCATATAGATAATTTGTTAGAGTAAGGCCGCGCTAAGAAGAGCTCTGACAACTCTCACGTGCGATCAAGCGCGGTTGCCACATTTATCTTCTGTAACAATATAAATATAACAAGGGGCACATTTTGTGGAAATGAATCATATATGTATTACAACAAAAATATTATTTAACATTATGACTGACGAAAGTATTAGACAAAAGAAACAAACAAATTAGTATTGCGTTAAGATCGTAAAGAAAACAACCGTTACTTCTAAACACATAGGGCCTTATGCAGAGTCGTTTTGACATGTGATTAGCGTCATACTAAATGCCTGACTACTGCAGGGAAACATGTTAGTCGAACTCTTTAGTATGAGATCGGGCTTCTTCGTAGCTAAGCGGTTAGCGTACGCCTTTGGCATGGGAGACCCCGGTTCTATTCCCGGCGGGAGCTCATGTGGTTCGGATTCCACGTTAATCAGTAGTTCCACGTCTCATATAGCCTCGCTGTTGAAAGAGACGTTAAACTCAAAATCAGTTCAACTCTTTAGTATGACACTAAACACGCGTCAGAACGACTCTGCTAAGACCCATAATGTTATATCTTTTTTTTTTTAATGAAAACTACTTACGTTAGAGAATGGCTTTTAATTGTAGATAATTTAATTCCATTTACTGTAGAAATCTTAGGCTTTTTTCCTAGGGTGGATAAAATTTCCGTCGGTTCAGCGAGGTCTTTCAGGCACTTCTCTTTTGTGATTCTTTTCACAGTTGCAGGGCTAATGTATAAAGCTGAATCTATTCTTTCAATCACTTTATTCAATGGCAATAAAGGACCGTCGTTACGTTCTTTCTCCAAATATTCCCTAAGATTAAACACAAATTCCCGTTCTCCTTTAGCCTAACCGGCATAAACGTGGGACGTAAAACTCAAACAAATTCCCGTGCCTGACTTGTCAAGGGCACCCTCTTTCCGCACTTCTTACGCACTTCAGGCATTGTGTTCATAAACACAAACACACACACATACACATACTAAATTTATATTTTAGGTCTATGTGAATAATACGAATACAAACTATGTTCCACTAATGAATGAAAATAACAACACAATATTCACACCAATGCACTGAGATGATAGCACAAAAAATCAAAACAACCTGATAACACAGAAACTTTCACAGTAATGATTAGGTATAAATGCGACAACACTGTTCGGTTACCATGGAAACAACCTAGTGTTTCCAAATGTATTTTTGTGGGTCTAAACCTATCCTCCCCTTCACATATTGGTGAAAAAATGTCTTCTACGAAAAGACAAACATAGCTGGATTACATTCGTTACTTTCCAACCACTCAATTTCTAAATCAGTCCTTATGAAAAGCTCATTATAACAATCTCTGTAATATATAGAGTATGTAGGTACATTTTTTCCTTATGTCAACAAATTTCCTACAAAGATCATTAGAAATTATACTCATTTCAGCTTGACATTCCAAATAATGGTTCATTGCCCTTGAACTTTAGAAGAGCCGTACAGACTCACTACCCTCTTCGCTTTCAATTCCACGAAAACTTACTCCCTGCGGCGATAGCGAGGTGGACCGGTTGTTGTTCCATGTAACCCCACTTCTATTTACGTAGCAAATTTGTCAAAAGGACAGAGTTGTGTCAATAAGTGGAAAAAAAAAGTATTCATTATTGTGGCAATAACTTTAGGCCTAGTGGAACTACGTTCTGCTGGAATGTTGAGGAGTAAAGTGAAGTACGATTATTTTTTTAAATAATTTCAACTTATAATCTGATTCAATCAGTGATAAAGTAATTCGATTCCTTTATCGTTCTGTCATGTGGTCGCTTTGATTCTTCTTGCTATGACGGTTCGCAACACTGTCGTCAACTTACACGATGTTAGACCTGTCAGAGCTCAGGTTACGATGGCCATAGTCTAGTAACTTGGTTCGATTCTGTTTTGGGCAACTAATGCTAATTTGCAATCATTTGAATAAAAAAGGTATTTTTTTTATATATTGAATCGGCTTATTGTTCGTTTTTGTAGAAAGTTTACCGAACCTCAACCTGTGGGATTTAAGTTTGAAAGATGATAGTATGCAGATAATTTTCTTGTAATTTGGTTCGAATCTGTGTTGGGTCACTGATGGTAATTTGCTATCATTTGCATAAAAAAGGTAATTTTTTATATATTCACTCGGTTTATTGTGCGTTTTCGTAGAAAGTTTACCGAACCTCCACCTGTCCGCTTTACGTTTGAAAGATGATAATATGTAGATAATTTGCTAGTAATTTGGTTCAATTCTGTGTTGGTCCACTAGTGGTAATTTGCATTCATTTGTCTAAAAAAGGTATTTTTTGTATATTGTATCGGTTTGTGGTCCATTTTCGTAGAAAGTTTTCCGAACCTCAAGCTGTCCGCTTTACGTCTAAAAGATGATAGTATGTAGATAATTTGCTGTAATTTGGTTCCATTCTCTGTTGGGCCACTAATTGTAATTTGCATTCATTTCCCTAAAAAAGGTATTTTTTTGAATATTGATTCGGTTTATTGTCCGTTTTCGTAGAAAGTTCACCGAACCTCAACCTGTCCGCTTTACGTTTGAAAGACGATAACATGTACATAGTTTGCTAGAAACTTGGTTCGGTTCTGTGTTGGGCAACTAATGATAATTTGCATTCATTTGCGTAAAAAAGGTATTTTTTGTATATTGACTCGGCTTATTGTCCGTTTTCGTAGAAAGGTTGCCGAACCTCTATCTGTCCGCTTTATCTTTGAAAGATGATAGTATGTAGATAATTAGCTAATAATTTGGTTCGAATCTGTGTTGGGCCACTAATGGTAATTTGCTATCATTTCCATAAAAAAGGTAATTTTTTATATATTCACTCGGTTTATTGTCCGTTTTCTTAGAAAGTTTGCCGAACCTCAACCTGTCCGCTTTTCGTTTGAAAGATGATAGTATGTAGATAATTTGCTAGTAATTTGGTTCGATTCTGTTTTGCGCCACTAATGGTAGTTTGCATTCATTTGTCTAAAAGGGCATTTTTTGTGTATTGTCTCGGTTTATTGTTCGTTCTAGTAGAAAGTTTATCGAAAGTCAACCTGTCTGCTTTGCATTTTAAAGACGATAGTATGTAGATAATATGCTAGTAATTTTGTTCGATTCTGTGTTGGGCAACTAATGGTAATTTGCATTCGTTTGCCTAAAAACGGTATTTTTTTATATATTATCTCGATCTATTGTCCGTTTTCGTCGAAAGCTTACCGAACCTCAACTTGTCCGCTTTACGTTTGAAAGATGATAGTATGTAGATAATTTGCTAGTAATTTGGATCGATTCTGTGTTGGGCCACTAATGGCAATTGGCATTCATTTGCACAAAAAGAGGTGTTTTCTTATTTATTGTCGTTTTTTTTTTTTCGCTGAAAGTGTAAATAACATCAATTTGTCCGCTTTATTTTTGAAAGATGATAGTATGTAGGTTATTTGGTAGTAATTTTGTTCGGTTCTGTGTTTGGCCACTAGTTGTATTTAGCTATCATTTACCTAAAAAAGGTATTTTTTTTTATATATTGACTCGGTCTATTGTCCGTTTTGGTAGAAAGGGTACCGAATCTGAGCTTGTCCGCTTTACGTTTGAAAGATGATAGCATGTATATATTTTCCTAGTAATTTGTTTCGATTCTGTGTTTGGTCACCTATTTGTAATTTGCATTTATTTGCACAGAAAAGGTATTTTTCTTATATATTGACTCGGTTTATTGTCCGTTTCCGTAAAAAGTAACTAGGAAAAACAATATTTTAAGTCGTGCCTGAAGTTGGCCCCTTCAGTTCTCCCAAATTACACTAAACGTCGCACATCGTTAGTGCATCGTTAGTGCACTAAGAACTAACGTTAGTGCTATCGAGTTTATGAGTTATTGAATATTTTGGTGCAAGGCGTAACTTCATATTAAATTATTCTCCCGCCCATCGTTATGAAGACAGATTTTCACCAAACTTATCACACCAGTAGTGCAACATTAGTGCACTGAAACGCACTAAGAACTAACGTTAACGTTAACATATTTGGGATTTATTTGAGATCTTTGGTTGGGGTCAACCTCAGAAATATTAAATTCCTTAAAAATTGATGTAGAAACATGGGGTTAATGGCAAATGTTAGAGCATCATTAGTACACTTAAACGCACTAAACACTGTTAGTGTTACCTCATTTTGGATTTTTTGCAAGATTTTTGGTGGGGCACAACTTCAAAATTATCAATTCCATACAAACTGTTAGTGTTTTCTAGAAGCACTAACAGTAAGAATGCAGTAACAAATTGCACTAAATTTTTCGTTATCGCTTGAAATGGGACAAGTTCAAGCTGACTTGTAGCTCCTACACTAATGAAGCACTAACGTTAGGGGTTGTTGCACAAAGAAGAACTAACGATTGGACCAGAAGAAATCATTATTGCTTTTGAATTTTGCGGAAAGTTGATGCAGTGAAATTTCTCCATAAATTTCTTATGTGAGTTTCGTGACATGTAATTCATCATAAGTACACTAATAGTGAATCATTAACGAACTTTAGTGTTTTCTAGAAGCACTAAGGATACAGTAATGGCATTTAATTTTTCCTTTAGTACTTAAAGTTGGAGCCAAGTTCACACTGGCCCCCAAAGGTTTTCTTACTGTAGCACTTATACCAAAAAGTACAAGCGTTAGGTGTTGGCGCAGTAAGAAGCACCAAGGATGCACTAACGAATGACACTAATTTTTTGTTAGTGCTTGAAGTGACTGGGCCAGCGTGAACTTGGCCTTCCAAAGGGTTTCTATTTGTAGCACGTACAATAATGAAGAACTAACTTTAGTCGTTGATGCACTAAGAAGCACTTACGATGCACTAACGATGTACTAACGATTGACATTAAATTTATCGCTAGTGTACATGTGGGGGCCATGTTCGTGGACGTCGTTAGTGCTTTATTAGTGTAGGTGCTACCAGTAAAAATCTTTTGTGGGAACAAGCTCACGCTGGCCCAGCCACTTAAATTAGTGCCATTCGTTAATGCATCGTTAGTGCTCCTAGATATCACTAGCAGTTTTTATAGTGCTTTACTATTAATGCAGTTATGGCCAATTACATATCATGAAACTCACAAGAGAAATTTATGGGGAATTTTTCACTGCGTCAAATTTCCGCCAAATTCAAAAGCACTAATGACCTCTTCTAGTGCAATCGTTAGTGCATCGTTGGCATGATCTGTCAGGAAAGTAAATGTACACCTATTTTTCGAGTCTGGCATTCCTGCGCTCCATCCGTGGAGAGTATGAGAATTAAATCAATCAAATGTTTACTGAGGGGCAAAAAGAAAAGTTTAATCTGAATAAGACATTGCAGAAGGGCACAAGCTGTGAATACGAATAGTGCATTGTGTAAATAAAAGACGACACCGAAAGAGAAAGCCAGAAACAGCTGTTAAACTTACAAAAAAAGAGTAAAAATTGTCGAAGTGGGAACATAAAACACAAATACAACAAATACGCCGACAACTAAACGATCACCATGCCGTGATCTTGGTGTAGTGGTTAAGGTGCTGGCTTACAAATGCAAAGGACGCAAGTTCCAATCTTAAGCGAGGACATTTTAAAAATTTTTGTTAATAATACATACAACTCATGAGAGATGGTAAAAGAGGTCGTATTTAGTTTTTCGTAGCAATTATTATTGGTAATGTTTAGTACTGATAATACTTTTTGTCTTTGCGTATTGCTTTTATTCTTTTCTTCATTTCCAAAGAGAAGAATATCCGAACAAATGCCACCAAAATTCCTCATATTTTGAATGTAAACGCCATTTGCAATTAGTAAAGAATAAAAATTGAACGTTCCGATGTAGCTGCAAAAAGTAAAAGGAAAAACATGGAAGTGGACCATACTCATGGTTATTAAAAATACAGTTTCTACATGCCTTACACCTCCCGACCACGTTCCTACGTTAGCAAGTAAGAGGCTTGTGTTTAGGATAGGCTCGTCAATACGTTTTGCAAAGGGGCCCGGTTTAGCTCTGACGCACCACAGGTGCGAGAAGGGAGAAAAACACTTTTTCTATCTCCCTCTGTGTGTCTATTTATCTATCTATTTGTATATATATAACGCTATTTGTGAATGCCATAACCACCCTAATTTTCAGCGGATTGAGACGAAACTTGTCACAAACATTAATTGTTGAAATATCTTGATGAGTTCGTTAACCAGAATAATCAGATGAAAATGTTCAAAATGGTGGCCCTTCAAACTCTTAAAAAGTTCCAAGGGAACCAAATTTCGCCCATAAATAGGTATTCAGAAAGTTTGAATAAATTTTCCTCTTTTACTGAAATATTTGTGTGCAGAAACTTATTGAAATATTGGACCCGATTAATCGCCTAAAGAAGGTTCACGCCCTTTCGCTACGGTCAGGTTTTTTTTTTTTTTTTTTTTTTTTGCAGGAGGGGGTTATTTTCCTATCGGAACAAGATGATTGTTAGTGATGATATGAAATTACACATTGAAAGTGAAGTAACTTGTGTAACGTGTTATTTGAAAGAATAATATAATAAATGTGCATTTCTCTAACACAGAGAACTGTAAATCATGTATCTCGAGTTCGGGAGCCTCAATGGCGAGGAGTGTTATTTGATTTGCTTTTTAGTAACACATTGCATTGCAAATAAAGATAGGCACCATTAGTGGTAAGTAAAATAATAATAATAATAATAATAATAATAATAATAATAATAATAATAATAATAATAATAATAATAGTTGTTTGTGGCAAGGTAATATCTTAATCAATTCTTCTTCAAACGTAATGATTGTAACGCCATATCTCCCTTACAAACAAAATATTAGCAATTTATATCGAGAGAACGAGAAACTGTAGAGCGATGGGACCAACGTTGGACAGTATGCACTCATAGTACTCAGAAAAGTAAGCAATTTCAATGCAAAAGGAACGAAGAGTCATTGTCATGGGTAGTCATGGGGCCACGGCAGAGCCCTCTTTAGGCAAAGTGTCAATAACTTATATCGAGAGGTGATACTGGGATGGGACCAACTTTGGACACCGTGGACCCATAAAGCGCATCGAAAAAAATGGGGGGGGGGCGCCAGCCAGCCTTACTTATTTCCACATAATAATATAAAATTATGTTGTCGAAATACACACACGAGTTAGCTACTAATATTTCATATTATTATATAATTATTATCGACAGCGTCTTTTCATTACGTGTGCGTGTTTGACATGAAGCCAAAGAGAAGATCCATCATTCGTAGAAAGAATAATAGTCAGTTACTTTAACTGTGAACGACAGCGTAAAATACGAAAAGAGTGGACTACCTGTAGCGTAAAGAAGCAATATTTTCTCTCAAATTGATAAAAAATCAAGCCGATATTAATTCGAACTCGCATGGACGGCGCGAAAAGCCAGTGCTTTGTCCACTTTTTTTTTTTAACTGACTCACTGAACGTGTTTCAGTAACTTACTTATTGCTAATTTTACTTGCTTCACTCGTTTAACTTGCTTTTTCTAATAACTTATAACGACAGAGACACGAACACAGAAACATCGAGAACAGTTAAAAATCATAGTTGCTCTCCCGCCGGGAATCGAACCCGGAACTCCATACACCAAAGGCGCACGTGCTAGCGACTAGACCAGCGGGAAGGGCACCACTCTCTCCCTGTGTCGTTAGGGATTACGACCACTGTCTTGCCAGCTATCACTTCTGTGGGTTGTATACTATGATCACATGTTTCTTCTCTGCTGCAAGAGTAAATCCTACATTATATGTAATACATGAGGTATTTAGACCTACATGCTCTTCATATAATGTAATAAAAGGGTCATGCTGGGAATAAGAAAAAGAACATTCCTTGGACAAAACGGAAACTATTGGCATCAGAAATATTTATCTACGAGGCATGCGCAGTAGTATATTTCAGAATAGTTACTGTTTTGTTCAGTAAACGAAGAAAGGGGTATAGAAAAGCAAATATGTCGCGTCAACGAGATCGACCAGATTTGACAGGGGCGGAAGCAGATGTATAGTAATACAACAACTTCGCTCAGTTGATACGAGCCGAGCCGGTTGATATCACTACCCGAGTTGGTCTTCTGCTTGGGCTCAAGAATTCGACCGTGCAGGTCTCAGCCTTAATTTTAAGAACTACAGTATAATTTTAAGTACTACAAGAAAAATACCTTTGACTCGACACGAATTGAACTCGAGTCGAGTCGAATTTTGGCTCGACTCCTGCTCATCCCTATTCGTATTTGTATTTTTTTTCCACTTCAACAATTTCTACTCTTTTTTTTCTTCGTTTACCTATTGTTTCTGGATTTCTGTGTCGGTGTCGTCCTTTATTAACACCATGCACTATTCTTATTCCCAGCTTGTGACCCGCTTCAATGTCTTATTCATTTTAGGCTTTTCTCCTTACATTGACTTGACATGTGATTGATTTAATTCTCACTTTCCGCGCACGACCGATGAAAATGTTTTATTATTATTATTATTATTATTATTATTATTATTATTATTATTATTATTATTATTATTATTATTATTATTATACTATTGAACTTGCACGGCGAAATTACTGTATAATACGATATCATTTCAGTAATTTTATTCCATTGTATGTTATTTAATTTATTAATGGGCACTAAATTGTCTCCAGATCAACGAATAAATTAACTACGGCATGCACTTTGGTGGAAATATCATTACATGAACATGTTTGGAACGAACCAATAATCTTATTGCAATGATATTTCCACCAAAGTGCATGCCGTAGTTAATTTATTCGTTGATCTGGAGACAATTTAGTGCCCATTAATAAACTAAATAACATACAATGGAGTAAAATTACAGAAATGATATCATATTATACAGTAATTTCGCCGTGCAAGTTCAATAGTATAATAATAATAATAATAATAATAATAATAAAACATTTTCATCGGTCGTGCGCGGAAAGTGAGAATTAAATCAATCACATGTGAAGTCAATGTAAGAAGAAAAGCCTAAACTGAATAAGACATTGAAGCGGGTCACAAGCTGGGAATAAGAATAGTGCACGGTGTAAATAAAGGACGACACCGAAAGAGAAATCCAGAAACAGCAGGTAAAAGGAGAAAAAAGAGTAGACATTGTTGAAGTGGAAACATAAAATACAAACACGAATAGGGATGAGCAGAAGTCGAGCCAAAATTCAATTCAACTCGAGTACAATTTGAGTCGAGTCAAAGGTAATTTTCTTGAATTGAGTTCCGAGCCAAGTCGCTGTTTTCGAGGTCTAGTTTCGAGTTGAGTTGAGTTTGATAATGGCTCTCTCGCTCGTTCAGCTCGTTTTAACTCGTTTTGAAATATTGGCCTGATCAGACTGGAAAGCAAAACCCATGAGAAATGTAAGCAGTAATGTGGAATACTTTTAGTGTTGCTCACGATAGAGGTGCGTCTCATCTCGTAATTTTAGTGCATCTCGTGGGGCAATTTTAGTGTATCTCGTCTCGTCTAGATAACGAGAAGACAAGAGTTTTTTTATTATTATTACGAGACAGCCTCAAATGTCGTAATCACCAACATAAGTATATACTGTAGTTCTTAAAATCAAGGCTGAGATCTGCACGGTCGAATTCTTGAGCCCAAGCAGAAGACCAACTCGGGTAGTGATATCAACCGGCTCGGCTCGTATCAACTGAGCGAACAGCTCGAGTCGGCTCGTTTGGGATGAGCCGATGACCCGAGCCGGCTTAGTTGGAACAAGCCATCGACTCAGCTCAATTGAGCCAATGGCTCGAGCTTTCTCGGTTGGGATGGGTCACCTACTCGGCTCATGTGAACCGGTTCGAGCCAGCTAAGTTGAAACTAGTTCATCAGCACGTTTCGACTCAGCTCAACTAAGCCGATGGCTCAAATCGGCTCGGTGTGGTGAGCTGTTGGCTCGGCTCACTTCTCGATTCGGTTCGATATTGAATGAGCTGTAAGCCGAGCCGCTCGAGCCGTTGGGAAGCCCAACCCCGGTCCCAGCTGTTTTGAATATGTTTGGATGAAGCCTATAACTTTTAACAATTTTTTGCTCGAGCCCGAATACTTGCCCCTTCGGAACTCAAACCCAGAACGTGACCGATGTCCTTGCCTCCTGAAGACTTCCAGACGACCGAGATCGACAGTCAATTAGCTTTTACTATTCAGATACAAACCGTATATCTTTTAAAGATTATACATGGAGTTGATATAATAATAATAATAATAATAATAATAATAATAATAATAATAATAATAATAATAATAATAATAATAATAATAATAATAATAATAATAATAGTTTTAAACTTGCCCTGAAATTTGGCAAAACTTACTTAAAAGTAGAGATTTCGGGGAAAGGGTTCCGTACCTTCAAGACACACCTCTGCAACTACCAACATTTTAAACTAGAACC
This sequence comes from Thermobia domestica, assembly GCF_964235325.1. Taxonomy (NCBI): domain Eukaryota; kingdom Metazoa; phylum Arthropoda; class Insecta; order Zygentoma; family Lepismatidae; genus Thermobia; species Thermobia domestica. Next base: position 268,292,128 of record NC_137454.1, on the reverse strand, counting down.
TTTTATTGAAGTTTCATGTAGAAAGTATGTTTTGAGGAAAATAACTGTAATAAATATAACTGAATATCACGCGACAGTAAGGCATATAATAAACTAATTTTTAGAATATGCAGAGGTAAATATAAAAGCTTTGCTACAAAAATACCTACACAGAGCATAATTCAATGAGCTCTGAAATACAATGTAACGAAATAGCCTATGAGATTCAGTCTACAGAGCAATTGTTACTTAAAGAATGGACATACACTATTTCGAGAATCGAGACAAGACGGGAAATGTTTACGATACTTTTCGTCTCGTCTCGATTCTCATCTCCAAAGAGAGACGAAAATTTTGATTTAGCCCTGGCCCGTCTCGAATGTAAAATGTTAATTCTCATGTTATTTTATTTGTTTTAGAAACGAGATGAGAAACTCCTCTTCTCGTGAGCAACATTAAACCAAACCGAAATATTCTTTCCAAATGTCACGTTTCTCCTTGTAATGGTATGACCTGAGCGATAATTTAGCTTCTAGCTTTTAATCTTCTACGAGATAATAATAATTAATATTATTACTATTATTATTCCTGAAGATTTGATAGTTCAAGTATTGAAACATCCGAGTATTCAAATATCTGAATAAAACGTATGTTATCGCTGATCAATCGCCATCAAAAATTCTAAGTAAGAAAAAAAATTGCAACGTGCATTCGCAGAAGCACCTTGACCACTGCACCGCGATCGCTACGCGGTAAATGATCCGTCTTTAGTCTGGTTATGTTAGGTTTCTTTGTCTCCGCTTGCAAACTTGTATGTTATATTTTTCGATTCAAAATGTCTTTCGTATTTCTTTTATGAAGTCGGCAAAGTTTATATTAATAACTTGAGTTTTTCCTAAACCACTGGTTCACAAGTTCGTTCTTTCTCCACACGAAACTACAAATATGACAGATTGAATTCTCATACTCCCCATTTCTTTCAAAGCAGTCGCCATTACCTGGTCAAAGACTTATTTCCGCCACGATTCATATTAACCAAAATAAATTCATTTTTCGGAAGCGGAACTTTCACTTTCCGGATTTCGCAAAATTATGGAATTCAGTTATACTCCGGAATTCAGAAGAATTTCGGAACTCGGAAAGAATCCGGAATTTAGAAAATTCCGGAATTGAGAAAAACTCCGACTTTCGAAAAAATCCGGATTTTCCGAATTCCGGAATGTTAACGAAATCAGAAATTTCTAAATTCCGGATTTTTCCGAATTCCGAAATTATTACAAAATTGGAATTTTCCGAATTCCGGAATTTGTCCGGCTTTACTTTCGGGAGTCCGAAAACTAATAATTCCGGAACGGGCTATCCCTAGTTTATACACAACCTTTCAGAACACTAAGCTAGTAGCTGTCTACAAACAAACAAGTAATGCAAAGCATGTTGTATACTGCAATACGTCATGTATTAAAATCCGACACCATGACCCTTTTATTACATTATATGAAGAGCATGTAGGTCTAAATCCTCATGTATTACATATAATGTAGGTTTTACTCTTCCAGCAAAGAAGAAACATGTGATCATAGTATACAACCCACAGAAGTGATAGCTGGCAATACAGTGGTCGTAATCCCTAATGACACAGGAAGTGAGCGTTGCCATCGCCGCTGGTCTAGAGGCTAGCACGTGAGCCTTGGGTGTATGGAGTCTCGGGTTCGATTCCCGGCGGGAGAGCATCTATCATTTTTAAATGTTCTCGATGTTTCTGTGTTCGTGTCCCTGTCGTTATAAGTTATTAGAAAAAGCAAGTTAAACGAGTGAAGCAAGTAAAATTAGCAATAAGTAAGTTACTGAAACGCGTTCGGTGAGTCAGTTAAAAAAATAGTGGACAAAGCACTGGCTTTTCGCGCCGTCCATGCGAGTTCGAATCAATCTCGGCTTGATATTTTATCCATTTGAGACAAAGTATTGTTTCTTTTCGCTACAGGATGGATTTTCTCTTTGGTTTCATGTCAAACATGCTCACGTAATGAAAACATGCTGTAGATAATAATAATAATAATAATAATAATAATAATAATAATAATAATAATAATAATAATAATAATAATAATAATAATAATAATAACATAATAATAATAATAACAATAATAATAATAATAATAATAATAATAATAATAATAATAATAATAATAATAATAATAAAAATAATAATAATAATAATAATAATATGAAATATTAGTAGCTAACTCGTGTGTGTATTTCGACAATATAATTTTATATTATTATGTGGAAATAAGTAAGGCTGGCTGGCGCCCGCCTCCCTAATTTTTTCGATGCGCCTTATGGGTCCACGGTGTCCAACGTTGGTCCCATCCCAGTATCACCTCCTGTTTTCTCGATATAAGCTATCGACATTTTGCCTAAAGAGGGCTCTGCCGTGGCCCCATGAGTACCCATGACAATGGCTCTTCGTTCATTTTGCATTGAAATCGCTTACTTTTCTGAGTACTATGAGTGCATACTGTCCAACGTTGGTCCCATCGCTCTACAGTTTCTCGTTCTCTCGATATAAATTGCTAATATTTTGTTTGTAAGGGAGATATGGCGTTACAATCATTACGTTTGAAGAAGAACTGAGGAAGATATTGCCTTGCCACAAACAACACCTATTATTATTATTATTATTATTATTATTATTATTATTATTATTATTATTATTATTATTATTATTATTATTATTATTATTTTTATTATTATTATTATTATTATTATTATTGTTTTACTTACCACTAGTGTTGCCTACCTTTATTTGCAGTGCAATGTGTTACTAAAAAGCAAATCAAATAACACTCCTCGCCATTCAGGCTCCCGAACTCGAAATACATGAGTTCTCTGTGTTAGAGGAATTCACATTTATTATATTATTCTTTCAAATAACACGTTACACAAGTTACTTCACTTTCAATGTGTAATTTCATATCATCAGTAAGAATCATCTTGTTCCAATAGGAAAATAACCCCCTCCTGCAAAAAAAAAAAAAAAAAAAAAAAAAACCTGACCGTAGCGAAAGGGCGTGAACCTTCTTTAGGCGATTAATCGGGTCCAATATTTCAATAAGTTTCTGCACACAAATATTTCAGTAAAAGAGGAAAATTTATTCAAACTTTCTGAATACCTATTTATGGGCGAAATTTGGTTCCCTTGGAACTTTTTAAGAGTTTGAAGGGCCACCATTTTGAACATTTTCATCTGATTATTCTGGTTAACGAACTCATCAAGATATTTCAACAATTAATGTTTGTGACAAGTTTCGTCTCAATCCGCTGAAAATTAGGGTGGTTATGGCATTCACAAATAGCGTTATATATATACAAATAGATAGATAAATAGACACACAGAGGGAGATAGAAAAAGTGTTTTTCTCCCTTCTCGCACCTGTGGTGCGTCAGAGCTAAACCGGGCCCCTTTGCAAAACGTATTGACGAGCCTATCCTAAACACAAGCCTCTTACTTGCTAACGTAGGAACGTGGTCGGGAGGTGTAAGGCATGTAGAAACTGTATTTTTAATAACCATGAGTATGGTCCACTTCCATGTTTTTCCTTTTACTTTTTGCAGCTACATCGGAACGTTCAATTTTTATTCTTTACTAATTGCAAATGGCGTTTACATTCAAAATATGAGGAATTTTGGTGGCATTTGTTCGGATATTCTTCTCTTTCGAAATGAAGACAAGAACAAAAGCAATACGCAAAGACAAAAAGTATTATTAGTACTAAACATTACCAATAATAATTGCTACGAAAAACTAAATACGACCTCTTTTACCATCTCTCATGAGTTGTATGTATTATTAACAAAAATTTTTAAAAATGTCCTTGCCGAGGATTCGAACTTGCGTCGTCTGCATTTGTAAGCCAGCACCTTAACCACTACACCAAGATCACGGCATGGTGATCGTTTAGTTGTCGGCGTATTTGTTGTATTTGTGTTTTATGTTCCCACTTCGACAATTTTTACTCTTTTTTTGTAAGTTTAACAGCTGTTTCTGGCTTTCTCTTTCGGTGTCGTCTTTTATTTACACAATGCACTATTCGTATTCACAGCTTGTGCCCTTCTGCAATGTCTTATTCAGATTAAGCTTTTCTTTTTGCCCCTCAGTAAACATTTGATTGATTTAATTCTCATACTCTCCACGGATGGAGCACAGGAATGCCAGACTCGAAAAATAGGTGTACATTTACTTTCCTGACAGATCATACTTCTTTGTGCAACAAATCTTAACGTTAGTACTTTATTAGTGTAGGTGCTACAAGTAAAATATCTTTGGTGGTCAGCGTGAACCCGATCCCCACTTCAAGTATTAACGAAAAAATTAATGCTATTCATTAGTATAAAACATTAGTGTTATTATACATCGTTAGTACTTGTAGAAAACACTAACAGTTTGTATGAAATTTGATATTTCTGAAGTTGTACCCCCACCAAAAACCTTGAATAAATTCCAAAATGTGGTAACACTAACGTTAGTGCTTAGTGCGTCTACTAACGATGAACTAACGGTTGCTGTTAACCCCAAGTTCCTACGTATATTTGTATGGAATGTGATATTTCATATCCCTCCCCCTAAATCTTTAATAAGTCCCAAAATATAACAAAAACGTCAGTGCTTAGTGCGTATAAGTGCACTAATGATACACTAAGGATTGCCATTAACTCCATGTTTCTACGTTAATTTGTATGGAATGTGATATTTCATATCTCTCACCCCAAATATTAAATATATCTCAAAATATGGTAACAATGACATTAGTGCTTAGTGCGTTTTAGTATAATAATGATGCACTAACGATGTGATGGGTTTGGTGCAGATCTGTCTGCATATTGATGGGTATTCAATCTTAAATTAAAAAACTGCAATAACACGTAAACTGCGATAACACTAATGTTAGTTCTTGCACTAACGTGCATTAACGATACATTAACGATGTGCGACATTTGGCGTAGTTTGAGAGAAGTGGGGAGGCCAACTTCAGGCACGATCTTTTAGGTTATCAAATGCATCTCATTTTTACCACATGGTGATTGTTGTTTTTATTTTCTCAAAGTTTAACAGGACTAAATCATGTAATAAAATATTAGGATTCACAAGAACTAAGAAAGTTGTTTCATTTTTGCTTCTTAAAGATTATTCGTCTGTATACGTTCTTAACACGCCCTTTTTCCTGTCTTCCAATCGGACGTTTGCTTTTTCAACTAGATACAGATGCGTAACTAAGCCTGATGTATTCTGCTACATATGTGGCTGCTCCAAACTTCCCGTCACAACCGGAATATAATATCGTTTGTCAAGGTTCATATATATAAAAAATTTAAATTCTCCTGGAGAGTTCATTTGCAACATCTACAGTAGAAAGGGACAAGAATCTATACAGGAAAACCTGTTTATATCACTGTAATTTTGATACTAAGGCGTATATTATACAGGGGAAATTATCACTGTGTTCCCTTGAATGATGATTAATGCTATGAACTAACGGTTAATGAAGCACTGGGGAAGATTAGAACGGAAGTGATAAAAATATCAAGCTTGATTAATTTTGTGAGAGGAAATTGTGAGTCGATAATTTTAATTGGAGCGGAAGAAAGTTTGATATTTTGAATGTTTTATGACAATTTTAATTAGAGCAGAGATGGCGGAAGAGGGTGTGATATGATATTGAAAATGATTTCTTTTCTCCCCTTTTTAGCGGAAACTGAATATAAGATAATGAGAACAACATGTGGATGAAGTCACGTATGATTTGTTAGTTAGGGAAAGCAATATATGCTTGAGTCACGTAACTTGTGTGTTTGATTAGAATATCAATATCAAACACAGGAAATAATGATATATATATATCGAGCTTGTTAGTGGGAATTGTAGTATGATAATTAATCGAGTTTTAATTGGAGCAGACATCCTGAAAAATGCAGATTTGATAGTCAGAAACAGAATGGTCTTTTGTTCCCTCCTTTTGCGTGGACAAATAGGAGGAACAATTAACTGGAAAATAAGCATAGAAATATTGATTTCGTTTTGCATGGAGAAGCGGAAAGTTTTGGATAACGATTATAATATGAACGTGGGATGAAACACGTGGGTTTGGAATGGAAGATAAATCGCTCCTCTCTGGATAAAAAGCAAACTGATTTATATATATATAGAGGACATAATTTGATTTGTGTTTTTAAGTGTTTAGCTGGTTGTGTGTGTGTTGATTGGAGCGGTTGGATTTATCGTTGAAGGTAAGGAATTTTATTTATATGAATTGAATATTTAAAACAATAAAAAGATGAGATAAATGCCCTGTTATTATAAATAATTGTAGAATAATGATTAGTTTAGCGTCCCTTATTGACAGCGAGGCTATTCTAAATTGTTAAAATAAGAATTGCTCGTGAGAAATAATTCGAAAGACATAAGCTGCCACCGGGAATCGAATCCGGGCTTATTACGTGAAAGACGCTAACCGCTTAGCCAGGAAGGATGTTGATTTTGGTGCTGGGAGAAATGGGTTTTGAAGGCAAGCGCTTTAAGATAAAATGAAAACTTAGAAGTTAAAAGAGCTTTATTTGTTTTATTTCAAAAGAAAAGAAATGAATTTTATTTTCTTGTTTCTTTTAAAACTGAATTGCAAAATAATGGACAAACTTTGTTTGGTTTTAACATGGGTGAAGGAGTTTTCGTACACTAGCACAAACTGTTGAATGGCAGGAGGGCGGGACTGAAAACAGTGGTATCTTGCAGGGAAAGAACTTGTTTTGAAAATTGACAGAAGGGATGGACTAGCTGGGTTGGGGAGGAAAAAAGGTTGACTTTTTGTTTGAAATGAACTGACAGGATGGGCGGAGCGTTGATTACTTGTTAAGTTAGGTTGGAACTTTTTGGCAATGTGTGTGGTTTTTCGCCATTTTGTTTTTTGTTCAGCAGAGTAATTATAATAAGCAGAGATTAATGGCGAAAATAAATATATTTTGTTTTTTATTTTTGTTTTTAATGAATAAATTCTTCATTTAAATATTTATGGAATAGGTTGTAAAATGAGATTGCTTCATTTAAATATTTAGGAAAAAAGTGTGTCTTGGCGTACAAAGTGTGGTACATTTGGGAAATGCGAGTTTTAGTTTAACGCTAAATGTATAATTAAAGTTTTTGAATGATTATTGGTGGAATGAGAACGTGAGAGAAAACTTTATAGTTACTATACTTTGAAGCGTATATATGTGTGTTGGAATTTATGAATTTTATGAGTGTTAGTCATTGGTGACTTGATTGTAAATTGGGTTGATTTTAACGTAGCTTTTAGCAGCAAGAGCCGCGAAGCGACTTATGTTTGAAAATTGCGTTTTTTGTGGGGCGTACGGGGGAAAAATGAATCGTTTTCCCCATTTTTTGTATGTTAGCTGCACGGCGAAATTTTGTGATAAAGTATGTGCGAGCCGCCTTTGCTGCGGTGCGATGAAAAAACGCAGGCATTGCATATATGGCTGTAGTACGGTAAAACAGATAGAAATATATTGGCTTATGAGGGTACACTGGTGCTGCTAGATAGCATATTATGCAGAATTGAGCGTACAATTTAATGGAAATTCAAAACTTTGGTGTGTCCTAAGAACGCTAACATTATTGGAGCCCATGCTAAGGCGCAGATTGCCAAGTTTTATGCACGGAATATTAATGGCAATAAATAATTACGAGAACGAATACTGTGTTATACAGAGTATGCTATACTGCGTATAGGAGTATAATGAGTAGTAATAGGAATAAATGACTACACGAATGGATTTTGTGCTATACAGAGTATACAATACTGCGTATAGGAGCATAATGAAGAGTAATGGGAATTAATGACCACACGAATGGATGCTGTGCTATATACAGCATACAATAATGCGTATGGGTCAACAGTGCATAGTAAATGCAATGGGAGACAGCAAGAAGGCATGATATGTTATACATAGTGCATATTTTGCCTATGGAAACCAAAATAGATGCAAAGCGGGTAGTAAGGATATTGATTAACAAAAAATCAGCGGCAAGGGTTGCTTATAGATGTTTAAGATAGCGGAAAGCACGGCATTGGGAAGGGATTTATGTTATACACACTATATAATAATCCGTATGAATGCACGCCGTTTAGTAAACGTAATGAGTAACTTAACATTAGCTGAAAGGCATGGTATGTTATACACATAGCAGAATATTGCGTAAAATTATGGAAAATAGACGCAGAGCGCGTAGTAAACGCAGTAGGTAGCACATTAGATACTATGGGTGCAGAAAGTAGACGCAGAGCGCTTAGTAAACGTAATAGCTTCAACATTAGATGTTATGGATGAGGAAAGTAGATGCAGAGCGCGTAGTTAACGCAGTAGGGACCACATTATTAATGTTAACCACTTGTAGTATGTACATAGTATACATTAGATTGTATGGATGTGGAAAATAGACGCAGAGCGCGTAGTAAGAGCAGCAGGTGACAAATTAAATGTTATGGATGAGGAAAGTATATGCAGAGCACGTAGTAAATGGAATAGCTTCCACATTATTGATGTTAGCGACTTGTATTATGTACATAGTATACATTAGATCCTATGAATGGTAAAAGTAGACGCAGAGCGCGTAGTAAGCGCATTAGTTAACACATTAAATGTTATGGATGAGGAAAGTAGATGCAGAGCGCGTGCTATACGCACTAGTTAACACATTAAATGTTATGGATGAGGAAAGTAGATACAGAGCGCGTAGTAAACGCAGTAGGTACCACATTACTGATGTTAGTGAGTGGTATTATGTACATATAAATTATTGCTTATGGATGATTAGTAAACGTACTGCAAAAGAAAAGTATAGCGTCAGGGACTTCCTTATATACATTATCTGTAATGAACATGGCGACCTTGGAAATATAAGCATTGGCGTGCACTGGGTGGCATGGCTACCATATAGTTTAGTTTGATTTTGTTTATGTATAGCAAATAGGCGCGGTAGATGATATATATGAAGGTTAACACTTAGTATTGGCACAATTTGATTTTATGCCTCGTATATATTGATATACATAATGAATAGGAAACATACCGGATATTACGTAATATTGACATGAACGGTTTATCTTAGTATATAATAAAGTATTGGAGATTTGTTACTATAATAAAGTATTAGTAGACCATTGTACATATACAAAGTGCCCGGCTTGCTTTTAGTAATCGTGAATTTTCCGCCATTTTATAATAGTACGTTTTTATGCGTTATACGTAATGAAGTATAGCAGATATGATGAATGCATACCGGATATCAGTTAGTACTAACATGAATGTGAAAATTTCCCACCTTTGGAATAAAGCATAGCACAGAACCGTAGTGGTTGCTATACGGGCCGTATAATTTTACTATGAAATAATGTATGTAATAATGTACAGGTAATATACCCAATGTCTGGATAGCAGTTTGTATTAGGTTTACAGCATACATATATTACTATTTGAATGAACGTATACAGAATGTCCAGTTGCCACTCCATATGATACATACCGACTCATTTTTTTTGTCAGCAACGAAATATTAACAGATTTTTTTACTTTATGCGTATTAACGTATAGGAAATATACACAATGGTTGGCTACTACTTTGTATGAAGCTTACGTGCTCACTTCACAACACACATATTTTAGTATACCATTGCACGTATACACACTAACAATTTTGTGAGGCTTATTGGCCCATTATCCGGCAAACATATTGTATTGCCTTTTTATGCGATATATTATAAACTGAAGGACATATGTAGTGGGTAACGATAAAATTTATAGTAAATAAATATTAACTTGTGTTTATGTGCAGCAATCGGTTAGTAATTAGTATTAATGTCCCGCCACTTTTATAATAATTTGTTTTTTTCTGTTGTACGTATTGAAATAGTCATAGTGATAGGTATATATATTAATTTCTATTGGGAATATATTAGTCTGTTGTAAGTGGAATGAACAGGATACGTACCGATTAGTATTAATGTTAACGTTGTGTATACTATAGGATGTAGTACATATACATATTTTAATTGAGTTGATTATTTAACACAGGTTTAGTATTTTATGGAACTCATATTTATTGGTTTGCTTTTTGTGGAATTTTAGTTGGTTCGTTTTCATAGCAAACTGTGTTTGTTCATTGGATCGTTTCCTTTGGAAACTCGTTGTTAACTTAGTTGGTTTGTTTTACTACGTAAACGCCTAAAAACAGCTACGCTGTGAACGTACTAAAGTTCCATAGGAACTTTAGTTGGTTCGCTTGCATAGCAAACTCTGAACAATTTAAGATTGTGATCCAATAAATTTATACGCTGTGATTATTCATTGGATCATTTCTTTCATTCTCGCGTAAAAATACTCGATGAGCAATCTTTGATTGTGATTATTTATAGGATCATTTGCATAGTATTGTTTAATTGAATCGCTTCCATATAAAAGTCTGAACAATCCTTGATTGTGAACCTACAAATTGTTGGATCGTTTCCTTTGGAAACTCAGCTTATTTATTTAACCTCTCATAATGATTACTCGAACAATCTATGATTGTGATAAAATAGATTTATACGCTGTGATTTTTTTACGTATCGCATATTATAGAAGCTCAGGTTATTTATTTAACCTCTCGTAATTTTTACGGGTCGCTTCTATAGAAGCTCATAAAGATAAAATATTGAAAAACACAGAAAGTTGTAAAAGTAAAGTAATAAATAATTTGTTTTCTCCCACCATTAGTAAAGTTCTGATTGACGGTCTAAAGATTGTTTCTTTCCGAAATTTTTCCCTTATTATCAGTAAAGTATTTTCATTGGCGCGGTATTCGTTTGTTTCTCCCCCACTGTTTTATCGGTGATGGAAAGGCAGAGGTGTTGAAACATGCTGAAACTGGTTTGAACTAGTTTATTATCTTGTAGTGTATGTATATACCGCATTGTTTAGATAATGTTATCGTATATTTGTTAGCGAGATCAGCTGCATGGCGTGTTTTCTTGCTTGTGCAAATTTAAGCTAATATTATTATAAAAAGATATCAGAGTTAATACTTAAAAGAAATATTGTAATATTCATTATATTGTCGCAGTTGTACATACATAATGAAAATTTCAAGAACAGCAGACAGCGCAAGAGGCAACATAGAAAACGCCAAAGGCAAAAAAGAAGAACACTTGTTGTGACACTTTTAGGAGAGATAGCAGAATTAATTAGAAGATCGTAAGTACATTTATATTATACATAATTGTTCATTTAAGATTGAATTTGATGATTTTAAAAGAAATGCTGAATATTAATGAAAATTATACTTATTAGATTTTATATGTATGCAAGTATTTTGAATCATGAAATACAATTATTTGAACTTAGTACATTTATGTATAACGATTTTAGCGAACATATGTATTTATTATTTTCAAATCATATTTTTAAATAATTATCGGGACACACTCACTGAGTGTTTTATTTAGAATTTTAATATTTTACAGCATAGCTGTTTAGATGATTTTGTTTTTAAGAAAATTGTAGTGCATTTGTTTGGTTTGTTTGTTTGTTTACAAAATACTCAAAATTATATTATGTATATTTTCAGATGGAATTCCTCGGCGCATCTTTGGTAAATGAGTTCAATGAAATCGACGAAATTTACCTGGCCGCTGTTATCGAAGGCATGCACACTAAGAAGTGCGTGTTGGAGACTTGGTGGCACATTATGAATAAGCAACGGCAGGTACTACGGGGAACGGAAAGGTATGATACCTTGCTTTCGATTCTTTTTCAATTTTATCAAAACGATCAGGCGGTAATTTTATAATACGCAATGTCTAGCGACGCTATTGTTGATTTGTTTACACACAGATTTTTCCGTGAACAAGTCATGTACCAGTGGGCACATGATAAATTTGTACATTTAAATTATTTTAATCAAGGACAGGTTGATAGGATAAATGCAGCGGAGGTAGCCGAATTTTGTAATTATGGTTTGCGATTTATTTCGATTAATAACGTGGTGCCATCTGTTGTTCAGAATCCCGCAATTTCGGTACACCAAGAAAGTCAACCGTTGGAAAATAGCCTTCAAGAAGAAGACCTTAGTTTAATTGATGAAATTCTTAATGAAAAATTACTAAATGAGACAAAGGGTACACACATGAATCAAAATTCCGCTGTTGTTGTACATCGTGATGAATACAGAACATCTGACTAGCTGGAGGCCTTGTTTAATAAATTATCTGAAATTGGACAAAATCAAGTGGATGTTGTAGCTGAGGAAATAGAACAATCAAGTGTCAATGTTCACGCAATACTCGGGGTTACAGGATGAGGTCTCCACAGCCCGGAACGTCTGGGTACGTACCTATGGAGCAACGTAGCGCACAAAAAGATATTCAAAATACAGGGGAAGGTAACTTCGAAGTGGTGTGTGAAAGCAGAAAAAGTTTTACTAAGTTTAACTTGGTGGGATATAAAATTGCGTTTAGGCCCAGGGGAAATGAACACATTAGAAATCCTGTGGCCTATATTGAAAACCTAATGCACTTCGCATTAAATAATGTACTTATTGATGCGAGACCTAATGATTTTGTTGGGATGTACATTGATTCCTCAAATAGTAAGAATAAGAAGGCAGTGTATGTTCCATGGGGACGCCGCAAAATATTTCTGCACAATCCATATTAGCTTCTGTTACTAGAGTGTTAAATTGTAATGAAGACTTCCTTTTAGGTGATCATGTCCTCTTTCGTTTTCAGATAGTAAACGTAATGTTCGTTGCTGGAAAAAGTAGAAGTAATAATTCCTCACTGAACAAATACTTACCCTTGAACGAATTTTTGGTTCAGCATTTAGTAGATTTTCCGGGAAGCGATACGGACAAACTAGGGATGGTACCGAGACCGATACGGACTTTTATATACCGTGACGAGACCGAGACCGAGACGGCTTTTAAATACCGAGACGAGACCCAGACAGAGACTTAGCCCAGTCTCGAATATTGATATTGATAGATACTAAAACTGCCTTCACTCAAAATTTGTTTCGTTGGTATGTTAGATAATATGAGAACCGTTGACTGATGTACAGTGGCGTTTAAAAGGTGGTTATCGAGTTCAAACCCCTCCCGAAATAAATTTGTGATCATTGTTTGCATTGCACGCTGTAACCCACCCAAGTTTCATAATAAAATGAAAAAATTTGTAAAGGAAAATTTGTGAGATGAAACTCCGGCTTACTGTTAAGTTGGTTATTTCTCTTGGAGTTGGAAGCACTGCATAACCTTCGGTGGTTTGCGCGAGTCGTGTCGTTCGGGATGACGTCACGTTGCAACCGAGGTTCTTGCTCTAAGACGGGAGCTCTTCGCAGTGTATAAAATTGAGGTGAGTGTGTTGGTCCTTTGAATGAATAATGGGTCGCTAAATTATATTCTTTCCGTAGAATCACATAGTTTGATTAACTTGTTTTGAAAATTATAACTGATCCTGACTATGGTTATTATTCAGAAGATATCATTATTACTCAGTATATTTGGAAGCATTTATTTCTAAAAATATTGCGGAAGAAAAAAGAAAGAAAATAATAATAGTTAACCGAACAGTTAATGTAAATTGTTTTGTGTAGGCAGATTTATGCCTTAGTTAAAACATGTTGATTCTTGTTTTCCTTGATAAACTAGTTTAAAGTCTCTAGTCAGGAAGTTGAATATATTGCTAATACGGAAATATTTAGGCTAATAGAGGCTTTAAATGAATGATATATGTCTTAGATCCCTTTTAAAAAGGAAAAAAAGTAATCTATGGAATTACAGTTGAGCTGTTGCTCGTAATTCATGCATATTGACCCATATTTAAGGAATCTTTTCCTCCCACATTTTCATTCCAATGAAAGCCACTTGGCAGTAACTTTGAGTTCCATACATTTTGATGAAATTATTGTATGGGTTCATAAGTTCTATATTTGGAATTACTATTGGTTATAATATTTACTTCAGAAACATTTTGTTACTTGGAAAAAAATATTTTTGGAAAAATAATTTTGCTTGCTAACGGAGGTTTCTACAATGCTATTACTACTTGTAACAAATTGTTAAATGTTTTCTATATTTACATATATATATATATATATCACGTTTCGGATTTGTTATAATAAAATTTTCCATTTGTTAGAAAACTTTTTACATTTACAAGTAGTCGTAGAAATTCTCCTGATTATTTTAATAGTGATACTTTGCATACAGTATAAGCCTTTTCCAGTATTGAACCTCGCACTCCACGTCGTCATTATTCTCAGCCGTGGGGGAGTGGAATTCTCCTTTCTCTCTCCTTTTAAAATTCTTATATTCTAAAGGGTGACGTCCGTTCTCGCAGGACTGTGGGTAGTGGAGGCTATTTAAAGGTTATATATGTGTCGTTCATCCGTTACAACGCACAACGCAAATGTTTCTTACTCGTTTATCAAGCCTCTCGCGAAACAAAATCCACTGCTGATGCAAATAGAATTATCTCTCTCTCTCTCTCTCTCTCTCTCTATATATATATATATATATATATATATATATATATATATATATATATATGGTCGCGGTGCCACCCAGGTCCGCCTAGTGATGGGCAGTGGGAATATTCCCGGTGGGAAGGAATTTAAAAATGGGAATATTCCCGGGTTTTTTTCCCTGGCCTATTAATTCCCGGGAAGGAATTTATTTTAATTTCTTTACTTTATCTTCCAAATTATAAGAACCATATAACTAATTACTTCTTTTAATATATTATGATTTACTTCCAGGTTTTAAAGAGTTTGGATTTTAAAAAAATTAAAATTATTTGACGGTACTTTATATAACTAACATTATGATTTTTTAAGTTCTATTTCCATTTGTACTGAAAAGTGAGGTAATTGTTTAGTATTGGGGGACAAAACTAGCAAAAAGTAGAATGATTTAAGGAAGAAATGAGTTGATAGTGATGTTCAAGTAGTCAAGAAAGTATTGAACGTTTTTTTTACGGCAGTAAGGGATTTATACAAAACGGAAAGGAAAGTGGAAGAGATTTATGTGAGAAAAGAAAGTGAATTGATGGTAACGAATATAGAAAACAACGTGCCATGCGGGGCTCTAACCCGCCTTCATTCGCGAACGCTCGCTCTGCAATGCTGTCTGAATTTAATGTTGGTAACGTAATTTGACGTATGAAACCATAAAACAATCGCATTGGAATAGAATATCGCAAAAAATAGGTGCAGAAGCTGGCCACCAATGATAAACAACAGCCAAAATTAGAAAAGTACTAATTTACAAATGATGAAAAGGAACCATATTGTAAAGTAATTTAGAATTATATGTAGAAATAGAGATGAAGTATTATTAATAAACCCTGAACCACCATTAGTAATAGACGTCGGTCTGTCTTCTCTCTCTGACTTGAATTTCTGAAGAGGTACTCGGACTTCTTTTACATGTTAATTAACGTATGGGATTACGAGGAATAGGTAGAATGAAAGAACTTGTATGGCAATGTTACGTGCTAAAATATAAACATAAGTAAGTATATTGCAAATTTTGTAAACATAAATATGTATGCGCAAATGTTGATAAATTGGTGAGACATGTATCTTGTAGCATTTACCCAATCTAATTGCTTCATAACATTTATAAATTTAATGTGTTCATAATATCAGTAATAGAGTCAAGTTGAGAAAATCCACTTACATATAAATTTAAACTGTTACTATATAATTTACTATATAATTTTTTCACACATATTTAACTGATAGAACATATTATAAATAATATACATTTATGCGTACAAACTAAATATAATAAAGTGTTAATAAAATAACATAGTATCGTTTAGAATATACATTTTAAAAAATCCTCTGTGGACAACAGTAATAATATGCTGTGATATAAAAATTAATTCAACTTTGAAATCATAATATAGTATCGGAATGCAATTTTTTTCTGATTGAACATTCTGGTTGTAACTGCAATTAAATGTAACAGATTCATTTTTAGTAACACTAATTGTTTCCCCTAAGCCTGGTGTACACTTTAGATTAAGACCGTGCTTAATTAAAAGTTCGAATTACACCCTAATTACATTTCACTTGCTTTAGTTTGACCACCGACCACCTCAAATTCAATCCATCCCATATAGCTATATGCAATTATTCAAGGACTTAACAGTTAGTATATCCTGACCAGGATAGCAGTGCGGTTTTGGGAGGATGGCGCTGCTGTTGTGTTTACATCAGTTTCTTGGCAAGCGCGGTGGGACAGGGCAGCGAGGAGTTTTACTCTGCAGTGTATCCAACGGTTTTTAAAAGTTGCAGTTTGGATGTTATGCATAGCCTAATCTCTTTTCGCTTAATAAAGAACGCCGTAAGTTATGTGGTTGTAGTGAACCATTCCTGCAGTAATGCAGATGTGTTGTGAATAGTGATATATGAATGGAAATTACCAATTTAAGAACAACATAGCACAATTGACAATTCAGTGAGCTTCTACCGTGTATTAAGCAAATTGTATAAAAATTGATTACGTTTTATTCGATGTCGTTATAAAACACGAGCAACCTGTAAAACGCTGCTCTCGTTAGTTTGTTCGCAAGTTAATATGGAGTTATATTTTTTGTTGTTGATGGTTTTTGCTTGTTACTTAACATGTTCTGCAAATAGCTTCAATAACTTTTGAAACTGTTTGTCTTAACTTGAGCCAGGGGCGGATCCAGGCTGAATGTTTGGGGGACGGTCGTTCGAAGTCAAATCAAGGTAAGAGTGTATTGCAAATAATAATAATAATAATAATAATAATAATAATAATAATAATAATAATAATAAAGTAAAACAACTTTAGAAAAGGAGAGTAGCTGCTGTCTGCAATTTCTAGACCAGAAATGGCACTGTGGTTTCGAAGGTGGACATTTTTTTTTTGTTTTAGCAAGAACGCCAATGTAAGTAATTTCTTGCAATTTATTGCTTTATTTGACTTCTGCAACGTAAAAGAAAAAAAGTAAGACCTACCTATTTTAGGTTTTATTTTACATTTATAATACAAAGGTGAAAATTCTTAGGTTTATTTTTAAAATAAAAATAATATATCCTATTCTGGGTCGGCAATCGCCCCTGATCTGCCCCTGACTTGCTGAAGTGGTTTATTACGAACAGGACAAAAAGAACTATGATAGATTGATTACAAGTAGTCCGGTTAGGAACACTGCTGCTTGCATTTTAGTTCCAAAACCGGCCGCCCGCACTCGTTCGCTGGTCAGGTAATAATACACAGTGTTCACTTTTGTTTTGTTTTGTTTTAGTTTAACGTCTCACACTTATGCTAGAGCGGCTAAAGGAGACGCGGAGCTAATGATTATAGTGGAATCCGAACCACTTAGGTCATTCAACGTTACCTGAAATCGAACCCGGGACCACGTGAACCGAAATCAAGCGTGCTTGCCGCTAGATCAAATTGGAATTCACCCATTGTGTTGATTTAAATAATTTAGTCAGTGTTGCCAGATCCAAAGATTAAAAACTAGCGTGTCTGTACTCAAAAAGTAGCGAATTCAAACTATTTGTAGCCCAAATATATAAAAATGAATACTGATGGTGCTAATTAAATAATTTAATATGAGCTGGAAAATGTGCTGGACGTATTGCAAGAAGAAATTATGATCGACGGACGAAAACAATGCTAGACTAGATACCACGAGACAAAAACAGCCTAGGAAACCTCCGAATACAAGAAGGTGTGACGGAAATCAAGAACCACTGAGGAGTAACCTGGAAAAAAATTGCCCAAGTTAAATAGTTGTGGAGAAGACTTGCAAAGACATTCATCCAGCAATGGATTGATAATGGTTGATTATGATAATGGTGATGATTTTATTATATCTGGACCTCGGATGCAAACTAAACCAAGTCATAATTTCGTAATTTTACAGCAGCGAAAAACCGGTTCCTCAACTAAGGCCTATAGTACTGTTTTTCAAACTTACTACGTAATTACAAAGTAGTAGAGAATGCTTTCAGACTTACATTATTACACCACTAGAAAGAACATAGTGTATTGAAAAAGCATTCTTTACTCAATTTTGAACAAAAAGTGAACGCATAGTCTACCTCTAAAGTTGATATATATATATATATATGTATGTAACTTTTACTAGTTAAGGTAGGGTAAAAATGGATCCAAAATTTAATGGGAGTCGTAGAGCGAAAAAAATATTTTTGACTATTCAATCCATCATGTTGCAGCAAAACTACGAAAATTAATACAAATGAAAACTAGAAAGTTAAGAATCAGTTGTTTTCGCGAGTGAGAAAAATAGATACAGGTAACTCGAATTATCTATTTACTTCTGTAGTACGTATGTCCATGTTTCGCAAGCAATTTTAAACCTATATAAAATTTCAACGCAATGAACCCACGATTAATTTTCTCGAATAAAGATTGTATGCACCGTTGAGAGCTCAGGAATAAGATTAATCTGTATTACGGCTCTGACATGTGCTTAAGTAATGCATTACGACCTTATGAACTCGTATAAGAAACAGAATGAGACGCGAACTATGCGAAACATCGGACTTTGAATCTAACTTTTTTTTGATCCAACTCGAGACCTCACATAGCAAAGATGAGTGTAGTAGCTCACACAACATGGTCCAAGACGTTCGTGCTAAAAAGTATCAATTAAACACGTAGATGTGAAACAGTAATAAAGCATTTCATCAATTTGAAACCAAATACGTATTTTGTAGTAATAATTTACCCTATTTGCTAAGATAATGAACTTTATATTCTGTTTCTAAAATAGTCAAAGCAGAAGGTATTAAATAATAAATGAGAAATTGTAAAGTTTGAATTTCGGTACGATTAAATACATTCGTGCTGCTATGTGTTGCGTTATCCGTTAGGAGTATTGAACAACTCTGATTCAAAGGAAGGAAATAAACTACTATATAGTACTGGAGTAATTTAATAGAGTTTAATTGTATAGGCAGTTCTGAGGCTATATGAGTCAAAGTCTATTGCTGAAAGTGAAATATGAGTTACTATTAGGGTTTTAGAGTGATATACCCACTGATCATTGAACATGGAATACAGTCATGGGAAGCATTAGCACTAGCAAATTAGCTATGAAGAGATACATTATACCATAATTCTAAGTAAAAAATGAAAGGAAAAAATAAGCGAAATGACAGACTACGAGAATAACACTTTCATTATTTTAATTTCACACTATTTATTTCGAGACTTTCGAGACGAGACCGAGACTTGGTACTCGAGACCGAGATCGAGACAAACATCTGTTGACCGAGACGTGATCGAGACCGAGACGGTGATTTTTTACTCGAGACGAGACCGAGACCGTTATTTATCAACCGAGACGTAACCGAGACTGTACAAAGTCTCGTCTCGTCTCGTCTTGATACCGTCCCTAGGACAAACTTTGTTTACCAATGAGTATCGCTTGGGGCATAGCAAGGCATACTGAAAACCATCAAAATTTAAGCCAGTTAACAAACCCAGATCGAGATACATTAAAGCATAGAACTATTGCCCTCTGTACGCGTGCTCGTGTTAGTGTTAAAGGTAAAAATGGATGTGATTTTAATGATGTCGAATTATTCGAAAAACATTTAAGCCCAAACTATCAAATTATCATTTATGAAAATGTTCCCGAAACAACACGGGAATTTAGAGGACGTTACCCAAGAACGGAAGTAGAGCGAACAAATTTACAGGGTGCTAAATTAATTTACATTTAATATGACGAAAGGGAGAGTGATGGTCATTTTTGACCAATTACAACCATTACTTCATTTTTAAGAAATAGAAACTATTGTTTACATTGTTTAGTTGGTTATGATGGACAAAGGCGCACACATAAGTGTGAAATAGTGTGTTCAGCTTGTGAACATTGTCATCAACAAGATATTAACATGTAATTTATTTATTTATTTATTTATTTATTTATTTATTTATTTGCCATCAACACAACAGGCATAAGCCCAATTATAGTGTTGGTGTATTACATAATACATTTACAATAGTTTTCTTAAACCTAGAGTTCATATTGCAGATGTCAATTTCTTTGTGTTTGATACATATTTTGTTGTAAGTAGAACACATTCTCCAAATTGGTGATTTCAATAATACGTTGGTCCTTGCTTTTTTTGCAATAAAACAGACCAGAGTTATTAGCACGAGTTTTAAGTGTCGGGACATGAAAATTTAATGTTGATATGAGATCCGTACAATTAAATTCGTTATGTACTATTTTATGGAGAAAAATCAAATCTGTCACATTTCGCCTTTGCTCAAGTGTAGGGATACAGAAGTTGTCTATTAATGTTAGATAATTTTCATAATATGGATAGATTCCAGTTGTCTTGTACATCAAGTATTTGATAAATTTAGATTGGACCTTTTCCACTTGGTGTCTGTATTGTTGTTGTGATGGGTTCCAAATCACAGCAGCATATTCCAGTTTTGATCGGACATAGGCATAATACATTTTTGTTAGTGTAGTACTATTGTTAAATTCCTTTCCAGTTCTAATTATGAACCCTAACATCTTGAGAGATTCGTTAACTATGTTCTCTACATGGTTATTAAATGTCAGTTTCGTATCAAATATAACTCCAAGATCTTTGACTGAATTTAATCTATTTAGTAAGATCTGATTCATTGAGTAATCAAACTCTATTTGCCTTTTGTTTCTGGTAAACGATAAAATGTTACATTTGTTTATGTTTACATTAAGTTTGTTAAGAGAACACCAATTAGCAATATTTTCCATGTCACGTTGTAAATCGAGACAGTCATGGATGGTCTTTATCCTACCGTATATTTTGAGGTCATCAGCAAAAAGCAATTTGTTACTTAATAATATATGATCAGGGAGATCGTTAATGAATAAAAGGAACAATAACGGACCTAGATTAGAGCCCTGGGGAATTCCAGAATATGCAATATAATCAGATGATTTATATTCCTTGTAGATAACAGTTTGTTTACGATTATTTAAATATGATGAAAAGAACTTGATCAAGGGAGAAGAGAAATTATATTCGCCTAGCTTATGTAATAATACCTTGTGATTGACTCTGTCAAATGCTTTTTCAAAATCTATATATATTACATCAACCTGACATCCTACATCTAAGGAATTTGCTATAAAGTCTGTGATAAGTGCAAGGTTTGTTGTTGTTGATTTGTGTGGGATAAAGCCATGTTGATAAGGTGAGATTACGGGTTGGATGTGGTCAATTATCCGTCGGTATAAGATTTGTTCAAATATCTTTGCAAAAGTAGGTAAAATTGATATAGGCCGGTAGTTATTTATTTTGTGTTTATCATTGGTTTTTGGTATTGGGCAAACTATAGATGATTTCCATTTATCCGGAAAAACGCATGTTTTTAAAGCGAGATTGAATGCAATCCTTAGCGGATATGTAAACGCATCTATACAACCCTTTATGATATATGGAGGTATTCCATCAGGGCCAACAGCAGTTCTGGGCTTTAATTTTTTGATTGCCATTACTACTTCAGATTGAGTGATTTCCTCAATGGTAAGTGACTCTAGTTTGTTACTTACAAAAGTTAATAAATTGTTCGTAGGAATGTCAGTGAAACCTGTATCTGGCACATATACTGACGAGAAATACTGTGCAAAAGCATTAGCTATTTCATCATTATGATAAAGGTCGCGTCCCTCATAATTTAATTTCCCCCCAAGAAGATGCTTAGTCTTATTTTTTATAAAATTCCACAATTCATTAGCATTGTTATTAATGTTATTTTCAGAATCTTGTATGAACGCTCTGTATGCCAGCTTAATTTCTTTCTTTATTTCCCTACGCAATTCATTGAATTTATTGAGATAATTTACTTCTTTATTACATTTGTATTTTTTATGATACCTTGCTTTAGTAATCAAATGAAATGTAATGCATGCAACAGATCCTTTACTAGGGGTGAATGTTTTGACAATCGCTTAAAAGGTAACAAAGTTGGCAAAAGTGTGTGTGAATATGTTAAAATTTGCACCAACTGTAAGGAATTTATGATTTAATAAGACGGAAATCGGATCATACATGTGGGGTATACTTTTGTAGTACATGTTGTGAACATGTACGGGAAGGTCAGACATGTGAAGAAACTGAAAGCAACTCATATCAAAACGTTTCTTTATATTGTATATTACGTGGAAACCATGCTCAAGTCGGAAAATGAGCGTGGGGAATGGGAACATGAAGTTTTCCTAGTTTGCCTTAGACATGTTTGCCATGTATGCATAAAGAAAAACATATATGAGCCCTGCACTACATGTGGTAAATGTTCGTTTTCTTTTAAAACCATTGATGAGTTTTATTAGATAGACCGCACATTTTATTAGATAGACCTCTATTTATTACGATTTGTGTAGTGGTACATAACGGGGTAAACATGACAGCATTTTCTGTTTGAGATATCTGATTGAGTCCCAGCATATGATTCCTAAAACATTAATTCAGGGTCAAAAGATTTTTAGTATTTCTATTCGAGATAAAATCATTTTTAGAAATTATTTTCTTTTCCTCGTGGTGAAAGTAAGCAAATTACCGAAGACATTAGGCCTTTCTGGAAATTTAAAGAAGGGAGATTTCCCAAATTTGTTTAATACTTTAGAAAATCAAAATTATGTAGGACCATATCCGGGAATAGAATACTATGACCCTGAATCGCGGAGTGCTGATGAAAAACAGCGGTTGAAGGCATGGCACGTGTGCGATTGGGAGAACAATTTAATTTGCAAAAGGAAATGCTGGAGTACTGCGAAAACGATGTGAGAATTCTCATAGAAGCTGTTATCAAATTTACTAATATTATAGAAGAGAAAATGGATGAATTACAATGTTTTCTTGTTTCGTTTACAATTGCAAGTTTAGCCATGAAAACATATCGTACATCATATCTTCCAGAAGAAAGTATCTCTGTTATACCACCTTTTGGGTTCCATCATAAAACGAAAACTAGTGAAAAAGCAATAAAATGGCTAACATATATGGAACACCAATTGGGTATAGAAATCCAGCATGCTGGACAAAATGGAGAACAACCTTTTGGAAGGTATAGTGTTGACGGATACCACGCAGAGGTTAACGCTGTTTTTGAATTCATGGGCTGTTTTTGGAATGGATGCACGCTTTCTTTCCCTATAACCGTAATGGCGTAGTAGATAATGCGCATAGTCCGTATAACACATTCCTAAAATGGTACGAACATACGGAACACGGTCGTAAATATTTCAAGGAAATTCTAAAAATGAATTTGTATGAAATATGGGAGTGCTCTTGGGATGATAAAGTACGCAATGATGTACAGTTCCTTAAAGAACATTGCACTAATGCAGGCGACTTTCTTATTCCTAAGAGTTGCTATAACGGAGGACGTACAGAAGTCTTTCGTTCGTATGTGGATTGTACGGAAAATGAAAGCGTGAAATATTACGATATTACATCGTTACATCCTTATGTAATGGCAAGGAAATCTTTCCGGTGGGACCACCTAAGGTGCATAAGGAGCCAGTTTTCCGAGATGTGGCAAAAACCAATGGGATTATAAAATGTACTGCATTGGCTCTAAAAAAACTCTTCTTTCCCATTCTCTCGTACGTGGCACAAGGTCGGTTACTATTTGGACTTTGTAGGACATGTATGGAAGAAGAAATTATTGACAATTGCGCACATGGCGATTCTGAACGCGCAATGACGGGAACTTTTTGTACACCAGAGCTTCGCCGTGCTCTTGATAATGGTTATGAAATCGTCAAAATATATGAAATTTGGGAATTCGAACTTATGGGTTCTCAAGATCGGAATTCACCTAGTTTGTTCTGGGACTACGTGAATACGTTTCTTCAAATGAAGCAGGAAACTTCAGGCTATCCTGCTTGGTGTGAAACTGAAGAAGACAAACAAAAATACATTGACGATTATTATGCTCATGAAGGCATCAAATTAAATAAAGAAAATATTAGGACGAACCCTGGACTTGGGCAATGCGCAAAGTTGTACCTCAATTCCTTATACGGAAATGGGGACAACGTACAGATATGATACAGTTTCTGATTGTTGATAGTGGGGCAGAGTTACATAGGTATCTTACTACACCGCAATACGAGGTTCATAGTGTTATTCCAGATGGTGACGAACATCTTTTTCTCACATATAAAGAACTGGAAACTGAGAATGTACCTCTGCAATTTTCCAACGTCATACTTGCTGGGTTTATTACCTCATGAGTCAGGCTAGACTTATATGACTTCCTTGTAACTGTAGGACCTGATGATGCTATTTACTGTGACACTGACACTATTGTGTTTATGTGCAAAAAGATAAGGAACCTCCGTTAAAGCTTGGAAACTATTTGGGTGATCTGACTGACGAAATGGAAGAAGGGTGAGAGTTTGTAACATTTATTGACATAGGGCTCAAAAATTACAGTATTAGGCTTAAAAGTGCCTCTCGGGAATTTCGATATATACACAAAATTAGGGGAATTACACTAAATGATAGAACTTCTCAAAAAATAAACTTTGAGAGCTTCTATGCATTAGTTAGTGGTGAAATGAATTCAACAACTATAGAAAATCCAAATAGTATTGTACGAAAACAGGGGTTCAGGATCTTTTAAAGTAAAGAGACAAAACACACCAAGAGGTAAACAAAAAACGAAAACGAATTAACGACATACATTATAATGGACCTATACGAAAGACACGAAGTTTACCTCATGGTTATGTACAGTAATTTTAGCCTGATCTATAAGTCGTTATTTTTATTTCTTTTAACAGAACACACATAGAGTGTGTCAATATTAAAATTACCACGCAATCCTTTAGGGTTCGCTTCTATAGAAAGCTCCGAGTTAAAATTTCCCATCTTTTACCGATCGTTTTTCATGGAAGCTCAAAACAAACGTATATTTTGAAAATATTAAAAATCCGAACTTGTAAATAAATCGATTCCTGTTGAAATTATAGCTGGTTCGTTTGCATAGCAAACTCTAAACAATCTATGACTGTGATCCAATAAATTTATACGCTGTAATTTTGCGTATCGCTTGCTAAGCAATTTTAGTCGGTACTCTTCTTATAGAAGTTCATCTTATTTATTCTAACTCGAAAGCTTCAATAATTCCAGTGATTATTTCTTTCTTTCTTTCCGTACGTGTGTGAGTGTGTGTGTGTGTTAATAAGTGTATATATAAAGTAAGGTATTTGTTGTATGCATTCAGTTTAAAACAAAATGTTAAAGTTTCAACACCCCTCTAGTATTTTAATTGCAGGTCCTTCAGCTGCAGGTGAAACCTGTTTTGTGAATCGTTTATTAAATGAACGCAATGAAATTTTTACTATAAAGTTTAATGAGATTGTATGGTGTTACGGTGCAGTAATACCAAATTTGGATGCAAGTGCACATATTCGATTCCTAGAAGGAATTCCAGATATGAATAATTTTGAAATACAAGAAAATTCATTATTAATATTAGATGACTTAATGTCTGAAACCAATGGTGATGTTGCAAACTTAGTCACAAAATATGCACATCATAAAAAATTAACTGTTATATTCATTCTACAAAATTTATTTCCAAAAGGAAAACATGCACGTGATATAAGTTTAACCCTTTGTGGGTTTTATGGTACATTGCGTTTTAACTCTCCTATTTGAGCTTTTTCGTCCGTTTTTTTGTTTTTCAAGTCCAGAGGCATTGGAGAAGACATTACGTATGGTTTCACACCTTCCTGCGTCGAGACATAGGAGGCGATGACGTCATGATTCTAAAATATATATTTTCGTGTAATATTTTGTGGGGGGGTATGTAAAATATTTTGGCGGCCTTATTTTTGCACGTAGAAGATTGAAATTTTGCACAAACATTCAGTCCACCGAGTAGTATTTACCAGATTTTTTCAGATTTCTGCTTTAAAACAGGGGAGAACCAGAGGGGCTAAAAATTGAAAAAGGGATACTTTTAACCAAAAATCTCGTTTTTCCTCATTTTCCCGCCTTAGATACATGATGGAGACACGTGAGTCATACCATCTGAAAGGCAAATCTATTCTGAAGAGAATGATGTGCGACAAATGGCCCTAGGGTAATTAGGGAAGTGTCAGGGAATTTTTATCAAAATATACTTTTGTATAGGGGAATTTTAGACATTTTCGGTATTATTTTTTGCGGGCTTATTTTGGCATCTAGAAGATTGAGGTTGTGCAAAAAGATTCAGCCCACCGAGTAGTATTTGCCAGATTTCTTTTTCAGATCTCTGCGTTAAAACAGAGAGGTACAGAGGGGTACACGTTGAAAATGGGAAATTTTTTACCAAAAAATTCCACTCACGGGATTTTCCCGCCTTAGATACATGATGGGGACAAGTGAATGGTACCGCCTGAAAGGCAGTTCTATTTTGAAGAGAATGATAGGCAAAATATGACCCTAGGGTAATTAGGTATGTCTCAGGGAATGTTTAAAAATTTCCCTCTGTATACGGGAATATGGGACATAGTCGGTATATTTTTTTTGGCGGGCTTACTTTTGAACCTGGAAAATTGGAATTGTGCATAAACATTCAGCCCACCAAGTAGTATTTACCAGATTTTTTTCAGATCTCTGCGATAAAACAGGGGGGTCCAGGGGGGCTAAAAGTTGAAAAAGGATATATTTACCCCAAAAATCCCGTTTTTCCTCATTTCCCCCCTTAGATAAACGATGGAGACACGTGAGTCATACCGCCTGAAAGGCAGTTCTATTCTGAAAAGAATGATGGGCGAAACATGACCCTAGGGTAATTAGAGAATTTTTTTACCTGAGATCATGGTGTTTTAGGTAATTTGGGGCATGGTGGGAATTCCTGATAAAATTTCTCCCACCCTTGGTATTCAGGATAGAAACTTGAAATTTGCCACACACATTCAGTATACCAGGTATTATTTATCTGATTTTTTAGATGGCTACGTTCACACAGGGCCGCTCCAGAGGGGCCCAAATTGCGAGGAAAAAATTTCCCTCCGAAATTTTTCCTTTGACAACATTTTTCCCGCTCCTGGTATATGGTATGAGCATACAAGTGGTACCGTTTGAAAGCCAGGTCTATTCTGAAGAGAATGAGGTATGAACCATGATCCTAGGATAAATAGTGATGATGCAGTAGCTGCTGACTGAAAGTCTAAAAAATAGCCCAAAAACCCCGGATCCGGATAGTGTTAAATGCACATTATATTATAGTGTTTAAAAATCCACGTGATAAATTACAAATAGAATATTTAGCTAGACAAATCATGCCCCGATATAGTAAACAAGTTGTTCATGTGTTCGAAGATGTAACACGCAACCTCACACTTATTTGTTATTTGATTTAACTCAAAAAAGAAGTGATGCATTACGATTACGTACAAATATATTCCTGGTGAAACACTGCACGTATATGCAAATGTAAAAAACAGTAATTCTGTAGTTTACGTTTAGTTTAGTTCAACATGGTGAAGGTGAAACAACACATTGATAGTCTCCGTGCTTTGTGCAAATGCAAAAGTGCAAAGCGAAAACAAATGATTCAACATGCGTCTGGAGATTTAATATGTACTATTTCACAAGTTGCTAAAAATACAATAAAAGGGAACATTTCGTTAAATTCGCGTCAGAAGCAACGTTTACGTAGACATAAAAAGATTTTACGTGCTTTATCTGCGCAACGTACATCACTTAACAAGAAAAAGAACATTTAATTACAAAAAAGTGGTGCATTTTTACCATTAATCTTAGGACCATTACTTGGTGCAGTAGCAAGTAGTTTATTTGGAAGGTAATGTCAGAATTTCGTAAAATGATATTAGTTCCTGAAAATGCAATGCAACAAATGCATGCAAATATGAAATCGATAGATTCACATCTATCTTGTTTAGATGAAGAAATGAATAATATTTTAAAACGTAATGATCTTAGCATTGATGAAAAATGGAAATTGTATCAATAAGCATTGCAACAATATTTGAATTATACTTCAACAATTTCACAAAATCCTTTCACATTACCTATTATTAAGAAAGATGTTGAAACAACAAGTGAAGAAAAGAATAATTCTATTTTACCCTTTGTATTTGATATTTTACAATCAGTACCGAAAACGTACCTAAGGAAAACAGATCTATTACTAAAACAGTTAACAAGTTCCAATAAAATTCATTGGGATCAATCCGGAACAGTGCGTATTCAAGGAAAAACGACACCGGGTTCTAATATAATAGATTTAATAAATAATGTACGTACACGGAAATATTCTAGAAATCCAATAGGCATTTATGAATTTAAAAGTTTGTTAGATGATTTTAACGTTCCGCGAGAATTTATTTCTACTCCTATAGTAAAATTACATAGTAAACTTTAAAAAATCACGAAGTCGGTCAATAGTAGCAAATATACTTAAAAATTGGAAAGATTATAAAATGTGAAAATGGTGAAATTATCGAAATTATATTATGATTATACAAATCTTGCTTCTTTATCTAGTATTAATACAATACAACAGAAAAACAAATTATCAAAAAAGAAAATTAAACATTGGTTAGCATTTGAAGATGTCTATACATTAAACGCACCAGCAGGTAAAGTATTTAAATGTAAACAATATTATGTTAGTGCCATAAATGAAACATTACAAATGGATTTAGCAGATATGCAAAATATCGCAAAGTATAACAACAATTATAAATTTATTTTAAATGGATATTTTTCACGATACGCGTACTGTGTTCTCTTAAAAACAAAACAGGTTTTGGAATGGTATAAGCAATCAGATTTATTTTAATTTTAAACTACCCGTGTTTAATGTACATACTGATTTAAGTATAGAATTTTATAATCGTCATGTAAAACGGCTATATAAAGAATATGAAATTAATCATTATAGTGTGCATTCAGAAATTAAATGTGCATTAGCAGAACGGTTTATAAGAACATTAAAAGAGAAATTGTATCGTTATTTTACTGCTAAAAATACATATCGTTATATAGATGTTTTAGATCAATTTGTAAAAAATTATAATCATACGTATCACAGAAGTATTAAAATGGCACCTGCTAAAGTGAATGATTCTAATGTAGATCAAGTGTGGAATACGATATACGGAGATAAAATGAATAAAAAGAAATTAATATGTAAATTTCATCCAGGTGTTGATGTACGTGTTAGTAAATATAAAGGTAAGTTTGAAAAAGGGTATTTACCAAAATGGTCACAGGAAATTTTTATCATTGATAAATATATTCCGACAAATCCTATTACGTATAAATTAAAAGATTGGAATGGGGAAGAAATTAAAGGTATATTTTATACACAAGAATTACAAAAAGTAAATCTTAATTTAAACAAAACATTTTTAATTGAAAAAGTATTAAAACGAAAGAAAGGTATGCTGTATGCAAAATGGTTAGGTTATCCGTCATGTATGAATTCATGGATTAAAACATGTTCTGTTCAGTCTTCGAAATGAGTTCAACGATACAATATGATTCTATGTTACTCTTCTTTCAAATGCTAGTAGTGAGATTTTTAATAATAATACAACGTCATCATTTATATAACGCTTGCACAACCTATTCACTTAAGTGAGGGAGAATGGTATGTTGTATCAACGCATCTTAAAATGCCATTTAACCTTTATAATGTTCGTGAAAAGGAAAACATTGTAATTCAAAGCATCATTGATGATGTACTTGAACTTAATGATATTAATACAACACCAGGATATTATTCTTCCGTTAAATCTATTTTAGATATGATTCCGGAACAGGTACGGAAAATGTTATACAAATAAAAATCAAATTAACATTAAACATTCTTTAAAATTAAAACATAAATGTATAATTTGTATAATAGAAGGATTACAACATATACTTGGATTTGTAAATGAAAATACAACCTATGTTCACGATACTGTTTTTCTAAAACCTTTTAATGTAGACGTTCCAGTAATAACACGTGCAAAATTTCCATGTAATTTAGAGTATAATATACCAAAAACATTATTAATGTTCGTGTTAATATTGTGAAACAGCAAGAAAATATTGGTCCGATACTTCGTAAAGTTAGTGCGTATAATATTGAACATGGACATTTAAAATGTTTCCTATTTCACACACCACCTTATGTGAAAGTTGAAAAATCATATTTTAACACAATTGAAGTAAACTTAAAAGATTAACAGGGTTTAAATTGCCATTTCAATTTGGAACTTCAAAATTGACACTTAACTTTAAACGAAAATGATTTCTGAAAGTATAGATGATAGTTTTTATTTCCCACTAGTTTCAAATGTTAGTTACGATGTGTATTCTAAAAATAATCTGTCACATTTTATAAATCTACTAAAAAATAATATTCAATTATCAGAAAGCAATTGGTATGTAGGATTAACTGAATTACACGTTCCTTTAACATGTCATAATGTTACCGATGTGAAAATGTTATTTGGTATAAACTAAAGAATGGTGAACCGCAAAAAAGTAAAATTGTAAGTGGATATTATCCATCCGTACATCATATCATTGATGAATTAAATAAAGTATCAAAAGATATAAAATTTTCTCTATCAACTATTGTGGAAGTAGATTGTAGTGAACGCGTTAAATCGGTTACATTGTCACCAACATTAGCTTTACAATTAGGTTTTCCTGAAAATAAGGATCTTGTAATTCATTCTCGCGGAATTAAACAACCGTACGTTGATATTGGTTATCCACATCAAGTTATTATTTATACTGATAACATACAATATCAGTTTTTAGGTGATACAAAAGCACCATTATTACGTATTGGAACAATATCATATATTTAGTACAGTAAAGTGCGAACATTAACATTTCAAGATATTCATTATTTGCCACTTGCAAAATTTTACTTCAACACAATTGAAATACTACTAAAAGACCATGCAGGGCGAAATTTGCCATTTCGTTCTGGGACGCTGAGTGTAACACTTAATTTTAACCGCGCTCCTAATAAAATATAATTTATTTAAAACATGAAATTTAGACATTACGGACACCGTATCCGATGCTTTTCAGGACCTGTAAATCAACGGGGACATGGTATAGGTAGTTTTTCCAAGGCTTATTTCGATTTGCATTACCGTTTCTTAAACAAGGTACAAAAATGATAGATCGTCAAGCATTACAAAGGGGAATACAAGTAGCGCGTGATGTATTACAAGATAAACCGTTTAAAGAGTCTATCCGCGCACGTGTAAAAGAAGCTGGTGAAACATTAAAGACAAAAGTTGCTAACAAAGTTGGTCAGTTATTAACTAGAAGTAGTAAGACACGGGCACGCAAACGTTAACCTCCGGCCATTGTTCAATTTGGACCTCCAACAAAACACAGGCACACAAAGAAAAGTAAAAGCAAACGAAAAAGGAAAATAAATCGTGTTAAAGATATATTTTCATAATGGCATTACTTAATTCAAACAGTGTAGAATGTTGCACCAATGACTTTGATTTATTTAGTACTCCAATGACAAACTGCAATTGACTCTTCAATCAATGCTGAATATCGTCCAATTTCTACATTAACTCCTGATGGTCCTATTGATTTTTTATTCCGGGTGAAACAGGTAATTTATTCCTACTGCATAACTTTATCTTTATGTTCGTTGTAAAATTACAAAACCCGATGATACATCTTTAGGTGAAAATGTTGTAAAAGCACCAACCAATAATTTTTTACATTCCTTATTTAGTCAAATTGACATTTCATTAAATGATAAATTAATTACTTTTTCATCAGAATTTTATCCTTATCGTGCTTACATTGAAACATTATTAACTTATTCCCGTGATGCTACTGATACACATTTAAAATTAGGTATGTGGTACAAAGATACCGCGAAACAATTCGATACATTAACTGTTGATAATACAGGTTTTCAACAACGTGCTAATTATATTAAAAATAGTAAATCGTTTGAAATGTATTGTCGTCTGTATGCAGATATTGCTGGATTACCAAGAGCACTTGTAAATAAGGTAGGTCTTCTCTAAAATTACATCGTACTAAAGATGCTTTTTGTTTAATGTCTCCTGCAAATAATTCTTATAAAGTAAACTTGTAGATGTAACTTTACATATTCGACGTATAGATGTTGCACCCCATTTAGCAATGGAAATTAATATTAACATGGTTCGTGAAACAACGAAATATCCTCTCACGAGAGTTCAAAACAGATCTTATACTATTCCTGCAAATGTTAATTCATACAATCTTGATAATATTTTCTTGGGTAACGTACCTAAAAGTCTCGTTATTGGGTTCGTTTCTAATTCGGCATTTAGGGAAAAATCTGAACTAGATCCATTTTATTTTCAACACTTTAACGTTAACAAACTGCAGCTACATGTCGGATCAAAATCTTTTCCGCCCAACCCCCTTACCTCTGATTTTAAAAATGATTTGTACCTTCTAAGTTACCATTCTCTGTTTTCCGGTACTGATTTATAATATAAAGATGATGCATATACTGTTACTCCTGAAGAAAATCTACAGGGCTATACTCTTTATGCATTTATCCTATCACCTACAGCTACATTAGATGATTGCACTTCGGACCTTGTGCATGACGCACCTGTAACACAAATCATTAAATACGTTCGCATGCAATGTGTTTAATGATGGACATTGTTTACATTCTAAATCAATCACATATTCTAATGCAAAAATCTTTTTAATCCAAACTGATTTTTCTGCACCTTTGCAATAAAAGGTCGCATCTTGTTTACAAAGTTGATATACAAGGTTACGTATGTGTGATACAGTATAACCGCATTTATCATTCCAACTTAGTCCATGTAAGTGTAATGTTAAACAATCAATTTGTTTTTGACAACCTAACGGTAGTAAATTATATTCTACTGATGATTTTATTAAGCAATGCAAATTTGCTGCATCATCACATGCAGTAAAACAAAATTCACGAATAATAAATTCATGATTTGAAATCTTAAAACCTTGTATGTCAATAATGTATTCATTAGCACATGGTAAAATTTCATGTTTACGTTGCAATAAAAATGGAATAATTTGTCCAACAAATTCAGTGTTCTGTAAATATTCACGCGTTTTTCTTATTAAGTTTATACTTGAGATTTCATTGAATAAATACTGCACTGCAAAATCACCAACGTTCCCAGGATTCAGTACAATTGGATTAAAGAATAAGCATACATTTATATTTTTCAAAACACATTGTTCACTGATTTGATCTTCACTGCAAAATACACACACAATTTTTGCAAGACATTTTGTTAACACAGTTCAATCACATTCACTGTCAGAATTAAATCTGTCCTTTTCAAGTAATATGCTTGCGAGATCTCGTGCATTCATATCAACCGTCAGTTCACCATATGTGATATTAAAATAGTCCCTTGTTAATGGACCAATAGCATGAGTTAATCCGTAAATATAAAATAATTCATCTTGTACACGAGGAGTCATCAATACAGACCATGCACGTATACCTAAAATGTCATCCTCACAATAAAAACATTCATGAGCCCACTGAATTGTATCATTCCAATAACATGCATAACATATCACATAACCATCGGGAATCCATTTCACAATACAATCCCTAATACAGTTTACATCCACCTGGTTATCATTACATTCACAATTCCAAGCTAATTCCGATGCAGCAGGTGATGGTGCCGACGTATCAACATTTGATACCACTGCTTCGTGTGATTCCGCCTCAGAATCCAATTGATCCTCCGAAAACTCGTACACTTCGTCATCGGATAAATCATTAGTTTCCTCACTATCTGATAATAAGCAAGGATAACTTCTACATTATTTGCATATCTTTTTAACAACGTTTCATTAAATGATGAATCGGGGGAATCTGGATGGCCTTCTATCCTTGCTTTCTTTTTACGAGATGTATCATTCTCAACGTCAGACTTTCGCTTCTCAACAAGTTCTTCAACCAACTAATGCTTGTCTATGGCTGACAAAACTATACACTCAAATTTTAACAGTAATATTTAAAGAAAAATTTTCAATGACGTCACGCGCTCGCGCCGGCGACCGAAAATGTTTTCGTTCGCGCCCCGCGCCCGCACCCCCGCGCTGCGTCGCGTTTTCCGGCTTCTATCTTGTGTATAATTTATTATTATCATTTATATGATACTCACCTCTCTTCTACTACATCCCGTTCCAATTTATCGTTTCCTAATTATCAACAACATACCACTCACTCCCCTCCACTACACCCAATTAACGTTTATCGTTATCAACATCCGGAAAACACTGATGTCAAATATAGGGCGTCTATAACATAGTGTATACCTACAGCGGAAATACATGATAATTCACTGATATCTTAACGGATATCCTGTATATATCCTTGTCCATTTCTACTATTCACTATATTTCTAGGTATGTGAAGATGCTACCATCCATTTTCTGTTTGGTATAAATTGTTAATAAATCGTAAACAAACAAAAATTTGATGTGAACAATCGCTAACAAATGATGAACAAACGTTCTGCATGCTTTATTTTTGATTTTCAATAATTTTCAGGTACGTGTAGTTGGTACCGCCCATTTTGTTTTTCGTAAAAATTGTTTATCAATCGTGAAAATCGAAAATTTTATGTGAGCAATCATGAACAAACAACGAACAAACGATCTGCATGGTTTATTTTCAATTTCTGAAAATGGGTTCTGGTGCGTGAAATTGGCGCCGCCCATTTTGTTTTTCGTATAGATTGTTTATTAATCGTGAACAAACGAAAACTTTATGTGAACAGTCGTGAACAAACGATGAACAAACGATCTGCATGGTTTATTTTTGATTTCCAGTAATTTTCACGTACATGAAGTTGGCACCGCACATTTTGTTTTTCGTTTAAATTACTTATAAATCGTGAACAAACGAAAATTTTATGTGAACAATCGTGAACAAAAGATGAGCAAACGATCTGCACGGTTTATTTTCGATTTCTGAAAATGGGTTCTGTTGCATGAAGTTGGCGCCGCCCATTTTGTTTTTTGTATAAATAGTTTATAAATCGTAAACAAATGAAAATTGTATCTTAACAATCGTGAACAAACGATGAACAAACGATCTGCATGGTTTATTTTCAATTTGTGAAAATGGGTTTTGCTGCGTGAAGTTGGCACCTCTCATTTTGTTTTTCGTATAAATTGTTTATAAATCGTGAACAAACAAAAATTTTATGTGAACAATCGTGAACAAACGTTGAACAAACGATTTTCATGGTTTATTTTGGATTTCCAATAATTTTAAGGTACGAGAAGTTGGCACCGCCCATTTTGTTCTTCGTATAAATTATTTATAAATCGTGAACAAAGGAACATTTTGTGTGAAAAATCGTGAACAAACGATGAACAACGATCTTAATAGTTTATTTTCGATTTCTGAAAATGGGTTCTGTTGCATGAAGTTGGCGCCGCCCATTTTGTTTTTTGTATAAATTGTTTATAAATCGTCAACAAACGAAAATTTTATGTGAACAATCGTGAATAAACGATGAACAAATGATCTGCATGGATTATTTTCGATTTCTGAAAATGGGTTTTGCTGCGTGAAGTTGGCACCGCCCATTTTGTTTTTCGTATAAATAGTTTTTCAATCGTGAACAAAAGAAAATTTTATGTGAACAATCGTGAACAAACGATCTGCATGGTTTCTTTTCGATTCCTGAAAATGGGTTCTACTGCGTGAAGTTGGCACCGCCCATTTTGTTTTTCGTATAAATTGTTTGTAAATCGTAAACAAACGAAAATTTTACGTGAACAATCGTGAACAAAAGATGAACAAACGATCTAGTGGTTTATTTTCAATTTCTGAAAATGGCTTCTGGCGCCTGAAGTTTGCACCCCCCATTCTGTTTTTCGTATAAATTGTTTATAAATCGTGAACAAACGAAAATTTTATGTGAACAATCGTGAACAAACGATGAACAAACGATGTGCATGGTTTATTTTCGATTTCTGAAAATGGTTTCTGCTGCGTGAAGTTCGCGCCGCCCATTTTGTTTTTCGTATAAATTGTTTATAAATCGTGAACAAACTAAAATGTTATGTGAACAATCGTGAACAAAAGATGAACAAACGATCTGCATGGTTTATTTTCGATTTCTGAAAATGGGTTATGTTGCATGAAGTTGGCGCCTCCCATTTTGTTTTTTGTATAAATTGTTTATAAATCGTGAACAAACGAAAATTTTATGTGAACAATCATGAACAAACGATCTGCATAGTTTATTTTCGATTTCGAATAATTTTCAGGTACGTGAACTTGCCACCGCCCTTTTTGGTTTTTCGTATAAATTGTTTATAAATCGTGAAAAAACGAAAATTTTATGTGAACAATCATGAACAAAAGATGAACAAACGATCTGCATGGTTTATTTTCGACTTCTGAAAATGGGCTCTGCTGCGTAAAGTTGGTGTCGCCCATTTTGTTTTTCGTATTAATTGTTTATAAATCATCAACAAACGAAAATTTTATCTCAAGAATCGTGAACAAACGATGAACAAACGATCTGCATGGTTTATTTTCGATTTCTGAAAATGGGTTCTGCCGCGTGAAGTTGGCGCCGCCCATTTTGTTTTTCGTAAAAATTATTTTTAAATCGTGAACAAATGAAAATTTTATGTGAACAATCGTGAACAAACGATGAACAAACGATCTGCATGGTTTATTTTCAACTTCGGAAAATGGGTTCTGCCAGGTTCACACACATTATCTGATCGTTTGTGTACCTCTAAGCTATTTTTGACTGACAAATTTCCCCAATACTTAAATGATTTCCCCAAGAGCGACTTTCAAACAACCTTGAAAGTCAATCCTAGAATAAATGGTCCGAAATTGCGAACTGAATTGGAAGTATTGTACAGTCGTGAAGATATACGTTGTGCCTCTGTTGCAACTCCCCTTCTACAATTTTTCTATGACAATAATATGTTGCGAACATTCTCCGGGTATGTGCTAGTGCTAAAAATAATAGTGACGATTCCAATGACGACTATGGAAACCGAACGATCCTTCTCTACCCTCAATAGAATAAAAACATTCTTGCGGAATTCCATGAATAATCAGAGGTTGAACGCTCAGGCCATGCTATCAATAGAGAAGAACATAATAAACGCCATTCCAGACTTCAATAAGCGTGTGATAGATGAGTTTTCTGCAGCCAAAAATAGAAGACTGGAACTGATATGCAAAAAATAAAGGTAAGCTTTGCTTTGTTTGGCTTTTAATGTTATCCTAGTATGTAGCTGTAGATTATTTCAGATTATGGGTGGGGACGGGAGGTAAGATTATTCACCGACATAATTAAAATTTTTAAAATTTTTAATTAGTATTTTACTATAGTAGATTATTAATAATATATAGTAGATTATTAATAGTAGATTAATAACAACCCCTGCATTACGAAACGACTGCTGACACCACTACACTAAGACTGCTCTGCTAAGTAAGAGTCAAAAAACCTTCGTGTTGTAGCAAATAGCACACGTTTACGATAACGACGACACACACTGATTTCGGTCATGATAAAATACTATAGTCGAGAGACTTTAAATTTAAATTAGAAAAAGAAAAATAGACATACAAACACGCAAGGACATGAAGGAGAAACTGGTTTTAAGAGTAATTCGACCCCTTAACTGGAATCTTATGCCTCAGACCATTTTCTTTTCCGATTCACCGAAAGTATCTCCGTAACTTGTCTCTATTATACTTAGTAATATTTGTTCCACAGTTATTTTCAATTGTATATTATTCAATGTGCAACTTGACCCACCACCCATCGTGACCCACGACCCAACATAACCCCCCACCCACCATGACCCACTCTGGCTCACAACCCATGGTCCCACCACCCACCAAAACACATCGTCATCAACTCTGACGCATGATCCACGCCCTCTTCTTTACTGATT
Organism: Thermobia domestica; assembly: GCF_964235325.1. NCBI lineage: Eukaryota > Metazoa > Arthropoda > Insecta > Zygentoma > Lepismatidae > Thermobia > Thermobia domestica. The sequence goes on along the minus strand of NC_137454.1, from coordinate 268,254,070 downwards.
AAACAGTTTATACTTGTAATAAATTCTAACTAATCAGAGTTTGAATTTGAGTTTGAATTGAGTTATTTTTACAAACTAACCCTCTATCAATTTTGCCACCCCTATCATAAAGAAGAATTTTAAAAGATGCTATGTGACGTTCTGTTCATCTTCACTAAATGGTTAATATACTGAATTTCAGCTCTGTAAGTTTAACGGCTTGTGAGATACTCAACATTTTTCGCAAAAATTCGGATCGCCACTACCCCTTAAGATATTATTATAATGAAAGTGATATGATAACATCCCACTTTGGATTAAGTCCTAACTATATACCAAAAGTCATTTCATTTGACTTTACAAATTGGCTGTGATCAGGCACACATAGTGTATATGGTGAGAGAGAGGTTACGTCCCTGCATGGAAGCCATTTGTATAAGTGTGGAAGAGAGAGGGTTGAAACAACTCTCTAGAGTTATTACTTCTATTTTGAGAATGTGAAATTCTCAGAACACAAGGAGTCACCTTGAACCACCACTATTTAGATATAGACCGTAAGGCCTCCCTCTCTGCTTCTGACAGCGGTCTTCCTTCACAACTTGAAATACCATCTGTCTTCGTGGGTCCCATGAACTATGATAATATAAAATGAATAAGTGCGGTAGAGAATAAACAAAAACCTTGAGACTCTTCAATGATTTTTTTTTACATTGATAATAATCACAATAGTCCCTATATAAATCTATGCTAAAGCTATTAAACCAAAGCAAGTTTACCCGATTTAAAGATTTACCTAGGCTCATAGTTCATGTTGCCTACCTTGAAGAACTTTAACGGTGTGACTCATAGGCTACGAGTTTAGTAGCGTGTCAACGTAAGATGGGGAACGGAGTCAAAGGCAACCAACAGATTACTCATTTTACAAGGTAGTAATATTTGCAGTCATCTGCCCTGAAAACATCGACCGGCATCCGCCTGAAATAGTACACTGTATAGGCCTACACATTTGTACTCACCCCTCTTCGTATCAACATACCATGACATCAAAATTGACTCCAGAAATAAAAGAATTCCAGATTAGGTGCGATGTGTTTAATTTCATTTAAAAAAAAAAACTATTCACAAATAACTCACAGCACTGTACACTTCTTTATGCAAGAAAGAAAAAATTAAATTTGATAAAACGTTCTTGTTACTCGAAGTGAAAATACCTGTGGCCACACTTAAGTTATTATCACGATGAATTGTCCTGTTGGAGCATGGTGTCCTCTTCTAGGCGGTGTTTTCTTATGACATGCACTCTTCCGTTTCGTACATGCACTCCCTTCTTCCGATTAGGAAGGTTTCTTGTAGATTAGCTGATGCATATCCTCCTCAATGATGTAACGCTTAGAAAAACAACTGCTAAGCTGTAGGAAAGTTGTGGTAGTATATTTACAGTGGGCATGACATAGACTGTACACACCTTATCACTGTATGCAGTGCGTGGTACACAAGTCCCACAAAATTTATACAGAAGAATCCACAACACTTATGAACGAACATTTCCTGTGTCGAACGGCTTCAAAAGTTAAAAAAAAAACTCATTGTGGTTAGTTCTGTAAGAGTTCCAACATTGTTCGAGAGAAAGTTTAAAAAGTACTGTTCACCAATTTGTGTATCCGTTGCACTGAACAGCTTCACTTATTACATATATACAGGAATTGTCCTTGTAAAACGTGTATCATTGGATACTGTAGTTCGATAGTAGAAGTTTGATGTATCACGAACACCCCTGACTATCTCACGATAAACTCAATGAAACAAGTTTAATATCCACTAGTTATGTTTAATACATCGACTTACTCACTCCCTTGCTCAATTCTGGTATTCGAACCATTTAGCTTACTATATATAAGTATTATAAAAATTTACTAAGAGCAGTACGGGTTTCACCATTGTAGTTCCGGATCTCGGACCGAAGTGTCTTCTGACCTCTCTGTCTACCGTAGTTATTCAGCTGCGAGGAGCTCCAAAAAGGTAGACTCCCTCTCCGTGTGCAATTTTCTTTATGGGCCAACGGTTTTGCCGTGACAATAATTTCGGCATTCTGAAATGAGGTCATGACTTTGAATGTTAATATCTTATTTACATGACTTCCATCTTGAGTTCTGAATGTCTCATTTCATTCTTATAACCTTTCTGCACAAATTAATATCATGTTACCCATTAACAATGCGTTATAATATACATACAACATTAAAAGAAAAAAACATAATTAAAAACTCTCAACTTCCCCACTCCACAAATGACAAGCTTGACAGGTGGCGACACCTATGCGAAAAAAAAAAACGGGCAGGTCGCCCAGCAGAAAGCAATCACAAGGGATGTAAATACAATACAAATTTCAACTTACTTACACTCATCCCTGCTTAGACATGTTACTGTTTAAACATTATAACATTTACAAAATATATTTAACAAGAGAATTATATTATAAAAATCTATTTACATTGTCATATGGAGGGGTACTATACATTTAAAAAATATTGGTGCATAGACGAAAGAGGGATGTCATCCATTTTGCAGACGAACATCGCCCGAGTGGGCTCAAGAACCGTCTGTAAATAGTACTTTTAAATGTACACTTACTGGATATAAAATGTTCGGACATCGGACATACCGTTCTGAGAAAATATAATTGATATTTCGGTGCATCCAAGAACCTTCGTAGTTTGATTAAATTTAATAAACAATTCAGCCAACTCACATTTTCAAATTTTGTTTCACTACGCCTATGGCTAGTCTAGGTCCGTCCCGAGGGTTAGCCCAGCAAGACGAAAAAGGTGAGAGAAAACGTCATCAGCAAAGAAAATCACAAGTTATTGTTCCCAGAAAAATAACACTTGAATGTTACTAAAATACAGTGCGTCCAGCTACCTTTCGAACCCGAAAAAACGTTATAATTTTCTAACAAATGTACATAAGAAAAATGAAATTCACTATACACGTACCTTGTTTCATGCTAAACACGAGAAAGGGTTGAACAGAAGCGCACACGTCAAAACAAAGACGATAGGTGGCCCCAAGGGAAGTGCTGCTTGGCATGGTGCGCGTGCGTTAGTGTGACTCGAGTCACTGCATCGCGAGAATGGTTCTGTACACCTTACAGGAACGCGTGTTCATTGTTTAAAAATATTGGATATCGGGATCGTATCAGACCGTTCAACGTGAATTTTGCCGTGAATTTGGATGCCGTAAAGAACCATCGAAATCATCAATACATCACTTGGTGAACAAGTTCGAAACAACAGGAACGTTGCTTACGGGACATAGAGGCGCGCGTCCACGGATGTCCGAGGAGACAGTACAGAATGTGTGGCAACGTCTTTTGCAGTCCCCTAAGAAGAGTCTGCGTCGTTTATTACAAGAGGTAGGGATGTCAAAGTCAACTGTGCAAAGAGCCGCCAAAAGAGCCAAGCTGTTTCCATATCGCGTTACAGTCGTCCAGGAGTTGAAGACTACAGATTGGGAAAAGCGCGTGATGTATTGTCGTTGGTTGCAAGCTTTGTTGCATGACAATCCAGGAATCCTAGACTATACTTGGTTCACAGATGAAGCTTGGTTCCATCTCTCCAGTTATGTGAACTCGCAGAATACTCGGGTGTGGGCCGCCGAAAATCCGCATGTGTACCATGAGATTCCACTTCATCCCTTGAAGGTGGGAGTTTGGTGTGCAATTTCCCGACAGCGTATCATTGGACCCATCTTCTTTGAAGATACAGTACACACACAAGTTTACTTACACATCTTCAGTGAATTTGTGAATCAGCTGGACGATCAAGAACTGGGTCGCGGTTATTTCCAACAAGACGGAGCAACATGCCATACTTCCAACGTGGCCATGGCAGAAATTGAGTCCTTTTTTGGTGACAGGATAATCTCCAAATGATTGTGGCCGCCAAGATCCCCGGATTTGAACCACCTGATTTCTTCTTATGGGTTTTTATTAAAGGTTTTGTCTACAGAAATAACCCACGATCACTGCCAGAGTTGCGAAACAACATTGAGAATGCGATTCATGAGATCACACCGGAGACTCTACAACGGACTTTTCACAATATGGAACGCCGTGTACAAACATGTCTTGGCATCCAGGTAGTACACTTTCAGCACCTGCTGTGACGGTCATGTATTCAGCATGAAACAAGGTACCTGCATCGTGAATTTCATTTTCCTATGTGCATTTGTTCGGAAATTATAACGTTTTTTTCGGGTTCGAAAGCTAGTGGGACGGTAGGTATAGTATACAAAAGAAATGTTCTCGCCTTCTTGGCGCTGTATACGAGTGTATGTAACTTGTAGTTAACCACCTAGGAGTTGAAGTAGTGGTATAGTCCTATCATAGGTAGCTTTAAAATAATACCATCTCTGGTTCTAAGTGCCATGCTTAGATGGAAATTCCTTTCTGTTGTCCTGGAGTATTTCGCTGGAGGCTGAGTTTGGATAAGAGCTGGAAGATGATTTTCAAACTTTCAAAGAAAAAAAATCCGTTGCTTTAGCGAATCCTTCCAATATCTTCCGAATGAAACTATTCGACGCTTATAATATGAATAATGTTGGCTATAATACCTTAATTTACATGAATAACATTCTTAACTGACGTAATATTAATAATGCTAGGTTATAAATAAGATATAATTTCCATTATGATATGCAAATTTTTTGATAGCAATTTCCCTATCAAAATTTAAATTAAGTACGCACAGAGTATATACAATAGTTACATCCATTTTTTATATAATACTATATACTGTATATTATAGTGATTCAAAAATTTATTTTTTCAGTAGTTAGCTCCTCGGGAAACTCACAGGCTGTTTGTCTTGAAAGCCAAGTAGTAGTATAAATCCTATTGCTATTATTACAATTACAAATATCAATATTCTGAAGATGCCTACAGTTCTTTTTTCACTTAGAGATACTCATCTGAGGTAAGTAAACAGACACAAATGAAAAAGGAAGGGTAATGGATAGAGATGCAAAAAAGCTGGCTTTTTTGAATCGATGGTTTTTTGCACATAAAAAGCCGGCTTTTTTGGGAAAAAACGAGAAATTTGGAAATTTTGGCTTTTTCCATTTTCATGGTTTTTCTGTTTAAATAGCTTTCTTATAGTATACTCTAAAGTTAAATAAGATTCCATGACCTAAATGCCATATTTCGCTCTGGAATTCACCATCATGATGCATGGAGCACATGGGTTATGAATTAAAGTAAATATAAAGTACGTAGTATTTGAGGACAATTTTAGAAGCGTTTTAACTGTATTTTAACTTCTGAATTATCGACATTTTTTTCTTCTCTAGATCATTTCTTTTTAGTCATCCGTGTTTAACTTCTAAGAGCTTAGTACTCTAGCTTCTACAGGGGTGTAGCCAGCATGTTTGTGTAGGGGGGGCCCGTCGTTTTTGAGGGGGGGCCAGCTACAATGTACAAAGCCAAAAAAAAGTGTTGCTGCTAGTGTTTTTGAGATCGGAAAGAAAGGAAAATTTTGGTTTTCTTCTGGAAAACTAAAAACTCTATTTTATATTATTATTATTATTATTATTATTATTATTATCCATAAATTATATTCAAGATAGTTTTTATTATGCTTAATCAAGAACTACTGCCCGGGACCAAACGCTATACTTTTGTGTATAACTATAAAGGTAACCAAGAAAGTTCTGTCCCTTTTCGTGGAAGTCTGTGTTCAATTGGACCTCACACCGTGAGTTGAATGCGAGTGGAGATAAGGAGAACGTCAGTTGTTGGTGTGGGTATATCCAACATACTACCTGGTTGTGGCAATTCAGACACAAGGTGAACTTGCGTAAAGACAGAGGGAACATGGAACATCCACAGAGCGTCATAAGAGCATGTATGCTGAACGAGTTCAAATGGAGGTCAAACGCCGCTGTAGCGGGACAGACGATATGTCAGGCCTTTGGTGAGGGTGTTGTGAAGACGCGGACATTGCAGCGATGGTTTAACAAGTTTAAGGACGATGACGAAACACCCGAAAACACCACGTGCCAGAAGACCAACAAATGTACAAAGAGGAACTGGGACTACAATTCAGTGTGTGGAGAAACCATTCGGCAGCACATCCATCAACTTGTGAAGCACTACAAGTTGGGTCAATGGGTCTCACATATTTTGACTCCGGGCCAGAAGGCAACGCGGCAGTCGCCTGTGTTTATTTACTGTTTCGGAGCCATTTCTGGACAGGGCGTTGACATGTGATAAAAAGTGTGTCCTATACGAAGTTCCACGGCGCCGTCATCATTGGTTAGCATCCCATGAACCGATTTCAAAACAGCCGAAACCAGCACTGTACCAGAATAAGGTCCAAAATAAGGCACTATGTTTGGTGCATCGTGCATCGGAAACTGCTACCAGCTGGTCAGAGTATCAATGCAACTGTGTAGTGTCAGCAGTTGAGCTGTGCTCAACAAAAAGTCAAAACTCTGGAGCCATCGCTTCTCAATTGCAAATGCGTCCTCGTTTACGGGACAACGCTAAATCCTACGTGGCTAAGATGACTTAGGACACCATTTTCCGCCTTGGATGGGAAACAATATTGCAACACTATATTCCCCGGGTATTGCACCGTCCGATTATCACCTGTTCCATTCTTTGAACAATCACCTTAGAGGACGCCAATCCCTAGTAAAAATCCAAAATGCACGTGATACTTTCTTCGTTTCACGGCCCACCAAGTTCTACCGCGATGGATTCCATGGCCTTCCAGAACATTTTCAGAAGGTCCCGTGTGGACTATTTTTGACCTGAAAGGTCAAAAATAGTCCCCTCGATGCTGATGGGGACTATTTTTGATCTTCCAGGTTAGGTGACATATCAATGTTCGAAAGTGGTGGGTGTAAAAGCAACAAAACTTTTCTTGGTCACCTTTATATTTAAATTTAGTACCTTGTATACAGAACCTATCTACATAAGATTGATTTTCTTTGAAATTTCACTTAATTTCTTTAGTTTCCTCACAAAAATATTTATTATTCGTGACTAAAAAAACATAATTATTTTATTACACTGAATAGAAATAAAAGAGAGAGCGAATGAAATCCAAATTGAATAAAAGCATTGTTTCTCGCCAAATTTTCCAACCTCTATGTCTTTTAAAACACTTGTTAAAGCATATAAAAATATACTGTACTTACAAATCAGTTTAATACCTTTGTTTTATGCCTTTTTTTGTAGTACCGTAATTGGACCCTTAAGGGGCTACCTGGACCCATACCAAAAACTCGTTTAAAGTCCCATATGCAATGTAATATTGAGTGAGTTCAGAGTTAGATCCGTTAGATGGGATCACAATGCAGGCGTACACACATTGAAACTAGTTCTGTGGTAGGCTACGATTGAGCAGCATTGGTGAGAAAGGTCGTTGACGAAAAGAGTGTATTTATTGAGCGCCAAACTTTTATGTGTGGACACTATTTGCAAGGAAGTGGAACCAATGCTAAGTAAACACATAAGTAGTTACATACAGGTTAATGAAACTGACATGGTAAACTTTCTCATATACAATAAGATGTGTGCGTAATTAGATTATACAGTATATGAATTGTGCACATATGACCTGGAAAACATGGATATTTTGTCCCACATCTTTTGTTATCTTTATCCCACCCCATCCTTTGTTATCTTTATCAATGAAAAATAAAGGCCGGTTGTCACGTGTCACACAAGTAAGGACTTTTCATTGTTTCCTTAAGGATATCGGTACAAAATGGTACTTCAATATAAAAGATTGCCTGCAGGTCGAAAATATGCTGATTTTTCATAACAGCTTGAAGAATATTTACCAGCAATTCAGTTGGGGAAAATGTCGCGAAAAGAAACAGAAGCTCACTTCAAAATAAGTCGTTCCACCATAGAAAGAAGATTAAAGAATAGGTCAAGGCAGAATCCGGGCCATCTGAAAGTGTTCACTGAAGAAGAAGAATTAGCCTTCGCTAGTCATCTTGATAAAGTTTGTGATTTCGGATTCCTCGTTAATTAACTTGATTTCAGATTTATTGTGAAGTCCTATTTTGCCATGCATGGGAGAACTGTCATTGCTTTCTAAAACAATCTTCCCAGTCGAGATTGAGTGAAGTTATTTTAGAAAATGCACCTCCAGTGAACGACTAGATTCGCTGCTAATATAGATAGGGCTCGTGCAGCTGCAGAAGAAAACGTAATCAGCTATTACAATCATTATATTTGATAGTACCTCTTAACATGTTCTCTTTGTGGTTTGCAGTAAATAAAAAGTGTTGTTCTTGGAACACCTACGTCCTACTTAGTCTCAGAGCAGATTTCAATGGTTTTCTGTAGGAAAATATGGGGGTGGGTTCAAGTAGCCCGAACGCGAGTCTTACTTGGACCCATTTTTTACAATAATCGCCTGTGCTTTGTTTTCAATATATGTAACTAAAACTGTCCTCGATATGTGCAATAAAGCCTGTAGTTCCACTTAATATGGATTATGACAATAACTTTCGAGTTTTCGTGGATGAAAATAGGCCGAAAGAACGAATTTGTTGCAAAATTGGGTCCAAGTAGCCCGCATCTACGGTACCTTGTTAAAACGTTTGTCTTCAAACGGTCAAATATAAATCGCAGTAAATTGTGTAATCTGCTGTCACGAAAAAAAAAAAAAAAAGTATCCTATTTTTCGATCGGTATAAAAAAGAGATACTATATTATTTTTCGATCGGTATGGAAAAAAACAATATTTCTTCTTACTGTTTTACCATAAATTATTAATTGTCAATCAACTTTGTTACTTTTAAATGAATGAAGCTATATAATTTTACTATAATGTTTTAATATCTGGTCATTTGGGGGGGCCAGGAAACCATTTGGGGGGGCCCGGCCCCGGTGGGCCCCCCTTGGCTACACCCCTGAGCTTCTAGCACACAATTAAACTTATGTTTTTCAATACATCCATCAGACCGTACGTTTTTCAATATATCTGTCAGAGCGTACTTCCATATTTCCATTATACTGTAGCTGTGCAATGATTTAACAATAACCTTCCGGACACAACCTTGAATACCATTTGATAGAAATAATCAGTATCGGATTTAGAAAAATATTTGGGAGGGGTTTTTCTGAATAATGTTTGTTTTTTCTAAAAATTCGTAACTTTTATTTAAAAGGAGCTTAAGTTTATGAGTACAGGCATAACAAATATTTCGTTTAGTTTGTATATCAGCTATAATCTTCCAGATACAACCTTGAAGACCATTTTATACTAATAATCAGTGGCGGATTTAGAAAAGTATTTTGGGATGGGTTTTCTTATTAATGCTTAGTTTTTGTAAAAATTCCTAATTTTTTATTTGAGGACAGCTTGAAGTTTATGAGTAAAGGCAAAACTAATATTTAGTTTGTTTTAGAAATTCCGTAATTTCGGGGTAGAGGCTTCAATCCGAAAGACATCCCCACCCTAACCCTCTTAGCAAATCCATCACTGCTGGTAATTAGTAAAACAAATATTTAAAAGCAAAGATTAAAAGATTAAAGATTAGAGAAAAGGGAAAGAGAAAAGAGAAAAGAGAAAAGAGAAAAGATTTAAAAAAAAAAAAAGAAAGGAAGTCGGCCAGTACTCACAGTACGCTCACTATCTCTACACTCACAGATGGAATTAAGAAAACTTCTGTCAAAATGGTCGAATGCGGGGTTGAATCCCGGACTTCATGATAGAAATGCGAAAGCTAACCACTCACTCATGTTTGTTGTGCAGTTGTGCTTAACTTAAATGCATTCTCTCTCTCTCTCTTTCTCTATGGCACAAAAGCTCTCCATTGACTTCTGTCCTTATCTAATTCAATCCAGTTTCTACTCTGTATTCCTATTTCTGCTAGATCCATCTTAATATTGTCCTCACATCTGGGCCTAGGTTTTCCTAATGGACGTTTCCGGATTAGATTTCCAGTTAAAACTTTGAATGCGTTCCTACTTTCATCCATTCTGGCTACATGACCTGCCCACCTGAGCCTCCTAAACTTGATGACTCTAACGATGTTTGGTAAACCGCATAAATTATGTAGTTCCTCCTTATGAAGTTTCCGCCATTCCCCATTCCCGTTCCTCTTGGCTTCAATTATTCGTCTAAGAATTTTATTCTCAAATAATTTCAGCCTGCGTTCTTCCCTCAAGCGTAAGCGACCATGTTTCACAACCATAAAGCATAACAGGCATGATTATCATTTTATATATTTTAAGCTTTAAATTCCTTGACAGAATTCGCGACGACAAAATATTTTGAACTGAATAATAATCCTAGAACTGAATAATAATAATAGAATTTCCTTATTTCAGTCGACATTTAATTTCTTTGTGAGTATGATTTTGGTCTGGTAATACTGATCCAAGATATTTGAAAGTATCCACTGTGTCGAAAGTATTAATTGATATTTTAACGCATTCATAATTTGCCGTATTACGATCCTTGTGAACTTCCTTGTATTTAGATTCTCTGTCCCTGCAAGCGTTTAATAAGGCCTCTGCATTTCTTTCGATCGTTCTCCTATCAGATTTACATCATAAGCATACACCATAACCTGGTGAATACCATTCAACTCTAGGCCCTGGTTCCTCCCTTTGATTTTTCTTATAGCGTATTCCGGAACAAAGCTCAATAATAACGGCGATAACGCATATCCTTGTTTCAGGCCAATCTCAACGTAGAAGCTCGCATTTTTCTACTCTGACTTTACTCTGGGATTCATTTAACACTTAATAAATCTAGCTTTTACGGTATTTCGAATTCTGTAAGAATGTTGTACAATGTTTCCCTCCTAACCGAGTTGTAAGCCTTTCTAAAATCAATAAACAGTTGATGTAGTGGGTAATATATTCCCATTTGTTTTCGAGTATTTGTCGAATGGTAAATATCTGGTCGATTTCGACTAAATCCATACTGATAATCTCCAATAATTTCATCTGCGTATGGGGTCAATCTTATTAATAGAATGTTAAGAGAAATGCCTCGATAATTATTACAATCAATTTTATCGTCTTTCTTGTGAATTGGAGCAGTGACTGATTCTTCCACTCTTTTTAAATGTATTCCATAGTTTTTTGTAAAAAAAAAAAAAAGTTTCGTAAAGATATGTTGAATTTTCTTCTTAAAAATTCAGAAACCTTCAGGACTGGGTAAACCGTGATTGTGGTTATATATTCTACAGCCTAGAAAACCATACGCTCAGATGAACCGTCTATTACGTATATGATCCATGAACAGAAAATTCGATACTTTCCCGATTCTGAACGAGCTTAAGGAACAGTCAGTGCATTACAGAATTTGGAGCTTTACCGATTTTGCAGATCCGAAGCACCTGAAAGGTGGTAACAGATTATTACGTATGTGATCAATCAGTGAAAATTTTTTCGAAATATTCATACAATGTATATGAAAGTTAAAACTTAACTGAAAAATTTCAAGAATGTACAGAACCAACCGAAACGAAGCTCTTGATGTGCAGATTTCTCTCATGTTTTTCTTTATTTTGCTTCCAAAAGAGGGTGTGTGATATTTTGAATTAAAAATAGTACATACAATTTTGCTAGTTATTTGTGTGTTTTTAAAGTACCTATTGTATATAAGACGTTAAAATATTATTACATATATTGATTAATCCTTTGGAATTTATAATGTAAATATGTTAAGAATTTTAAAAAATCTTTTTGAAATTCATGGTTTATTTTCGGTTTCATATTATTATCTGCATCAATCACTAATTAAATTAGTATTTTTGTTGTAGAGAAGCGAAACAAAGTCTGCTTTATCAGTTTAAAGCAAAATTTTCAAAAAAGCCCAAAATTTCCCAAGCAAAAAAGCGAAGCAGAAAAAACCGTTTAAAAAAAAACCGGATTTTTTCCGAGCCCTTGCATCTTTAGTAATGGAGGCCTTGAAAGTAAAACGTAGACAAATTCACCAGTGTTCAGATGGATATTTTTAAATCACGCTCGACCCTACTCATAGGAAGTAAATACGCGGTTGTAGTTAAATATCCGTTTCTCGCCACGTAGCACAAATATAGCAGAAATCCATTTGCTGTTGCTGGCTGTCTTCGTGGTCGAGTGTACTAGCGCAATGGGCTAGTAATTATAATTGCTTTTGGTGAAGGTTCAAACCCGGGCCATTTTTTTTATTTTTATATTTTATTTTTTAAATTTTCATAACACTTTTTTCATAACCGCGACGAATAGTTGCCTTGCCGAACAGTTGGCAAACAGCCGGAAATGAACATTAGATTCGCCGGCGCCGCCGTCGGAAAGTAGTCTTGCCGAGCAGTCGGCAAACAGCCGTAAAGGTGCAGTAAATGCTCCGGCGCCGCCGTCGAAAAGAGGCTGGCACAAGGAGTCCGCAGAGGGTCAGAAAGAGGACTTTACGACTGTTTTGCCGACTGTGACGGTCGGCAACAATCGGCAAAGCGCATTATATTTTACGATTTTCGACCACTTGCCGCCTCGGCAAAAGGTCGGCAACTTTGGACAAGTAGATCGTCGTGGCGCTGCGGGTGGGTGCGCCGCCGTTGACGGCGGCAATCTCTCTTTCCGACCGCTACTTCCTGATGGGGGAGGAGCTAACTACTGAAAAAACAAATTTTTGAATCACTATAATATATATATTATTATATAAAAAATGGATGTATCTATGTGTGCCTGATCATCACGGCCAACTTCAAAGTCAAATGAAATGACTTTTGGTATATAGCTAGGCCTTAATCCAAAGTGGGATGTTATCATATCACTTACATTATAATAATATCTTAAGGAGTAGTGGCGATCCGAATTTTTGCGAAAGAAGTTGAGTATCCACAAGCCGTTAAACTTACAGAGCTTAAATTCAGTATATTAACTCTTTATTGAAAATGAACAGAACGTCACATAGCATCTTTTAAAATTCTTCTTTATGATAGGGGTGGCAAAATTGATAGTGGGTTGGTATATATGCAAAATTGATAGTGGGTTGGTTTGTAAAAATAACTCAATTCAAACTCAAATTCAAACTCTGATTAGTTAAAATTTAACACAATGATTTTATTACAAGTATAAACTCTAGTCAGTAAACAAGAAGGCGTGGATCATGGATCAGAATTGACGACGATGTGTTTTGGTGTGCGGTGGGTTAGAGTGGGTCATGGTGGGTGGGGGGTTAGAGTGGGTCACGGTGACTAGGGGGTCATGGTGGGTCGTGGGTCACGGTGACTAGGAGGTCATGGTGGGTCGTGGGTCACGATGGGTGTTGTTCATTGACCCACGTCGTCGCTGCCTCAGGTAGTTCAGTGCTCGCGGTCCCGTGATCGATTCCCGGTGGTGATCCTTTGAAATTGTTTGTCCTCGATGTATCTGTGTTCGTGCCCCTGTCGTTCAAGTTTACTGAAAATAACTGTGAAACAAGTATTACTAAGTATAATAGAGACAAGTTACGGGGATACTTTCGGTGAATCAGAAAAGAAAATGGTCTGAGGCATAAGATTCCAGTTAAGGGGTCGAATTACTGTTAAAACCAGTTTCTCCTTCATGTCCTTGCGTGTATGTATGTCTATTTTTGTTTTCTAATTTAAATTTAAAGTCTCTCGACTATAGTATTTTATCATGACCGAAATCAGTGTGTTTCGTCGTTATCGTAAACGTGTGCAATTTGCTACACACACGAAGGTTTTTTGACTCTTACTTAGCAGAACAGTCTTAGCGTAGTGGCGTGAGCAGTCGTTTCGTAATGTGGGGGTCCCGGGTTCGATTCCCGCTACGGTAAGTCGTTTTTACCATACTACAATATTCATACTTCTGATGCGTAATCAATTCATTAGCAAACAATTCATGAATACATAAGTATCATGCTTATGGCGTAGTATGGGCCATAAATGTTTCCTAGCAATTATTCTGAACGTCTTCCACAATTACTCCTACTGCTAGAAATAACAATATTTCCGTTCGCCATTTCCAACACGTTCCATATATCCGTTCAACCAAAATTTCTAAATAGGAACTATTCTTTTTTATATTCGTAGGGCTATGTATATTTTGTTAAAATATCAATATAACGCATACATAATCCAAAGTCTTTTATCCAAAGAAAGCGTCTTACTATAAGTAAAAAAGTTTGTAAACAGAACGCTGCAGCCTAGCTGTTGCGCACCTAAACCTACATTTCCCCACTCCCTTCTCCGCGACGATGATGTTTTGCAGTGTTGCAATCTGCAGGGAGCGGAATGGTCTGAGGATTTTCTACAACATTTGAGTGTAAATGCTGTATATTGACTGTGCCAGTTCGTGCCAATGAAAAAATAATAACAAAAAGAGAAATTTTCCTTTCAGAAGGCGTGAAGGGATCACCCCGTCGGAAAGCGTCACTGCTTACAGTGTATCCATGAGGTAGACTGCACGGGCCCGGCCTGTGAATTAATAATATGAGGCCCGACCCGAGTTAGAAATATGTTTTAGCATTTAGGCCCGACCCCATGTGATAATCAAATGAGCCCGAAATAAGCCCGAATTACAAAAACTTAACAATTAAGGCAAAATTGTATTTTTTATTTGCAACAATTAGATGTTTAATTTTGCAGTTTAAAAGCTTTTATGATTCAGAGACAACAAGGAAATAAAGGTTATCCTGTACATTTAGTTAACTATGAATTCTCTATAGAAAAAAAAAGTCATTATATAAATTCTCATATAATATAAACTGGCATTGTCTTGAAGAAAAAACCAAGACACGTTGTTCCCAATGCTCTTGTTCCTTTAATTCAGTGTAAGAAGCAGTATTTTCACTCAGACAAGTTAAGCATATTTATTTCTGTTACTTTTTTTCTCTATTACACAGCTTTTCTCTCAATTGCACAGTGATTTTAAGTGTGGGCGTCTTAAGTTACAAATTTAGGTGTACGTTAAAAGTTGTCCAGAAAATATCGTTGTATTATGCCCGAAAAGGTCCCAAGAAATATGATTGTTTATTTAAAAATTTACGGCCCAGGCCCGGCCCAAGGCCCGAGCTCGTGAAGACCACTACCATGAGGTTGCTTACCTAATAAAGAAAAGTAAGATTCGGACTTTAAACATTTTAGCAGGTGATATTTGTTGTAATATAAGTTTGCTGAGTTCGTATCACTGGAACTTTCAAAGCCAGAGCAGTGGATGGAAGAGTAGTGGGGAGGATGGCGGAATACGAAGTGCTCCGCAGCGTTCTGCGCATCTTGGTTTGAAACTTGTCGAGTTATATGTATTTGTATTAACATTTTTAAAGTTGCCCTAAAATTAGACAAAATTTACAGATAAGTCGGGATTTCGGTTTTTTGTCCGAACCTCCGGGACACACCTCTGCAAGCACGAAAATTTTGAATGAAAGCGCTCCACTATAGTTTCATGTAGAAGGTATTCTACTGTACGTTTTAAGGAAAATGACAGCAATAAAAATAACTGAATATCACTGAACAATAAGGCATATAATAAACTAACTTTTAGTATATGCAGAAGTAATTATAATAGCTTTGCTACAAAAGTACCTACAGAGAACATAATAAATTCTATGAGCTCCGCAATACAAAGTAACAAATTAGCGTATAAGATTCAGTCTAAAAAGCAATTGTTACTTAAAGAATGGACATACCCTATTCCGAGAATCGAGATAAACCGAGAAATGTTTACGATACTTTTCGTCTCGTCTCAATTCTCATCTCCAAAGCGAGACGATAATTTGTGTTAGTCTTGTCCCGTCTCGAATGTAAAATGTTGATTCTCGTCTCAATTTTCTTTGTTTAGTTTTAGAAACGAGATGAGAAATTCCTCTTCTCTTGGGCAACACTAAATATCACGTTTCTGGTTTTAATGTTATGCCATGAGTGATAATAAATTATTATTATTATTACTATTGTTATTCCTAATGATTTGATAGTTCAAGTATTGAAACATCCGAGTAATCAAATATCTGAAGATAATAGAATATCAATCGCCACCGAAAATTCTAGGGTAAAAAATGTACTGGTCGTTCGTGGATCCGAGTTGATTACCTTCGGATTATTGGTCAAGCGCCTTGACCACTGAACCACAATTAATACGCAGTAATTGATTCGTCTTTAGTTTGTTTACGAGTGTAATATACGCGCCGTCTTTCATTCGAAATAAAGAAGTTTTGTATTTTGTTTTTAAAAAATCTAAAATGTTAATAATTTAGTGAATACAGTGATATAATACCCCCGAGTTCTCAATTACATATTCCTGTGTTTTGAATTTGACTATTAACAAGCTACTGTTTTTGAGCGAACAGAAAAGGCTTTTTATTTAATCGCGCCAAAATAAGTAACGATTTAGATGTAGTTCAGCGCTCGCAACGAGGCGAATAACATCGCCTCTGCCGTCGCTCTAGTTTCGAGTGTTTGTTTACATCGCTATTTTTTGTGAGAACTTGAAGTTTCAGTGTGACTTATTTTCAGTTTAAACGTTCTAACTTTATAAGCATTTTCAGTGCATATTTATTTTGTTCATAGTTTGGTGACGTTTATCGTCGAATTACTGCCATGAGTTGCATACGAGCTAATACATTGCGCATCAACTTTGTTACGGTGAGTCAAAAGCCCACGTCTATTGTTGTTCATGAATGGATACGTAAGGTATTTAAGTTAACCCTTGATCAGGTGTTGTCCATTGAAATGGACTTTCTACGTAAGAACTTATATCTGAAATTAATTAACAAAGTGTTATGTGAACAAATCCTAGCTAGTACTAATGGAGTAGTGACCTACTCAGATAATAATGGGGAACATTTGTTGCCTATTGATTTGGCGGATAATTCTGTGGTGATAGTCAAGGTGTCCTTATGCCCCATGGAACTTAGTGACATGCAATTAACGCGTGTGCTCTCCCAATATGGCGATGTTACTAGTATTGTCGACGAACAATATTCAAAGGAACATGTTTATGCTACCCGAACAGGTCGTAAGCTTGTTAAAATGACGATTAAACGAAACATTCCTTCGTTTATCACGGTCTGTGGTTTACGTTTGTTTACGAGCTTTCCTGGTCAAATTCAAACTTGCTCCATCTGCAACTCCCCTGACCATTTTGTTCAGGGATGTCCCAAGAAGAGGAATTCACGTCTTACTGTGCCATCTTCATCAACCAGTTCCATTTCTCCCATTGTGCGAGTACCTCATAATTTACCAGTGGATCCATCAACTCCTCAAGGTAGTTACAGTGTTTTTCACGTGCTTCGTAAGAATGTTCTGGAATCAACTTCTTCAAATCCACCGAACGAATCAGACAACCAGCCAGAAGATCCCCACATTCACTCCAATCGGCTCCTGCAGAACCTGTACCATCTAATACCATGGAAGTGGAAGAAACTCAGGATACTAAAATTATTCCAGCACCCATAACACCCAGCACCGCACCAGCTGTTTCAACAGTCGTCACATCAGTTTCTACGGTAAGTGATACTGGTTTAGTCAAAGAGACTTGTTCCGTCTCTCAGACTGTACCTTTAGCTGTTCCACCAGAATTCACTCTCAACTTACCATCACGCTGTCGCGGTAGTGACTCCACAAGTGACTCAGATACAGAAATTATTCATAGTGATAAACGCAAACTCAGTAAAGAAAAAGTACTCAGTAGTGTATGTAGTAAGGACTTGCGTCCTATACACGATCTTTCTGTCAATCATGCACGCCAAACTCAAGCTTTCACAAAAAGTTGAAATCAGTGGTTAAATCCGAAAAAGGGGGTACCTAAAATTGTAGTGGCATCATAATACTGTATTGTGGTACTTTTCTTTCTTTCTGCAGTGATATTACCTACTATTTATCATGTGTTGTAACGCTCGCTTATATTTCTTGTCTCTCCTCGTTTTTATGTTTACGTTCCGTTTAGCGACTGTTAATCTCAATAAGTTCACTTCTTTAGTTAAGCACCATGCTCTAAGTGACTTTATACATCAAGAAGAAATCGATGTTTTGTTCGCTCAGGAAGTGGCAGTCACGGAATTCCATTACCTACCCAATCATTCTCATGTTACCAGTGTTAGTGAAACAGCTTCAGGAACCGCCATTATTTACCGCAGCGATCTCAATTTCTTGGCACCTTTACAACATCCCAGTGAGCGTATTACCACCGGAGATTTACAAAATATTCGTTTGTGCAGTGTATATGCTAAATCTGGTTCTTCGTATAAAAGAGAACGAAATAATTTCTTTGCTACTGAACTACACAGACTGTCGGCTTTGTATAATGGTCACTCCCCATGCATTCTTGTCGGGGATTATAACTGCACACTTTCTCCCCTCGATGCTTATCCTCATTTCAGTGATTCGTCTGCTCTCCGTCAACTAATAACAACTTATGACTTAGTGGATGTGTGGCGCCATTTTCATCCTAATGAACCAGGACATACATTTTTCACGTCTGGATCGTCTTCCTCTCGATTGGACAGATTCTATATCAGAAAATCTCTTCTTCATGGGGTTCGAGATGTACAAATTACACCCATCTACTTTAGTGACCACCTGGCAGTTACAATGACCATTGATCTACCCGTCTCAAAATTTTTAAAACGAAGTGGGTTGTGGTATTTTAATACCTCCATCCTACAGGAGCTTGACTAAATCCATCTTATTCACGAAGAATGGGCAGATCTTTTACACCGTCATCAATGTTACAAAGGATCCCTTATGCATTTCTGGGAAAAGAGAGTCAAACCGAAGTTTCGAGTGATTACTCAGCAATATTGTCGGAATCGGAATGCTTCATATTGTACTCAATATCAATATTACACCACTCTCTTAAGAGACTACATGAAAGAACAACTTCAAGGTAGCAATTTTCGACCTCAAATTCAAGAAATTAAAGCCCACCTATTAGCCATGCACAAACGCCGCATCCGAGGTTTCACGACTCGCAGTAAAATACATCAATATGACGACTTAGAAACTCCCGGAATTGTACAAATCAACAAAGAACTCATGCGTGGAAAGCAGAAATTTATATCTCAGCTTAAAGATGCCACCGGTCACGTGTATGTAGGTGAGCAAGTAATACATTGTGTCACAAATCGTTATAAACAGCTGTATGCTAAGCCTACTTCCTTCTGTGACAGTCCTGAACTTCTCAACTATCTTCCTACAGTCTTACAGAAACAGGATCAAGAATATCTATCTAGTCCATTTACAGTAGAAGAGGTTAAATCAGCCATTGCTTCCGGCCGTCGAGGAAAATCTACGGGGATTGATTCCCTACCTCTAGAACTCTATATAACCTTTATCGATATTTTAGCACCCTTTCTTACGAACCTTTTCAATGAATATAGGCAGACTCTAGTTTTAGGTGAATCTCTCCGCACAGGTGTTACAGTTTTAGTACCTAAACATTCTCGCACTTCCAGTGTTAATGATTTAAGACCTATTTCCCTTCTGTGTACGAATTTTAAAATTTTAACACGCTGTCTTACTGCATGAATAAAAGTGTTTAGTGACAAACTGCTAAGTTCACATCAATATGGAATAGGCCAAAAGAACCCGATGTGTAAGGCTTTATCAAATCTTAGAGATTTCATTTCCTACCACGAATCCACTGCTCCTTCACCCGTTGCTGTTTTAGCCACGGATTATTCTCAAGCTTTTGATAGGATTAACCATGACTAGTTATTCAAAGTCCTTGAGAAATATATCGTTGGATCCTCCTTTATTTCTCTTGTACGAGGAATTTATACGCATAGATTGTCAAAAATTAAAGTTAATGGTGGCTTAAGTAACCCAATAAACATTAATAATGGTATTTTGCAAGGTGACCCAATGTCATGTTTATTATTCAGTTTGTCCCTTGCATCACTTATGTGCGCGACTGAACGTTTACTCCCTGGTGTGTCTGTCTACAATACCAAACTAACTGTACAAAGTTATATAGATGATTCCCACTATTGTTTACAAAATCCGGCCGACATGAATTGCCTACAACGTTTATTAACCTTACATCAACAGGCTTCTGGAGCGCAACTCAATCACAGAAAAATAAAAATATTATGTATTCATCCAGAATACAATGCTTCATATAGCAACTACTATGATACGGTTCAAAGTGTCAAAATACTTGGTGTATGGTGGTTTAATAATATCAACCAAACCGTAGAACAGTCATATCATCTTACAGCAAATAAAATCCGAAGTCTTCTTATTACTCATAGACAGCGAAACATGAACATTTTAGTAGAAACTTATTACTCAAAACGTTTGGTTTTAGTATTTTCAGCCACATTGCACAGATTTTACCAATGCCAGTTAAAATATCTAACCAGTTAACCAGTCAATCTTTATTTTTCTTATGGCATTCCAAAATCTTTCGCGTGGCTAAGAATCAACTCTACCTTCCCTCACGTGAAGGAGGCATAGGCTTTTTGCACATAGAAGCACAGGCACGTGCCCTTCTTATGCACAGAAGTTGTAAGCTGGTCTGTGAACACGAGACTTCGATTACGGCTGCTGTTATCAATGTCTGCTTCCAATGTTTAGACCTTCAGGCGCCAGTACACTTGAGTAGTAGGTACAGACAAGAATTTAAACAGATACCGTTATGTTCTAAATTTATTAGTGAAACTCCGTGTCCTCCTTTAATGGATGTGTTGGCAGAGGGTCGGGTAGGTCATTAGGGGTTTATGATATGATTACGTGTATGTTCGGTTTGGAAAGTTCGTGTTTTCTTGCTGTGATTACGTGTGTGTATCGTTGGAAAAGGTCGTGTTCTCTTTTTCGAGTGTGTATACGTGTCTGTACAGACTGTATACTGGATATTTTTAAAAATAATAATGGAAATTTAAATTTGAATTTTAATTGGTACGATTTGAATTAAAACTGTTGATATGTTAGTTAATTAGAATATTGGTAGATAAGATGAAACGTTATTTTGTATCACTTACTTCCGTATCAGTGATTAAATTAATAATATTGATTATATTTAAATTATTGACATTGAGATGAAGACCCGTGTTCGAATTTCGTATTATACAGATGGTTTTGACTAATAGAAACTAACAATGAGATGATCCGTGTTCGAATCTCCTATTATACAGATGGTTTTTGACTAATAGAAACTCACATTGAGATATGAATAATTTGGAAAAAATGAAATATTTGATTCCCACGGTTATGCCGGTTTTTATATTGCTTCGCTTTACAAAGAAAGCTCTTAAAAGTATATAGAAAGTGGGATGAAATCATTTTATAAAAGGTATTGAAATATATATATATATATATATATATATATATATATATATATTATAAAAGTTTATTTGGTGGGTACTGAGAATGAACCCGGGACCCTTAGCACCAGAGGTGAACGATGTATGATGCGGGAGATAGGAAATGTGTGTGGATTGAATAGTTTATTTATTTGTTTGTGAATATTCATTTTTATTGATTTGTTCTTGGCTTATAGTTAACTCAGTTCTTACTCCATGTTTCTAAGTTTGAAATACGGAGAGACTGAATTGTTCTTCCGTCTCTCACCGAGGCTATCTTAGAAATGAACACTCAGTTTTATTTTTTTCAAATAGATTGACTTCCGGGTACTTGACCTATAGCCGGTTTCCCTTGCCCTCGTTAGAGGTCTGAGTGGCGACACAAATAGTTATAGAGTGTCAATGCACTTTCTAATTTTATTTCCGCTTTCTAATATGTACTGAAATATCCTCCATTAACTATGATTGACACTGAGATAGTTATCTGCAGTGATGAAGACAGAAAGATAGATAGAAATTTAATGTTTCCCCCTTTACAAGATGTGAAGGACAAACACATAAATGTATTTTGTGGCAATATCTGATTTTGGCAATGTGAAAGTTTTACTTGTAACCATTTCCTTAATTAGTTGAGAAAGTGTGTATATTTCAGAACCGTATGGTATCTTGTAGTTGTACATGACCCAATGGCGACACCCTGTCGTAATGAGGGAAAAAAGTGGTAGCTTTCCCTTGAAAAGTCATTTAATATTAAGAACCCTACCTCGGTTGATGAACTTGTAAATAAGAAATTTTTAGATTTCCTGGTGGAGCACTGAATAATTTGATCCTATCGATTTTTGAACATGATGAACGATGTTATCGGACATGATGACTTTATTTATAATTAATGAAAAAACGGTTTTTGAAAACATGATGAAAAGATGATAGAGGGGGGAACACATTGAAATGACTTATAAATACTAGCCAAATAAAGTTGATTATTATTAATATCTACCTACTGCACGAGTTTATTTGTTCTTGTGTTTGTATTGAAGTTTTCGGTCTTTGATTCTGACAGAAGGAAGTTTGATTTTTAAGGCGATAACGTTTTGTAAATGCTAAACTTGCTTGTATTATTCACTTAATCATAATGGAAGTTTCGTGATTAATTATTTTTTGAATCGCATTGTAGGTGTACTAGGAAATGAAGTCGGAACTAATTGCATTGTCGGGAAATAAACCTAGGACCATTTTGTAATAAAAGCAAGAGGGCTAGGGTTTGTGACAGACCGGGACCAGTGGAAATGTAATTTAGATTTTCTATTACTAAAGTTATTATTATTATTATTATTATTATTATTATTATTATTATTATTATTATTATTATTATTATTATTATTATAGGAGTATATATTTTGGGGGAGGGATATGAGATATTTTACTTAAGAATATATGAATGAATGAACGTTGTAAAAATGAATATACGGGCATTTTCTCCCTTAAGAACCGGTACTGTGATTTTACCAAGGGCTAAAGACGTATCATTTACCTGTAGAGTTTTATTTGCTTAATTATAGTGTGCTTAATTACAATATGTTGATTGATTTATTACGAATTTTAACTGTTACACCGATTGTGCACTGAAACATGATTACACTTTAAAATCACTTATACCCGATATATATGTACGCCCTACAGATGGGGGTTGAACTGAACTAGGATGTAATTTAGAATTCTGCCGATAGATGTCATACAACTACACTTGGTAACACAGTTGATAATCTTTTAGGAAAGCAAATGTTTGAACACATTTATATATGTACTAGGACTAGTATTCGCAGAAAGAAAGAAAAAAAAGTTTCAGTTTGGGGGTGGGAGCGCACTGTCCTAGAGTTTTTGTAACTTATATGTGGATGCTTAGTACTTTTTTTTAATTTTCGTGTTTTAGTAGTAAATATTGCTGAATGCGTGGGGTGGTAGCCACATAGCGCAAACATTAGCTTTAATGTTAAGAAAGAAAGAGAAAGGATGAAAATTTTACGGGTGAAGCCCTCCCCTAGATACATTAGTTATTGAACACTGTTTTTTGATTTTGGTGTGTATTCTCGAAGTGAAAAAAATTATGTAGAGCTATTCGTAGCATGTCCCTCCAACTAAGGGGGTATTGGCTGCCAGATAGATTCCCTAGATTTTAACAGTATTAAAAATAGATTGAACATATATTATATCAAAATGAAATTATGTACGCCTATTTGTACCATATACCCTACAATTGTGCGGCTTTTGCTTGTTAGTTAGTTAGGCTCTCCATAGATATTAGCAGTATTAAAAATAGATTGAACATATATTGTATTTTCAAAGCAAAATGAAGTTATGTAGGGCTATTCGTAGCATATGCCTTCCATTAACTGCGCGCGTTTTCCCTTAGTTAGGGTCCCTTTTAGATTTTAACAGTATTAAAATAAATTGAACACATATATTATAGCAAATGGAAATTATGTACGGTTATCCCTACCATGTCCCTACAACTGATGGGGGCCTTTGCCCCTTAGTTAGGGTTTGCCTTAGATTTTAACAGTATTAAAAATAAATTGAACACATATTATATTATAGCAAAAGGAAATTATGTACGGCTATCCCTACCATGTCCCTACAACTGATGGGGGCCTTTGCCCCTTAGTTAGGGTTTGCCTTAGATTTTAACAGTATTAAAAATAAATTGGACACATACTATATTATAGCAAAAGGAAATTCTGTACGGCTATTCCTACCATGTTTTTTCCAACTGATGGCATGTTTCCCATTAGTTAGGTAACCTACAAATGCAGGGCTTTTTTTCTGAATAGGTAATAACATGATGATAATTATGCTCAACTGAAGGGGCCTATGTGTTGATAGCTAGGTAGGTCCCCCTAGGGTTTTGTAAGACATTAAACGTGTGGTGGATTACTGATAGAAGAAGCTATGCCCCACAAAGTATGTTTTATTGACAGAACACAATTGCGAGAAGGGTTTATGCCTCACAAAGTATGTTTTATTAACAGAACACAATTGCGAGAAGGGTTCATGGCACTTATTAATGCTATTAGTAGTATTTTTAAGGATAGAAAGAAATATATATCATACTTTACCTTTAAAATATAGAAATATATTCGGACCATCAAGGAAATACGTCAACACGGCACACGGGCTAAACTAAGGTCTAATTTAAAGTTCTTCCAACAGGTGTCGCTGTTAGTGGTTAGTGTTAGTCACTGTTAGATATAACCTGCATTTGATGTGTACTCTTATCATTTTTTCTTACGTCGGCGTGCGTTAAAGATCACAGAGAAAGCTTTTAATAGTATTAAATAAAGTATATTGGATTATCACTATATTTATTGAAGCCTGTTTTATTACAGACATTGAAGCTTGCTAATTATTGTGTGGTGCTAGCAGTCACATTGGAACACCCAGACATTAAAAGTACCGACGCAGAGTCGAGATTTTTTCTTCTTTTTTTGCGGATTTGTGAACGAACAACTAAGCCTTGAAATGTGTGTATTTCTTATGGTTATTGTGATTTTTTTTAAAGAAAGAAATTATATACTTTCTAATTGTACTTGAGTTGTATTTAACCAATATTAATGAACAGAGACACTTTTTGTGTGTGGGTGTGTGGATATTTTTAATAGAATAGATTGCAGCTAATATCAAGTGAATATTTACACAATTTTTTCATAAAGTAACTTGATTGATTTCTATTTTCTTATCAATAATTAACTAAAGATGATTAATTTTTTTCTTTTATATGATATTATCATGTGATAGTTGCTTAAAAAGAAGTATTTATTTGATCTTTTTATTAAAGTGGAGTTGATTACTCAAAATAGTTTTTCTTTGTTTTATTTTTTAGATGGATTTCTTCTTCCCAGCTGAAGAATTAAACCTTATTGATGAAATCTACCTGCAAGAGGTCTTGCGCGGTCTCAACGAGTAACCGAGGGTTTTTAGTACCTGGAAAGCCATCATAGAGCTTTACCGGCTTGGCCATAGGGGATCGATGAAATGCGAGGCCGTATTGCGGACCCTTCGTGTCTTTGAAGGTAATGATACACTACTTCTCCAGCATTGCGTAAGCAGTGCTGACGTACTGGATTTGTTTGTGTACGGTTTTTTCCGTACTAAAGAAACGTATGAATTGGCTCTAGATAAAGTTATGTATTTATTAGCTTGTGGGGAAGGTCAGGTGGATAGGATAAAAGATACAGAGTTATCTGGGTTTTTTGATTTTGGCACGCGATTTGTTTTGGAACCACGCTTAATCCCATCTGAAAATAATAGTCATCCATAGAAATCCATAGTCATGATCCCTCAAGAAACTCATAACTTGAGTCCTAATAATTTACATTTGTTAACGAATGAAGATTTAGCTTTTCTAAATGATTAAGCAGATGGGATTGGCAATCTAAATTCCGTTGAAATACCAATTGAAGAAGAAATGAGACTGGTTGAAAATGAGGACAATGCTGTGGTTATACCCACGCAACAGGTCCAGGGAGAAAATCCGGTATACAATCCAGCTCAATACTGTGTACAGGATAATCATGACTATGGGAACCAAATGATTTTTTCTCCTCAACCTGGACCGTCATATGCTAGTGTCCCACCAATGGTTGGACATGGCAACATGAACAAGAATAGTACAAGTAGTACTACTGGTAGTCCTAATAGTGGTAGTACATGTGGTAGTAGTAGTGATAATAATAATGGCGGGGATAATCAAAGAAATAGTAATTTCGAAGTTGTAAGACAAAGCAGACAAAGGTTTCTTAAGTTTCATCTTACAGGCCATGAAATTGCCGTCAGACCTGTGAGTGATGAAAGGAATATTAATAACCCAGAGGCTTATATTCAAAGTTTAATTGATTTTGCATTGGAACATGTGATCTCCAATGCACGCCCCATGGACTACATTGGTTTATACATAGAAAGTAGTAATAGTACTAATAACAAGCCAGTGTATGTGCGTTTAGAAGAAAGGGCAATTTCACTGCTAGAACAGTCCTCTCTTCAATCGAACGAGTACTAAATTCGAATGAAGTGTTCCTTTTATGGGAAGAAATATTGTTTCGATTTCACATAGCTGAGAATTTGCACGGACAAGGAAGACCTAATGCAATGAGTGCTGTCCAAAAATATTGCAAATACCAAGATTACTTGGAAAAGCGATTAATTCGCATTGAAAATAAGAATATGTACTGCCTCCCCATGGCCATAATATATGGGATAACAAAGCATACCTCAATTGGTCAAGTTTTATATAATTTAAGAACAAGAGAGTATAATAAGTGGCTTTTTAAAGCAGAAGTTCTCTGCGAGATGGCAGGATTTAACGTTCAAAGTAAGCAAGGTTGTGACTTCTCTGATTTGGACCTCTTTCAAGCATATTTGAAAGGAGAGTATCAAATCGTGGTTTATGAGGAGATTGAAAAGAATAACCGGGAATATATAGTACGTTACCCGGGAAAACATGCAGAAAATAAGATTTTTATCCTGTATCAAAGAGGTAACACTATTGGTCATTTTGAACCCATTCGTAATATTACAAGTTTTCTTAGCAAACGGAAGTATTGTTATTATTGTCTGGAAGGTTATGATGAAAGATATTGCACACACAAGTGTAAAACTCGTTGTAATTTTTGCGAACATACTCACGAACGGGACTATACTGCAAACAGAATTAAATGTAATGCATGCAATAGAGAGTTTGCTGAGGGTATATGTTTTGACAACCATGTGGCACTAATAAAGCGGCTAAATCCGTATGTGATAATGTAAAGCTCTACATTAATTGTGGTATCATCTTTGATAAGAGAAAGCCAAAATTTAATCACATGTGTGGTGAACATTTTTGTTCAACGTGCCGTGCGTATGTTGATACAAATCATACATGTTTTGTTCAGAGACAGCGACCTGTTCATACGAAAAGGTTTATGTACATCACCTATGATGTAGAGACGATGTTGAAGGCACCGAATGAGCGCGGTGAAAGGGAACATGAAGTTGTACTGGTGTGTTGTCATCATGTTTGTCACGCTTGTATAAGGAGAGGTATCGATGAGCCTTGTAAAACGTGCGGTGAATATATTGGAAATCGTTCGTTTTCTTTTAAGACAATGACGGATTTTATTAACCACATGTTAGTAGAACGTCCCGTCTTTCAGAAGATCGTCGCGATTGCCCATAATGGATACCGATACGATGGCCTCTTCTGTCTTAGAACTCTAATAGAAGACCAGCATATTGTACCTAGTGTTCTTATCCAGGGTCAAAAGAATTTTAATATTAACATAGGTAACCGTATCTTTTTTCGCGACTCTTTCCTTTTTATTGGTGTGAAATTATCTAAATTAAGGAAAACTTTAGGTCTTTAAAGAAGGGAGATTTCCCATATTTGTTTAATACTGAAGAGAATCAAAATTATGTCGGTCCCTACCCTCCGCTTGAGTACTATGACCCTGAGGGGCGAAGCATGGAGGAAAGAAAACAACTGGAAGCCTGGCACCACGAACGTGCGGAAAGTGGCGAGGAGTTTAACCTGCAGAAGGATATGCTGGCTTATTGTGAAAATGATGTTAGAATTCTAATAGAAGCGGTCATTAAGTTTAGCGATATCATTGAAGAGAAAACGGAGGGTTTGCAATGTTTCATAACATCATCCACCATTGCAAGTCTTGCAATGCGTACATATCATACCTTGCACTTACCGGAAAATACTATTCCTATCATTCCCGCGTTGGAATTTCATCATAGGACCAAGTATAATACAAAAGCTATGCAATGGCTTATGTATATGGAAGACCAATTAGGGATAGAAATCCAGCATGCTAGGAGAGGTGGGGAAAAGTATATTGGTAGGTACAAGGTCGATGGATGGCACGAAGGACTCAACGCTGCCTTCGATTATTACGGGTGCTATTTCCATGATTGTCGGCTTTGTTTTCCCTTTAACCGTGACGCGGTTTTGCACAATGCTCAAGACTCGTACAATACGATGGAGAAACGATATGAGCAAACCATGCGTCGCCGTAGGTACCTGAAAAGTATAGGTGTAAACCTATATGAAATATGGGATGTTCTTGGGACAATAAAGTAAAGATGGACAAGCAAGTGCAAAAGTTTGTTCAAGAACGTTGTAGTAATCTGCCTGATTTTCTTATTCCTAAGAACTGTTACAACGGTGGTCGCACGGAGGTCTTTCGTTCTTACGTCAATTGTGCGAGTGATGAGCGAATTTCTTACGACGATGTAACTAGTCTTTATCCATGGATAATGGCACGTAAACCTATGCCGGTTAAATCACCTAAGATTTACACGGGTCCGGACTTTGCAGATGTGGAAAGTATTCACGTTGTATTTAAATGCACAATTCTGCCCGCAAAGGACCTCTATTTTCCGGTGCTCCCATACGTTGCGGGAGGTAGATTACTTTTCGGTCCTTGCCGCACATACATGGAAGAAGAAAACCCTAACGAATGTACCCATAGTGACGCTGAGTGTGCTCTCACAGGAACATTTTGCACTCCAGAGTTACACCTTGCTCTTAAAAAAGGATACAAAATAATAGATATAAATGAAATATGGGAATTTGAACTCTTAGATCCTGAAGAGGGGAATTCAGGTGGGCTGTTCGGGACCTATGTGAATTCCTTCCTTCAGATGAAGCAGGAAGCCTCTGGTTTTCCTGCTTACTGTACCACTGAAGAAGACAAACATAAATATATCGATGAATATTATGCCCATGAAGGCATACGATTGAATTATGACAATATTAGGATGAACCCGGGATTGAGGCAATGTGCGAAACTATACCTCAATTCATTGTATGGAAAGTGGGGGCAACGCACAGACATGTCACAAAGTATAATCGTTAGTGATGAGGTCACATTTCTTAGGTATTTAACTACGGCAAGGTATGAGATACCAATTGATGATGATCATCTCATTCTCACATACAGACATTGAAAATGAAAACGTTCCGTTAGAGTTTTTCAATGTGATACTAGCCGCATTTATTACTTCGTGGGCTAGACTTAGACTTTACGAACTACTGACGACTGTAGGACCTGACAGAGTAATCTACTGTGACACTGACAGTATCATGTACCTACAGAAAAAAGATGAGGAACCCTTGTTACCGCTCGGAAACTATTTGGGTGATCTGACAAATGAAATTCCTGAAGGTTGGGAGTTTAGAACCTTTATAGGTCTAGGCTGTCAAAATTACGCGATGCGGCTAACAAACGCCCAAGGGGATGTTCGAGATATATTCAAAATTAGGGGGATAACACTAAATAATAGGACCTCTCAAAAAATTAACTTTGAGAGTTTCGATAAATTAGTGTCTGGACAATTAGAGTCCACAGTAATAGAAAATCCAAATAGCATCGTTCGTAGACCGGGATTCCGTATCTTTAGCTGTAGAGAGACAAAGACACACCGTGAGGTCAACGAAAAACGAAAACGTATTGACGAACCTGACATAACTGACGATGAACCAATACAAAAACGTGCAAGTGTACCTTACGGATATAGACCCACGAATGAGTGAATGTTAGTTGAATGAATGTCTCTTTTGTGCAATGAAACCCCGAACAATCATCGATTGTAAAAAAATTTGTTTTTTAATTTATTTCTAATTTATTTTAATTTATTCCTAATTTATCTTTTTTATATTATCGTTTGCTGTGCAAACAATATATAAACTAATCATTTCAATTTTTAGTCTTATATCCCAGTGATTTTCATTTCGTTTGCCGTGCAAACTCGTTGTTAAAAATAGATTGTGAAAATATTTAATGTATGAGTGTGAGTGTGTATATAAAGCAGAGTCTCTATTGTATGCATTCATTTAATTACAAGATGTTCAAGTTTCAACATCCCTCTACTATTTTAATTGCTGGTCCTTCAAGGCCTGGTAAAACTTGTTTTGTAAATCGTTTACTTAATGAATGTGATCAAATGTTTAGTATAAAATTTAATGATATTGTTTGGTGTTATGGTGCAGTAATACCAAAATTTGATGCAAATGCAAAAATACGTTTTGTAGAGGGAATACCTGACATGAATAATTTTGAAATTAAAGAAAACTCATTATTAATACTTGATGATTTAACCCTTATAGGATCTTGGCTTTTTGGGCTATTTTTTAGACTTTCATTCAAGCAGCTAATGCATCGTCACTATTTATGCTTGGATCATGGCTCATACCTCATTGTCTTCAGAATGGAGCTGGCTTTCAAATGGTACCACTTGCATGCCCGTACCATATACAAGGAGAGGGAAAATTGATGTCGAAGGGAAAATTTTGAGGGGGGATTTTTTGTCCAACTTTGGGGCCCCTGCCCCCCC
Source organism: Thermobia domestica (assembly GCF_964235325.1). Taxonomy (NCBI): domain Eukaryota; kingdom Metazoa; phylum Arthropoda; class Insecta; order Zygentoma; family Lepismatidae; genus Thermobia; species Thermobia domestica. Next base: position 268,223,456 of record NC_137454.1, on the reverse strand, counting down.
TGTGTGAACGGAGAGACCTGCAAAGAATCTGATAAATAGCACTTGGTAAACTAAATGCGTGTACCAAATTTCAAGTTTCTATCTTGAATAGTAAGGGTGGGAGAAATTTTATCAAAAATTCCCACAATGCCCCAAATTACCACAAAACACTATGATCTCAGGGAAAATATTTCCTGAGACATCCCTAATTACCCTAGGGACATGTGTCGCCCATATTCTCTTCTGAATGGAACTGCCTTTCAGGCGATACCATTCACATGTCTCCATCATGTATCTAATGCGGGAAATTCCAGAAAAATGGATTTTTTGGTCTAAATTTCCCTTTTTTCATATTTTAGCCCCTCTGGATCCCCTTGTTTTAACGCACAAATGTTTAAAAAAATCTGTTAAATGCTACTCGGTGGACTGAATATTTGTGCACAATTTCAATCTTCTAGGTTCAAAAATAAGCCCGCCAAAATATTCAGAAAATTCCCCATGTTACCCTATACAGAAGTATATTTTGAAAATTCACTGAGACGTCCCTAATTACTCTAGAATAATAATTCGACAATCATTCTCTTCAGAATGGAACGGTCTTTCAGACGGTATGACTCACGCATCTCCATCGTGTATGTGAGGCGGGAAAATCATGAAAAACGGGATTTTTGTCTAAAAAGCCCTTTTTTCATTTTTTCCCCTTCTGGACCCCCCGTTTTAATGCAGAGATCTGAAAACATTCTGAGAAATACTACTAGGTTGGCTCTATGTTTGTGCACAATTTCAATCTTCTAGGTGCAAAAGTAAGCCCGCCAAAAAAATATACCCACCATGTCCCATTTTCCCTATATAGAAGTATATTTTTCAAAACATCCCTGAGACGTCCCTAATTACCTAGGATAATGATTCGACCGTCATTCTCTTCAGAATAGAACTGCCTTTCAGACGGTATGACTCGCGTGTCCCCATCATGTATGGGAGGCGGGAAAATTCTGAAAAACGGGATTTTTTGCGTAAAAATATACCTCTTTTCAACTCTTCGCCCCTCTGGATCCCTCCTGTTTTAGCACTGACATCGGAGCAAAAAATCTGGTAAATGCTACTCGGTGGACTGAATGTTTGTGCAAAATTTCAATCTTCCACGTGAAAAAATAAGCCCGCCAAAAATAATGAACATAGGCTTCATAAGGGAAAATTTCTATTCCAAAATTATAACGTCATCACCTCCTATGTCTGGACGAAGGACGGTCTGAAACCATACGTAATGTCTTCTACAATGTATCTGGACTTGAAAAACAAAAAAACCCGGACGAAAAAGCTCAAATAGAAGAGAACGCAATGTACGATGAAAAATGCGTATCGTACAAAATGTACGATAAGATCCCCAAAGGGTTAATGTCGGAAACTAATGGCGATGTTGCTAATTTATTTACAAAGTATGCACATAATAAAAACTTAACTGTAATATTTATTATTCAAAATTTATTTCCAAAAGGAAAACATGCACTTGATATTAGTTTAAATGCACTTTATATTATAGTATTTAAAAATCCACGTGATAAATTACAAATACATTATCTAGCAAGGCAAATTAAGTCTCGGTATAGTAAAGAAGTCGTGAGTGTGTTCGAAGAAGTAACACGGGAGCCTCACACTTATTTATTATTTGACTTGACACGAAAAACAAACGATGCATTGCGAATACGTACAAATATTTTTCCGAATGAAATCATGCATGTGTACGCTAACGTAAAAGACATACATACAGAAATTTTTGTTTAGTCTACACCAAGATGTTGAAGGTGAAACAACACTACAGCACGCTCCGTGCTCTGTGCAAATGCAAAAATGCAAAACGAAAACAAATTTTACAAAATGCTTCAGGGGATTTAATAAGAACAATATCTCAAGTAGCTAAAAACACAATAAAAGAAAACATTCCTTTAAATTCTCGTCAGAAGCAACGTTTACGTAGACATAAAAAGATCTTACGTGCTCTATCCCAGCAACGTACTGCATTGAATAAAAAGAAGTTGTTACTACAAAAGGGTGGTGCGCTTCTACCATTAATCTTGGGACCACTTCTTGCAGCAGTAGGAAGAAGTATTTTCAGTCGTTGAATATGTCAGAATTACGTAAAATGATTTTAGTTCCTGAAAATGCTGTACATGAAATTCAATCAAATCTTAAATCCATAGATTCACATCAGTCACGTTTAGATGAAGGAATGAATAATATCTTAAAACGTCGTGAGCTTAGTGTACAACAAAAGTGGAAATTATATCAACAAGCTTTCCATCGTTATTTACAGTATACATCTTCTTCTTCACATAAACCTATTACTTTACCTATCATTCAAGAAGAAGAACAAGAAAAATCATCATCAAGTTCCAAACAAGATAGCAATACTTCTATTTTGCCATTTGTATCAGACATTTTACAATCAGTACCGAAATCACTTCGTAGGAAAACAGATCTATTATTAAAACAGTTGACAAGTTCTGATAAAATTCAGTAGGATAAGTCTGGCATTAGTAGTAGTAGTAGACAACGTATTCGTAAAGTAAGAAAATCTCCTAGTCCTGCAGTAGTTGCTAATTTATTTAAACATTGGAAAGAATATAGTATGTAAAAAATGACAAAATTATCAAAAATATATTATGATTATTCAAATCCTGATTCTTTATCAAGCATACAAACATTACAACGCAAAACAAAGATATCTAAAAAGAAAATTAAAAATTGGTTAGCTTCTCAAGATGCTTATACATTGCATGCACCAGCTCGTAAAGTTTTTGAACGTAAAAAGTATTATGTTAGTGCGCCAAATGAAACATTAAAAATGGATTTAGCAGATATGCAAAATATTGCAAAGTATAATAATAATTATAAATATATATTATGTTGTATTGATATTTTTTCACGTTATGCATATTGTGTTCCGTTAAAAACAAAGAAAGGTCCTGAAATGGTAAAAGCAATAACAAAAATTTTAAAAAATTCAAGTTACCCGTGTTTAACGTACAAACAGATTTAGGCGGTGAATTTATAATCGTCATGTAAAACAATTGTTTAAAGAATATGAAATTAATCATTATAGTGTTCATTCCGAAATTAAATGCGCGTTAGCAGAACGTTTTATACGTACATTAAAAGAGAGATTGTATCGTTATTTTACTGCAAAGAATACTTATCGTTATATTAATGTATTAGATCAAATTGTAAAAAATTATAATCATTCATACCATTCAAGTATTAAAATGGCACCTGCACAAGTAAATGATTCCAATGTGAATCAACTGTGGGAAACATTATAGGGAATAAAAAGAATAAAAAGAATATAACATGTAAATTTAGTCCGGGTGATTATGTACGTGTTAGTAAGTATAAACATATATTTGAAAAAGGATATTTACCTAAATGGTCACAAGAAATATTTATTGTTGACAAATGTATTAAGTCAGATCCTGTCACTTACAAATTAAAAGATTGGAACGGTGAAGAAATTAAAGAATATTTTATGCACAAGAATTACAAAAAGTAATTATAAATTCAAAGAAAACATATCTCATTGAAAAAGTATTAAAACGTAAAAAAGGGTGGATGTATGTAAAATGGTTAGGATATCCATCAAGTATGGATTCGTGGATTAGATCAGATTCTATTCAGTCTGCAAAATGAATTCGAATTTTACACACGACTTTTACGTTACTCTTCCTTCAAATGCTAGTAGCAATCTTTTTAATAATAATACAACATCATCATTTCGAGTTAAATTAGCACAACCTATTGATTTAAGTGATGGGGAATGGGCTGTTGCATTAACACAAATTAATATTCCGTGGAGTTTTAACAATGTTGGTGAAAATGAAGAAATTATAATTACTAGTGTTATCGATGATAAAGTTGAACGCTACCATGTTGCAATAACACCTGGATATTATTCATCAATTGAATCGATTCTACAATTAATTCCTGAAAATGTTCTTATGTTACACTATTTACAAAATAAAAATCAAGTTGTTATTAAACATTCTTTATTATTAGAAGATCAATGTATGATTGGTGTTACACCGGGATTACAACAGATTTTTGGATTTATTAATGAAAATACGGTTGATGTTAAAAATGTTATATACACAAAAGTTAAAAATGTTGATTTAATATTAACACGTGAAAAATGTCCATGTGATTTAGATTATAATATTCCCAATACAATTAATGTTTGCATTGATATTGTAAAACAACAACAAAATATAGGTCCATTAGTTTGAAAACTTAGTGTATAAAATGTACAACACGGTCATGTAAAATCTTTTGTGTTTCACACACCACATTATGTTAAATTTGAAAAGAAATATTTTGATACAATAGAAGTAAACTTAAAAGATGAACACGGGTTAAAATTACCATTTCGTTTTGGAACTACAAGCCTAACACTTCACTTTAAACGAAAATGATTTCTGAAAGTATTGATGATAGTTTTTACATTACATTAGTTTCAAATGCTAGTGCAGATGTATATCCTACAAATAGTCCAACACATTTTATTAATCAATTAAAAAATAATATTCGTTTATCAGAATCCGATTGGCATGAAGGATTAAGTGAAGTACATACTCCATTAACATGTTATAATGTTACCGCGGGTGAAAACGTTATATGGTACAAATTTAAAAATGCAGAACCTATGAAAAGTAAAATTCTTGTTGGATATTATCCATCCATTCATCATTTACTAGATGAATTAAACGCAATATCGAGTTTTATAAGATCTAGTTTTTCAAATGTTGTACATGTTGAATGTGATGAACGTGTAGAATCAGTTACATTGACGCCTACATTAGTTTTACAATTAGGTTTTTCTGAAAAATCAGATCTTGTAAAAGAATCTCATGGATTCAAACAACCATACATAGATATCGGATATCCACATCAATTTTTTATTTTACAGATATTATACAATATGAATTTTTAGGTGATACTAAAGCACCATTATTGCGTATAGCAACAATCTCTGATATTAAATACGGAAAAGTTCAAAAAATTACATTTGAAGATATTCATTATATGCCACTTGCAAAATTTTGTTTTAACACAATTGAAATACTATTAAAAGATCATGCAGGGCGAAATTTGCCATTTCGTTCTGGGACACTGACCGTAACACTACATTTTAAACGCTCTCCTGCATCTTCTAAATAATAATAATTATAATAGTAAAAAAATGAGAGCAAGACGTGTTACTTATCACCGTGGACATGGAATACCATATTTTTCAGGACCTGTATATCAAAGGGGACATGGTATAGGTAGTTTCTTTAAAGGATTATTTCGTTTTGCTTTACCATTTCTTAAACAAGGTGCAAAAACTGTAGGACGTCAAGCATTACAAACCGGTATGCAAGTTGCGGGTGATGTATTAGAAAATCGACCATTTAAAGAATCGGTTCGTGCGCGTGTAAAAGAAGCTGGTAATAGTTTAAAGACAAAAGCAATTAATAAAGTTGGACAGTTGCTAACTGGTAACGGCAAGAGACGGTCACGCAAAAGGAAAGCTCCTGCAATTGTAAAGTTTGAACCACCAACAAAACGTAAACATATACACGACATCTTTTCATAGTGGCGTTCCTGAATTCCAATAGTTTTGAATGTTGTACCAATGAATTTGATTTCTTTTCTATACGAATGACACAAACAGCTATTGAAGGAACTACAAATGCTGAATATCGTCCTATTTCCACATTAACCTCAGATGAACCTATTGAATTTGTTATTCCTGGAGAAACAGGTGAATTTATTCATCCTGCATATATATATCTCTATGTACGTTGTAAAATTACTAAAACTGATGGCACAACTTTAGCTAATGATGATACTGTTGCACCCGTAAATAATTTCTTACATTCTTTATTTACTCAAATTCATATTTCGTTAAATGATAAAGTAATTAGTTCTTCATCAGGATCTTATCCTTATCGTGCATACATTGAAACATTATTAAATTATTCTTATGATACTTCTCAAACACATTTACCATGTGCCATGTGGCATAAAGATACTGAAAATTTTTTAATAAATTAGATAATACAAATACTGGTTTTCAAAAACGTGCTAATAAGGTGAAAAATAGTAAATCTTCTGAAATGTATGGACGTCTTCATACTGATATTGTAAGTTTAGATCGTATGCTTCCTAACAAAGTAAGTTTGCGTGTAAAACTACATCGTAGTAAAGATAATTTTTGCTTAATGTCTCCTGAAAATACAAGTTATAAAGTAGCACTTGAGGAAATTATTCTTCATGTACGACTTATTGATGTAGCTGCAGATTTAGCTATGCAATTAAATACACGAATGGGTTCGGAAACAGCCAAGTTACCTCTGACGAGAGTGGAAACAAGATCTTATACTATACCTGCACAAGTAAAGTCTTACAACATTGATAATCTTTTCCTGGGCAATGTTCCTAAAGGCCTGATTATTGGTTTCATCTCCAACACAGCCTTCAATGGGAAATCACATCTTAATTCCTTTGAATTTCGAAACTTTAACGTTAACAAACCGCAATTACAAATCGGTTCAAAATCATTTCCTCCCAACCCCCTCACTCCTGATTTTAATAATAATTTATAACTTCTAAATTACTATACTTTGATTTCAGGTACTGGTATATATTATCAAAATTATTCACATACTGTTACTCTTGATAAGTATCCAAATGGATATGCTCTGTATGCTTTTATTCTATCTCCAACAGGAATTTTAGATGATAACACGTGGGATGTACGAGTACGCGATTCTCCTGTAAATTTAAAATTATCATTTTCAGAAACTTTAACTGAGCCTGTTACATGCATTGTGTGCGCACAATTCGATTCTTTAGCACAAGTAGACAAAGACAGAAATATTTATACTGATAACACCTTCTAATTTATTCAGTTGAGTACAATGCGGGTTGTTGTTCACTTCTCGGCGTATCATGATAACGAAGATGACTTTATTATAAAAGAGCTAGCCGTTGTAAATACTGACGTTCCCTTTTTCCAAAATTGGGTTTTTAAACCACCATTTCCTTTAAATAAGTTAGCTGAGCCAATCGTAAGTACAAACAAATATCTAGGTGAGAATGTGTATGGCATTACCTGGCACGAAGGGGAGGTAGAATATTCACATCTTAAGGAAATACTTCAAACATATTGTTCAAATACTACAACCACATACACATATGGAATAAATAGAAAGTGTTTTCTTCAAGAAATTCTTCAAAGAGAAGTTACAAATTTAGAAGAAATAAACTGTCCAAAGTATACTGCATTAAGTTTTCACGTTCATCGGTGTGCACATAATAAGCATCGTTTCGGACAATATAGGTGTACTGTTCATGAAGCATTACTGTATAGTGAATATGTAAAAGTGTATGACTATGTGTTACATGTGAATAACAGTGATAATTACATACCTACTACAACTAAAAATAATAATAATAATCTTCATAATGTATAGTGACAAATTATTAAACGTGTTACTAAGTGATAAAGTAACTGGTGCAAGTCTAACTGGAATTTACCCTATTGACAAACTTCCTGTAACGGCAAAACCTCCTGCGGCACTTGTGATTAATCTTGATACATCTGATTCTGCTGGTTCCCACTGGGTTGCAGTGTACATCACTAAGAAAAGAAGTGGATTCTACTTTGATAGTCTTGCTATGGACATTCCCAAGGAAATAAAAAACTTTTTGTCAAAAAATACTAAAATGTACTTTACAAATATTCAACAATATCAACATGATAATTCTGTGTTATGTGGCTATTTTGTTCTATATTTTCTGCATCATATTATTCGCAGTCAATCATTTGAAAAGTATTTAAACTTGTTTAACTAGAAAAATTTGAAAAAGAATGATGATATCGTTTATAAACATGTAAACAAAATTTTAAAAAGAAAACACAAATATTTTTTTATTTTTTTTATTTTTATTATATATTTACAATAAAAATTTTTTAAAACTTACACCCATGAATTTTATTTACAATTCCTCATTACAATCTTGATAATGCATTAGTTGATGCTGTTGATCTTTCATATTTCCACCAATAATTCAACTGTTGTGCATTACGATATGCACATCCTGATTTCTTTACAATAGTTGTGTGAAAAGAACAATATTCATTAAATGTATTACCACATAATTCATTTAATGAAGGACAATGTTTTGTTTCTAAATCAATGACATTATCTAATGCAAATATTCTTTTAATCCAAATAGATTTCTCCAAACCTTTACAATAAAAGGTTGAATTCTTTGCGTATAATTGATATACAAGGTTTCGTATGTTTGATACAGCATATTCAGTTTTGCTATTCCATTTCAATCCATGCAAATTTAATGTTAACCAGTCAATTTGTTTTTGACATCCTAGTGATAATAAATTATATTCTACTGGTGATTTTACCAAGCAATTGAAATTTACTGTATCATAGCATGCAGTTATAAAAAAGTCACGAATAATAAATTCGTTATCAGACATTAAATCTTGAATATCAATAATATACTGATTTACACATGGTGAAACTTCATTTGTATGAAAAATAAAAAACGGAATTATCTGTCCAACAAATTCTGTATTTTGTAAAAGATCACAAGTTTTATGCATAAAGCATAGAAATGAGATTTCACTATGTTCTTGTTCAAACACTTCAAAAAGTTCGCTAAGAGTTTTATCAAGAGATAAATACTTCACTGCAAATGTTCCAGTATTATGAAAATGTCTACATTCATGAGGAAGATTTAACTTGCATTCCACGCATTCCATTGGATCATTGTTGTGTAAGTATACTTTTATAGTTTTTAATACAAAGTTCACATTAATGTTTTCACCAGTACATAGCACACATGAAACACTAGCACTATTCGAATACATTTTTTCAATCTGAAATATTCGCTTTCCGTTTGTCTTTTCTTATGAAAATCTCTAGTAATTCCGGTAAATAGTCTGTATCACTTAATAATTCCACATAGGCATCATAAAATTTATCTCTTGTTAATAGTCCAATAATATGTGTGTTTGCGTACAAATAAAACACATCATCTTCAACACTAGGACTTGCTATAATACACCAAGCGCGGGTTTCCAATAATTCTGGACGCACAGTCATACAATCATGAGCAAAATCATGATTAGATCCTGTCGTACATCCCTCACATATTAGTGTTTCATTAAAATTCCATTTTTCAATAGCCTTCTTTATACATTCGCGATCCACTTTTTCACTATTACAGCAACAATCTAAAGCCCAAAATCGTGATGTTCTTGATAATACAACTGGAGATGATGGTGGTGTTGGTGAAACTGTTAGCGCCGGTGAACCTATTGCGTTAAAATCAAATTCTTCATCTGACGATGATTCGTATATTTCTGATTCAGCATCAGATATTGCTTCAATATTGCTATTGCAATGATCCTTCTTCTCATACGACTGCATGATGTATCTTTATATATTTTGTTTCTTATAACCTGTATTTAAAGTATTTTCATAACCGCAACGTAATCACGTGTTCAGCATTCCCAACATCAAAGTTCTTTTCTATTCTTAAATACCATACGGACATGTTTCAACATATTCACCTATCGTGGCAGCAAAGTTATTTCTATTAGTCTGTCCCCAATTTGTGATGCTTATCTTCCACGTCCGCAATCTTTCTTTTGTGTTTTTCACCGACAATGTCTTTTGTTCACCTACCGCGGCACCAAAGTTATTTCTATTAGTCTGGCGGTATTCTGTGATGTTTACCAAACGTGTCAACGCTCTTCCTTTGTATTTGAATTCAAGTTTTCGCAACGCCCTGCAAGCACACATCATCATCATCACTCCTACCCAACCGGTTTTCCAAAAGCGCGCGAAAAGTTCAGTTCATGTTTTGAGTTCACCAGCAAAAATGTACGGAAACCACGGTCTGTATATGTACCAACATGGCGTATCGTACCGGACTATATATATTCCGTACACGACGTCTTTCACTCGGAAAATCCACATTCTCTCCCACATGAATAAATATTTCCCATCCATCATACATCGTTCACCTCTGGTGCTAAGGGTCCCGAGTTCATTCTCAGTACCCACCACATAAACTTTTATAATATATATATATATATATATATATATATATATATATATATATATATATATATATATATATTTCAATACCTTTTATAAAATGGTTTCATCCCACTTTCTATATACTTTTAAGAGCTTTCTTTGTAAAGCGAAGCAATATAAAAACCGGCATAACCGTGGGACTCAAATATTTCATTTTTTCCAAATTATATATATCTCAATGTGAGTTTCTATTAGTCAAAAACCATCTGTATAATACGAGATTCGAACACGGATCTTCACCTCATTGTGAGTTTCTATTAGTCAAAAAACCAGCTGTATAATACGAGATTCGAACACGGGTCTTCATCTCATTGTGAGTTTCTGTATAATACATGATTCAAATCGGGATCTTCATCTCATTGTGAGGTTCTATTAGTCAAAACCATCTGTATAATACGAAATTAGAACACGGGTCTTCATCTCAATGTCAATAATTTAAATATAATCAATATTGTTAATTTAATCACTGATACGAAGTAAGTGATACAAAATAACGTTTCATCATATCTACCAATATTCTAATTAACTAACATATCAACAGATTTTATTCAAATCGAACCAATTAAAATTCAAATTTAAATTTCCATTATTATTTTTAAAAATATCCAGTATACAGCCTGCACAGACACGTATACACACTCGAAAAAGAGGACACGACCTTTCCAACGATACACACAGGTAATCACAGCCAAAAAAAGAAAACACGAACTTTCCAAACCGAACATACACGTAATCAGATCATGAACCCCTAATGACGTACCCGACCGTCTGGCAACACATCCATTAAAGGAGAACACGGAGTTTCACTAATAAATTTAGAACATAACGGTACCTTTTTAAATTCTTGTCTATACCTACTCACGTGTTTCCTTGGAGCTACAAATTTCCTCATTTACGTGATGTCATACTTGATATGATATACGCCTTGCTAGCAAAAGATCCAATTGAAACTGGTTCGGTCAACAACCTTTACTGGCGCTATGTTCGCTTGTGGGTTACTAGTATACCGAATGTTGTCTTAAAGCACCCACACAAAAATTGGAATGCTATATGGAAAAACATCAACGCTTCCTTTCTCACCCACAACCAACGTACAACCTGGTATTTCATAGTCAATAATGTATACGAAACATTGTAAAAACTTCACAATATAAGTATTGTAAATAGTAATATATGCAACAATCTTGATACACAAGCACATAAGTTTCATGCCTGTTCCAACGTACCAATCATCTAGACGTATTTTTATATTTTAATTAGTAAAATTTGTCGTCTTTCACCTCATAGCTTTACTGTAACAGAACTTATTTTGTGGCCTGCTTCTAATTATTTTCCGACATTTAAAAACAATGTTGTTATCTGGATTACTATACAGACAATTATGTTTCTTGTGCATACTAATTGGCCTTATCATATAGAATTATACAAGCAATATTTGCAATATCAGGCCAGCCTTCTCTCACCTGCACGAGAAAGGAAATTTTTGCTAACTATTTAACTGTTCTTACAGAGTCTTTGTCCATGTATGTAATGTTATTAAAAAAAAACAGAAAGATGACAAATTTGTAATACACGTTTGTCACATCAGCTCATGATAATGTAGGAATAACTCGTGGTAAATCTACTAATAATAATGTAACCTGCCTGCCCCGTGCAGACACCTATGTATATATATGCATTGCCTTTCTTCATTATGTCGGTTTTTTCTTCTTCTTCTTTTTGTTTTTATTTTACCATATATTTTTTACAAATGTATTAATTCACTTTTTTTTTAATTCTTAATATGTTCATGTACTTCGTTTGTTCTTCTCAATAAAGAAGGTTTAAAAAAATTAGGTGAGTGGTTAGCATTTTGATATTCTAAATTGGTGATCCGAGTTCTAGTCTCCCCTTCGCCGTTAATGACTTTTTAAAATGTTTCATATGCAAGGCTGAGCTCCAGTTGGATGATGCTAAATGAAAGATAATCTCCAGTGGAGAAATTCAGCGGTGATATAATCCTGAAAATAAATAAAGAAAAATGAATGGAGAAAACGAGTTACAGAGTTAATTCTGTTAATGGTTCTATATTTGATATTAACCGTTAATTTCGTGTATTTTTAAATTTTTGTTTATTGACACTATATTCTCCTTTTTTTCTCCTTGTGTCTCAATGTGTATTTTCACAAATATTATTCAAATCAAGAACCTTCAGTTTTATTTACAACCTAAGGGGAAATACACTTAGTACGGATAGGTTCTCCAACTCGTTTGAGTGTTATCAAATTTTGCATTTTTAATATTTACAAATAAATTACTGCATACCAATATTTAGCAGTTTCCAAAGTCATTTAACGAATAATGAAATCGGACAAGTTCTTCTTTCGAAGTAATATTACGTATCAATCAGTGGCGCCAGAATCTAGGAGCTCAGGCCCTGTTAGACACCCAAAATTTTCATTGAAGGCTGGGCTCTTCCCCCGAATGGTCGACCCATATTTTAATTGATTTGCAGGTAGGACTATTGCTAATAATTTCAAAACTCAGCGCAAGGCTTTGTGTTTATTTAAAAAATAACGTAGTACATAACGCATAATCTATTCGTATATTATTTGATACGTACGGTGTATATATGTATAGTCATTTGAAGTAAGTTAACTGGTTTATAATCCCTCATTTGAGTTAATTATAAAATTGTTTAAGTTCCCTGACTGTTATCTTCTCATCTGTGCCTCTGGTGTCCGTATATTTTTTTTCTGGTATTGTGCTGTTTACTGTGAGTACAAGTATCCTAAAACTCCCTTCCGTCATTTCGTCAGCCAGCGTTTCTCCTCACTCCTGCACAAAAACACACTTTACGATTTGTTCTTTTAACAGGTGTGGCAACTTCATGCTGCTGTTCTAGCTACTCTACCAGGCGTAATTAATTTTGGAGCAGGCGTTAGTTGGGTTGCCTATCTCGCGGACTTTGTACATCAAGAATTTCTGTGGCCCACTGTACAAGTGACTGGTACTGTAATGAACCAATATTGTGCAGACGACTTTTGAGCAAAACCAACGTTTGTACACATTGTTCTAAAACTGCATTGTTCGACAAATTGGTTTAGCATTTCAGTTGATTCATTTTTGCACAAATCATTGCCTAGAATCAAAGGGGGAACCATTTAACAAGAATTTTACCTACTTTTTTCCATTACAGACATCTCTCTCAACACATTCAGATAATTTTGTTGTGTAGATACAATTTGCAAAAACTAAGATTCTCGTTTGCAATTTCATCGTTCCTTCCCGTCCCGCTTCACCCACTTAACGTTGGACCGAAGATTTTCTAGGAATTAAATTTCCTCCTTTGTATTATGGCACTTTTACTCTAATCATCATTTCCTCTGTTGCAGCATTTTCGAGCCGTGGAATTATAAATACCTTTGTGATTTCCTATAGGAGTTTTATTATGTTCATCCGTTATTATCTTCAACTGTTTTCATATTAGTGGTACTGGACGTTTTATCTGATACAGACACCATTTCTTGGCGGCCATTTTGAAAACGGTGACCCATATGAGCAATCTTTTGCCACAACGCTGCTTAGTGTATGAAGATCTATTGAACGAAATATACCCGCTGCAAAAAACACTTCGGACCTCATAAGAAAACCACAATAGATACAAAAAATTCAAGTGAAAATCTATCATTAAGGTACATATACATAAGAAAATTTATACATCAGTACAAAGTCATGTTACCTTTGGGAGTGGAATCACTAAGACTTCGGAAGTAATGTAAGTCCATGTCAATAGAACACATTTTCTTCAATTCTATTTAGAGTGTCTGTTGGTTTCGAAGCTTCTTCTGACCCAAGAATATCTTCATAGGATGCCAACAGTTTTTGATTGGATGTAGATCGGGCCTATTTTTATGCCATTCTAACATCTTGATATTTTGTTTCTCAAGAAAATTCGCTACTATTTTATGACAAGGACAAGGAGCGTTATCATGCATGAAAAAAATATACTCGTCGATGTGGAGCATATCCACTAAATGGTCCTTAGGGGCCGCGGTGGCTCAGTGGTAGAGCGTTCACCTCTGGTGCTTGGGGTCCCGGATTCGATCCCAGCCCCCGCCAAGTGAACTTTGAGGTGGACAAACACCGTGTGCGTGGGTTTTCTCGGGGTTCTCCCGTTTCCTCCCACTTTCTTCATTCCACCATTTCATTCATTACTCATCATCACCGTCTCCTTTAGCCTAACCGGCATAACCGTGGGACGTAAAACTTAAAGATTTCATTTCATTTTAAATGGTCCTTAAGAATGTTGATGTCAGTTTGCATTCACTGTCACCTTTTGTGGTAAGAAATATATCTCTTCTGCCTTTCTGATCTGAAATGTATTCCCACATCATTATATACAGGGAGTGTCTAGCGATCGGAACTGTATACTTTGGGTCGTATCGACCTAAAGATGATGGATATCTAAACTTAAGAGTTGCAATTCGGAACTGATAGAATGTGCTTTCGTCCGAAAACATGACTTTCCTCCAGTGTGTTTGTGTCCAATGCTTATACTTCCTGACGAAAGCAAGACTGTTTGTTCATGCGGTCGGTGAGTAAAGGCCTCTTAACAGCAGGATGATATGGCAAATCCAGGGCTTTCTGAAACGGTGCACGATCGTACGAACAATAAGTTTTCCAACAGACTCGGATGCATTTCTTTAGGTTCTGCTGCTATCGGTCGAGTATTCTTTATTTCTCACATTAGGAGAGTGTCTGTAGATTTCGTTGTTTTTCTTGGCCTCCCATTACCGAATTTCTTCTATGGAACCACACTCTGAGGCAGTCGTTTGAAGGGTGCTAGAACCTTCATTATGGTTGATTTTGCATGACCTGTGCGTTTGCATATCATCTTTGAAGGGACATTTTCAGTTCGTCATGCAGTAATGCTGTTTCTTTTGCTCTACCTCAGTACTTTCCTGGCTTATCACAAATGCCCAACACAAATACAGGTGTAAAATATAAAACACAAAGTGCATCACACGAAAACATATCCATTTATAACACACACTATAGCAGAAAGACACCTTTCCTGTGTCAATCAACAACACAAAATGAAATGAACTCATTTATCAGCAATATTAGACTGTTGCCAGATACGTTTGACGCAATCTGTGTTCGAAACAAAATAACACCAGACACGACATAACAAAGTGCTAGACTTCTTACTACGACAGCTTTTACATGAAGTCCGAAGTGTTTTTGCGGCGGGTTTATCACGTGACCCATATTTTCGTTTAAAATTTCTAAGTTGGGCCTGAGCCCCCATGAAAGGCGGCCCTGGGGGCACCGCGATAACATTATTCGATTTGCCCCATGGCTTTCCTGTTTGAGTTTTTTGTTTGGTTCATTTATGTTCAATTGTTTTCATATTAGTGCTACTGGACGCTTATCTAATACAGGTAACATATCTTGGCGCCATTTTGAATACGGTGACCGATATGAAAAATCTTTTGCCATATCGCTTTTAGATATATCGAATGAGATGTCACTCGCCCGATGTTTTTATTTAAAATTTTAAAGTTGGGCCCCGGGCTTCCTGAAAAGCGGCCCTGGGGGACACCGCGATATCTCCATTCGATTTTCTATTTGAGTTTTTGTTCAGTTCATTTATGTTCAACCGTTTTCGAGATATTTCCGTGCAAAGATTAAAATGGGCCACCCTGTATAACGTGTATTCCCTTAAAAACTAATAGTTTTATATGGGACCCGGACAAATCTGCCAATTACCAAATGCGCCAAACGCGAAAATGACCAAATGTGCCAATTGTGAAAATGGAGAAATCAGCCAATGGACAAATCTGCCAATTGACAAATCTGCCAATTACCAAATCTGCCAATTACCAAATCTGCCAAACGTGAAAATGACTAAATGCGCCAATCGCGAGAATGGACAAATCTGCCAATGGACAAATCTGCCAATTGACATTGCAATATAGTGCACAATCTGTTCATAAAAAATAAAGAATTAAAAGTTCGCCAACCAGCCCCGGTCTCTCCTATATGTTTAAAAAGTTGGTTATTTTGTGAAGATCGGAGAGACATATGATATAAAAGTTCAATAAATCGCACATGCTCTAAGGCATGTAATTATGTGTTAATTTTGATGAATTTATAACTGTTAAAAATGAATGTTTTTGTTATTTGCTGAAGTGATTGGCCACTTTCTGCACTGAGGTTATATTTTGGGGCGCCCCACCTCTTGGACATTACTAGTGATTGGCTGTGGGAATACTCCTGGTGGGAAGGGATTTAAAAAATGGGAATATTCCCGGGTTTTTCCTTGGCCTATAAATTCCCGGGAAGGAATTTATTTCCATTTCTTTACTTTATCTTCCAAATTATAAGAACCGTATGACTAATTAAATTATTTTAATATATTATGATTTACTTCTAGATTTTTAAAGAATTTGGAGGTTAAAAAATTTAATTTTTTTTAACTGTACTTGACATAATTAATAATATGAGATTTTAAGTACCATTTCCATTTGCACTAAAAGGTAGGGTAATTGTTTATTATTGGGGGCCCAAAACTGGCAAAAAGTAGGACGATTTACGGAACAAATGAGTTGATAGTGGTGTTCAAGTAGTCAAGAAAGTATTGAACACAATTTTGTTTAGGGCAGTAGGGGATTTGTACAAACCGTAAAGGTAAGTGGTAGTGATTTATGTGAGAAAAGAAAGTGAATTGTTCGTAACGAAGATAGAAAACAACGTGCCCTGCGGGGCTCTACCCCGCCTTCACTCGCTAACTCTCGCTCGGCAATGATGTCTGAATTTAATGTTGGTAACGTAATTTAACGTATGAAACCATAAAACAACCGCATCGGAATAGAATATCGCAAAAAAGTAGGTGCAAAATCTGGACCCACCAAACCAAACAATAGCCAAAAGTAGCAAAGTACTAATTTACAAATGATGAAAAGAATCCATTTTGTAAAGTAATGTAGAATTATGTAGAAATAGAGATGAAGTATTATTAATAAACCTTGAACCACCGTTAGTAATAGACGTCGGTCTGTCTCCTGTCTCTGACTCGAATTTCTGAAGAGGTACTCGGACTTCTCTTACATGTGAATTAAAGCATGAAATTTCGAGAAATGGGCAGGAAAAAAGGTCGTGCATGGCAATATTACATGCAAAATTATAAAGATAAGAAAGTATCTTGCAAGCGCAAATGTTGACAAAATGGTGGGACATGTGTCTTCTGGCAGTTACCCAACCTAATTTGTTTATAACACTTAAAAATTTAATATGTTTATATCAGTAGTAAAGTCAAGTTCAGATAATCCACTTACATGTAAATTTAAACTTTTTAGCGGTTTAAAAGTATGTGGACTTACTATACCATTTTTGAAACATATTTACTTTCGTAGAACATATTGTAAATAAATATAGATTTATGCGTACTCTCTAAATATAATAAAATAACATAACATCGTTCAGAATATACATTTTAAAGATTCCTCTGAGGACAAGTGTAATAATTTACTGTGATATAAAAACGAATTTAACTTTGAAATCATAATATAGTAATATAATGCAATTTTATTTGTGATTGTAAATAAATTCCCGGAAAATTCCCATTTTGGGAAATCTTCCCGGGAATATTCCCAGGGAATATTCCGGAAAAATATCTTCCCGGGAATTTAGCGATCACTAGACATTATCATATATACATGTTACAGTTGGCAATACTTTTTAAAATGACGCAGTTTCAAGAAATTTATAAAGCGATCGTTGCTTGTTTTCGCACCTTTGATACTTGACCAACAGTTTTGGTAGTTGTGATTACCACATATTCTCCTAATTTCACGACTTTTAGCAGTATTACCAATTTTAACATTCATTATCATATCTCCTAAACGGTGTAAAATATCAAATTGCTGTAAACGGCATTATGGTCATTACATCTTTTGAAAATAATCTACGTAATTAGATGTGATGCTTATCTCAGCTCTTTTTCGAAATAAAGCCCTTTGCAAGAAGTCAAGTTTTGAATTCCTTGTAGCTTTTTTCTTCTGTTTGATAGAAGTACATCATATGCTGACCATAGTATTCGACACTAAGGTGCTTTCGATGTGCTGCACCCCCGTCTCACTTGCGTCATCATTGTTATAGAGACCTCCAAAATTGGGACGTTTCTGGATTTTTGTGATGTTATAGCATAATTAGTTTGCAACACTGAACAATAAAAGCGGTATTGTTTGTTTTCGATTTGTATGTAGACTTAAAATGTGTAATAACTTAACGTAGTGCTATTCAAAAAATACAACTTTGTGTTGAGTTGGCAACACTTAACATCCGGTGATATTAACCAATATGTGGCTAGGTGTCCCCCTTCCTACAGTTGCTTCATGCAAGGTTCCGCTTCCTTCCCTCTTTTTGTTTTTCTCTAATCACAATGGGAGAAACGTAGAGAGGAAACACCTTGGCATATTTCTTCCTCGTTGGCAGCAACACGGTCGCATTACTAGGTAAAAGTCAGATGGTGCGAGGATGTTTCCTCTCGACGTTTCTCCCATTATGCGCTTGTTTCAATGGAGGCACAACCAACCCCTATTTCCATGTCAAATTTTGCAGATGAACCCCGTTGGAGATATTCACGATACGCCACTGGTGTCGCTACTATTTTTACTGCATTCTACACATTCGATTTGGTAGTTTAATTTTTTGTTTGACGGCTCTATGTGCATTATTAGCTTAGATAAAGGTAGTTAGATAAAGGTAGTCTACGGGTAGTCAGATACAAGTCTGCAACAACGCCTCTAGCGGTTAAATGGGAAGGGATATAAAAAAGGTTGTCCTTTTGAACGATTTCAACAGTTATACCACTTTCCATTGCAAATTCCGAAGTTGCCCCCGTTGGAGGTATTCACGAGAAGCCACTGGTCTTGCTACTATTTTTATTGCATTCTACACATACGATTTGGTGATGCAATTTTTTGTTTGAAGACTCTACGTGCAGTATTAGCTGCGATATAGGCCTGGTACGTTCTTATTGATTCACCCGGTATATATATATATATATATATATATATATATATATATATATATATGCAAAATGGTGTCTAGTAGTAAACCAGAAGGAGATCCGCACGCTGAGAATTAGTCGACAACGTATGGAACCGGCTGGGTTAGCCACTTATGTCCTATCCGTACCTCCTAGTGGTGCAGACTGGTAACTTCCTGTCCGCGGTGAAACTTACAGGTTTCCCTAGTGATAGGAAGGCGAACACGGAAGGGCTATCACCAACATGCCTGGTCGGCACGGTGATTTTTGCCAAATACCTTTAACTTGTTTAAACAATCATGATAGGACACAAGCCAAGACCTTCATTCTCCGAAAGCCAAATTGTGCCTGGGCAAGGCAACGTTCAGAATCACATGCAGGCAAAGGGTGCTAAGAATTCCCGGAGTTACGGACTAGGTTGCTATTTAAAACTGACCATGGCTACATACAATGCAAAATCCCTGGCTTCAGAACCAAGATTCCGGGAGCTGGAAGAAGAGCTACAGAAAGTCAACTGGGACATCGTCGGATTGAGCGAAGTAAGAAGAAAAGGAGAAGAATTAATCGAATTGAGGAAAGGACACTTATTCTACTACAGAGGATCAGAATGTGGCGAGACTGTCGGAGTGGGATTTCTTATCAACGAAAAATTGAAAAACAAGGTCCTTGAGGTAGATAGTATATCTAGTCGAGTAGCAAGGCTTGTAGTCAAACTCTCCCAGAGATATACACTACAAGTGATTCAAGTGTAGGCACCTACTACAAGCCATTCACAAGAGGAAGTGTAAGTGGAAATGGAAGATAGGTTGTTGTGGAAAAGAGTTGGAAAGACCTTCATCCAGCAATGTATTGACAATGGTTGACTATGATTATATATATATCCAGTGAAACTTGTAGAAACCGGAACTTGAATAAAACGGAAATCTGTCTATAACGGAAACTCCTTACAGTCCTTATCGCTGTTATTCCTTCGAGTGAAATTCGGACCCACCGCCTTCCGTTTTATACAAGTTTCACTATATACATTAGCTAAAATGCTAGTTCTTCGCACAGTATGACGAAGTTTGTGAAAAATATTTGAATCCCCCAACTCCCCATATAATGCTCATTTCAAAGATTGATTACCCGGTTTATCTCGACTGAATCTATTCTTTGTTCATGTCATACTCACCGTGACTTTTTATTTTTAACTCCTCCATCACTTCCCATACCAGTGGAGGTAATATTTTACGGTAATGGCATTGGGATTCACCATTCATCTCCGTGACCCTGAACACTAACATAAGAATTCGACACTAATACCAGTCATTTTCAATTATTTGTATATGTGATCACCCTGTGACCCTCTTGGGAATGATAGATGTATCTCACCCCTACAACATTTTTTCCTGGTTATAAGTAATATGTGTTAAAATTTTCGTTAAAATTTCTCCGGGCGTTCCAGAGTTATGCTAGACAATATATAGATACATACAGACACACCTACATACATAATTTTTTACATATCATCCTCCTGTGACCCTCCTAGGGATGAAAGGGGTATCTTTCGCCCATAGTGTTTGTTTTCTCACTGCAACTTTGGTTGAAATTGCTCAAGGCGTTCCAGAGTTATGCTAGAACATATACACACATACACATAGGGTCTACATACGTTCATACATACGTCTTTTTTTATATACAGTACATCCATGTTTATCCAGACTATCTGGGAGCAAAGGCAATCTGGAAAATCGAAAATCCGAATACTCCTGATAATATGGATAATAAGCAAAACAAATCCTGGCTCAATTCACTTCAACGTCTTGTGAGTAAAGCTTTCTAAAACTCGATAAGAATCATTTTATGTACAGTATTACCATAATTTACTGTGAAATCTATACACAAACTGTACATTTAATTAAAACAAAAAAAAAAAATGTTTGTCGTACTTATGGTTACGTTCTTGCTATCATAGTTAAAAATTATTATCTATGTGAACATTAAATTTTAAAGAGTTTCTACAAATCCGGGTTGGATTATCTGGAGATCCGGGTGAACGAGGGCCGAATAAACGAGGTTGTACTGTACGTAGATTAAAAACTTCAAACTTGTTAAGGCATTATCTATACATATAAAAAGGATGTATGTATGTGTGTAACTATGTTTGAGCATAACTCTCGAATGCCTGGAGCAATTTCAACCAAGCTTGGTACAAGTATTACTTACAGTGAGAAAACAACCACTATGGGCGAAAATACCCCTTTTATCTCTAGGAGGGTCGCAGGAGGATGATATGTAAAAAAATGTATGTAGGTGTGTCTGTATGTATCTATATATTGTCTAGCATAACTCTGGAACGCCCGGAGCAATTTTAACGAAATTTGGTACACACATTACTCATAATCAGGACAAAATGTTGTAGTGGTGAGATATACCTACCATCCCCAAGAGGGTCACAGGGGATCACATATACAAATAATCGAAAATGACTAGTATTAGTGTCGAATTCTCAGTTTTCGGGGTCACGGAGATAAATGGTGACAATCCAGATAGCGTTTCAGTCTCAGTGGAGGTCAGATACCCATACCATCTCTAGGGGGTTCACAGGGGGAATGACGTACAAATAATCGAAAATGAGCGATATTTGTTTGGAATCCATGGTTTTCGGTGTTGTGGAGATGAATGGTGCCATACTCGATGACGTTTCTGTCCAAATGTGGCTAATAAACCCCTATCAACCCTTCGGGATTACATGGGGGGTGACATACATAGTCGGGATGAACCTGTAATCAATTATTGAAATGTATATTGTTAGGGTAGTTGGGAGTTCAAATATTTTTATAAACCTGATCTGGTTCGAAGGACGGGCATTTCAGCTAGTTTAACCAATAAAATACAAACCAAGGACATACACAGGCGATAGGTTCTGGTGGTCTGGACTCAGCTTCCCCCCCCCCCTCAAACCTGCTTTTCTGTAAATTTAGTCTGATTTTAGGAGCGATTTTACAAATTTTAAAATTCTTTATTCTCAAATTGTAATTTGACCCCCTCTAGAAAGAAATTGCTGCGTATGTGCCTGATAAAAACAGTAGAGGGAAAGTGGGTTGGATTGATTAAGAGTGATTCGTGCAATTAAAAAGTGATATTCATTGGTTAAGCTCAATTTAGATGACAATCATTTTCTCCTCTGCATCGATCAACATCAGAGTGGATAAATTTCGAAATAAATTCCAGCGAAAAATTCTACGGGTGCTGAACGCCTATCAAAAATCCTCTATAAATGTTTGATCCTAGAAGCACCCATCTAATTACTTAATTATTAGTGTTTAGCGTTTCTTTCCAGCACCGAGGCTATATATAACTTGGACCTACAGTTTGAGATGGGATCCGAACCACCGCAATGCGCTTAAACTTAAAATCTCTCTCACTGGGAATCGACCCCAGGACTTCCTGTGTGGCAGATATCTCCTAGGCACTAGACCTGTCTCAAATCCAGTCTTATGTGTAATTATAATATGCGCTTATCCTAGACACTTTTCGTCTGATTATCAAATGAAAACCACCGGTTAAGTTGAAAATTACGTATGTGTGTACAGTTACTGTAAGCAGTAATGAAAGTGATGTTTAATTTTGTATAGGCGAAAATTCTTTGCATCTTCTTAACATGCACAACATGTTCAAAGAATATTTCTAACGTTAAATAAACCACCTGTAGACCTTGTCAACATATTTTATATTTAACTCAATAGTCGTAACAAGGTACAACACATTTTAGTAAAAACACTGTATAAGATGTGAAGTTTCAATACTATAACAGTATCTTCATCAGACTTTAACACACTTATCTAGGGTTTTTTTTTTGGGGGGGGACCCTGCTATGATCCAAGCTTCCAGCAAGTGCGCCTTGTGGACAAACATCGTGTAGTTTTCTGTAGTTATTTCCGGCTCCTCTCGCTTTCTTCATTTCACTATTATCGTCTTTTTTTCTTAAATTTGTTACATAATCACTGGAAAAAAATTCAAAATGTTATTTCTACTCTTTCTACATCCCGTGGTGTAGGCCAATGTTGTGGTTGCAATGAGGTATCTAAAAGAACACCAAAAGCGATTCTACTAATGTAATGTCGTATAATGCATTGCCCTTCTTCCTAAGACGCCTCTATTGACATGTAGTGGGTTCTAATAACTTTATCAAGAACGTGGTATGTATAAGCTTTAATGTATGACATTTTAACGAACATACGTAAGACATTATAATATTTATACATGCCATTAAATTGTGTAATTGTGACTCTATATTATGTTTGCAATTGTAAAAAAAATGTACATTTTATATCTAAAAGAAGATGACTGAATGAGAAATGGAAGAAGAATACATGTTGATTTCGAAGTTACGGCTACTTACTTTATAAATGTATAGTTTATATCTATTCTCAGGTTATCGAAATGACTAATGAAAAATATATAACTACAGTAGTTATGTAAATCAAAGAAATATGAGTCGAAATGTTTTGTGTAAATAAGTTTATAGTTATAAATAAATTTATAAGTACAGAAAAAGGAACATGTCATACACGTCTTTATTTTAGAGAATCTAATCTATTCATTGAAAACCATAAAGTGAAAATTGTAAGAGAATAACACTTACCCAAATAATAAGACAATATATATACTTTTAATAATAAGAGAATATGAAGATAAATATGTGAGTTATGTTCGTCGGCCATATGGCAGAGGGGCGTAAGTTGCATTTTCAATTTTTTACAGGAGAGAGGAAAAAAGATTTTGCTTGATTTGAATCTCTCGGTACTCTCTCAGATTAGAAGCAAACTCAAATCTTTTTTGTTATTTTGAAAAAATGAAATGAAATCTTTGAGTTTTACGCCCACGGTTATGCCGGTTAGGAAAAAGGAGACGGTGATTATGAGAAATGAATAAAATGGTGGAATGAAGAAAGTGGGAGGAAACGGGATAACCCCGGTAAAACCCACGAGCACGGTGTTTGTCTACCACAAAGTCCACACGGCGCGGGCTGGAATCGAACTAGGGACCCCAAGCGCTGGAGGTGAACGCTCTACCACTGAGCCACCGCGTTTGTTATTTTGATATTTGAGGTCAAAGTTTATTTATTATGCCTTTTATCATGTGCATTTTCATACATAACATATTTATTGAATTTCTACATGTTAGTGTTGTACATACGCCCTTATGTCATAAAAAATTTATTTCCAACAAAGTACTTAAATGAATTTCTACATACCGCTGTTGTTTACTTACGCAATAATAAAACAGTGTAAAAATAGTTACAGATTATACACGATGAATTAAAAACACAATTATAACAGTAGTCCTTTCCGTCAGTACTTCTTTCTATCAGAGGAATAGTAATTTTTCTAGATTGGACTTTACCACGTTCTATTTACACAACCAAGATAACGAAAAAGAATATTCAATAGTTTTTTTTCATACATAGAGATGCAATAGTGAGATTCAATAGTGCTGATTAATTTTTACCCATAACAAGACTAATTCCAATCTTCATTAGCTATTTCAGATTACGCACAAGTACTTTTACCGAGTGCCCGAGTAGGAAATCTCTAAGTAGTCCTTAGCGTAATCGAATGTAACAGGACTTATGGAAAAGCTGTGATACTCTTGCAGTATTACTTTAGTGTTACAGAGTTTCATTAAATCAATCTTCATTTCTTTGGAAATTGGTAGCAGTCCTGAGTACAGATGAAAAGGATTGCATTTCTTTCTAGGTGTTCGAAAGGATCTTGAATGTGAGGATTCTCTGAAAGGCTCTGTCATCCTTTCCTTGAAGAGAATCTTATTTTCGTATTTTGTGAATCTCAGCCATCTTAACTTTTGCCATGGAAAAGTAACACCGTTCTGATCTTTGAATGTAGCTAACTTATAATAGCTTTTTGCGGCATCAAAATTATAGAAATCTTCTGTCGTCATCGAATGTTCCGTGAATGGCTACAGCTTTCGTCTTGCCATCTTAGCAACTATACACTAATCAGAAGGTGTATATTATCTATGTTCTTTGCGCGTTCTATGACGATATGCATGGAATCAGCTTCCGTCTGAGTGTGTTCTGGTTCAAGAAACTTGTGGTCAATACAGGTTACACTTGTATTATGGCTGCATATATACACATTGTTGCATTTTTCTTGTTCAAATTCTGTCTACCACAACAGTCTGAATACATCGTCACTTGTTTACTCAAGAAGGTAAATTTCGCAAGTAGAATAGAATGCAGGAGGCAATTTCATCAGGACCTCTCTTACCCCTTGTTTCATCCCATATGTAACAAACCCCTTCGCGCGTGGCTAGATTGTAGATGGTGAGGAGGTAAACACTAAGTTTACGAACATAACACCCGTTTTACGTGATGGCGTTGTCAAGACTTGTTGGAGATCAAAACAGATAGCTACATGAGTATCGTTCTTTGTTGCTTCTTCTTTGTCTTTTTGCTCTTCTTACCTTGCTTCTTTTCTTTTCAAATGTTATACATAAACCAATTTCTCTCTTTCTTTTTCCTCAGAAGACAAATTTTTAAAACTGACAAACTTTTAAAACTAACAAGTTTTATATTGATCTTTCTTCGGCTTGTGTATCTTGATATTCATTTCTTTCAGAATTTTCCAGTATGAAGTAAGCCCTATTACATTTCCAGGTGAGACTTTGTTCTCCTTGCAGTATTCCTTATAAAGGTTGTAAAGCTTCACATAAGACAGTCCTGCCTCAACATAGCAATAGCAGGTTGAAGATCGACAATAATGAGAGTCAACTCGGGACATCGATAGCACATGCTCTTTTACAATATTTTTGACTGCTAATGTTAAACTGTGTTTCGGTTTGTGTTTCCCTCGAAGCTCGTGACCTGTACTTCCCGAAGAAAGCCCTTTCTGCAAAACGAAACGACACACTTTATCACTAACGTCAAGAGTACAAAGAAAAAACTGCTTGCAAACTTGTATCATTTTCCCATCGATAGTTAAATAATAGTCAACTGTGTATTGCCTTCTGGACGTGGTGTTATATTTTCCGCGT
Source organism: Thermobia domestica (assembly GCF_964235325.1). Taxonomy (NCBI): domain Eukaryota; kingdom Metazoa; phylum Arthropoda; class Insecta; order Zygentoma; family Lepismatidae; genus Thermobia; species Thermobia domestica. The sequence goes on along the minus strand of NC_137454.1, from coordinate 268,197,239 downwards.
AACTTTAACCTTCGATTCATGTGACGCAGAAGATAATCTCTCTGTCTATGTATGTCTCCTAGTTTCCAGTATAAACGATGCACAAATTTCCGTTTTTTTCTTTGATAATTTGTTACCAACTGTACACACATCTACATGAAATATTGGGTACTCTGCGCGAATCACGAATTTTGCCAGCACTGGTAACATATTTCTTACACAAATTGCGATTAAGTTTGGCTTTCTTCTTCTTCCAGTTCATGGGATTCGATGGTACGTTCCTTGCTTTGGATGCATGTGATGATTTTGTGGCCACATTTATTTCTATTAGCATTTCATCATTTGAAGTACTTTCATCTTTGTCCACCTCAAAATCCAAGTCGGCATCGCTATCGTACGATAGTCTATTATCAGTAACGGAGTGTCCAGAGTCGTCTGTCTCCAAAAACCTGTATATTTCCTAATCAGATAGCGAAACACCGTCCATCCTGATCACTCTCTTCATCTCAACTCTACAAGATCCATACACACTGCAAAACTAAAGAAAGGCCAATAATGCCATAAACTGCAACATTATTTAGTTTACTTATTCACTGCCTACAATAAAGCATTGGAGAAAAAATATATAACGTAATGTGGCTTATTTTGAAGTCGCAATTGCTTTAATACGGATCTGAATACAACTTACGCCCATCCATTGTATGTACGCTCAGATATACGTTTCCTGCAATGTGAATATTACATTTCTGACATAAATTCGTAAGTGAACATAAGCCTCCCTGTCATGAACAGCTTTGTGAAACATGTCTTCCAAACTTTGAACTGGAAATCCGTTTCTATTGGGAATTAACTTACATCAATTTGCCAGGTGCAAGAATGTAACTTAAGTGATTCAATGAGCGGGGAAAAAATGCATTCAACATTCTGGACTATATCTCATTAACTGAGTAATGTAGTCTTAGAATTGGTGTAATAAAGATCTTAATGACAGCGACGACGACTTCTATATAACTTTGGGGAGGCATTGAAATATGTGTAGTTCCTTGTCACAAATTCGAATAAAGATACCTACATCCAGGGAGGCCGATCCCCAAGATCAGCGCGCATGGTTAATGACGATATAATTAAGTTTCACTTTTATATCAGTAAGTAGCTGTAACAAAGCATCAATTTTCATATCTACGAATAGGATATTTTACTACATGTTCTAGAAAAGTTTACACGGGTTTTTACATGGCATTTTGTTTACCTCAATATTATCAATGGAATGATATATGTCTCGTCATTGGAAGACTGTTAGGACTACGCGTATCATTCTTGGAAATATGTGTGTCAGTGTTAAGAGAAATCAAGCAACAAAAGATACAATCCGATTGTTAACAGTTAATATTTTTCACTTTAGGAATCTGTTATCAGGATCACAAAATTATTTTATGCACTAAGCATACAAGTTACAAAACACTAGTTACTAATGTGTATTTACTATTATATGAAAAGTGAACTCAATTATACTAATTTTCCTTTTATATCAACTAATCTTGGATCATATTTAATCCACATTAAACGTATTAACTACATAAAGAGAAACTTGCTCTGAAAACACTGGTCAACAGTGAAAATGCTTCGGAGATAAAACTAATCAATTCCTACTAATTTTAGGGTGCTGATAACGAATATGAAATTAGTTTTTGAAGATTGGTTCGGGTTTCAAAGAAATACATTATCACCCGATGTGCTCTGCTGGGCAAATTAAGGGTTCGTGGCAACAGGAGCTGTCTATCTATTTCAATCAATTTCCATTGTTTGACGATTAGTTTCATTGCTATCCTCAGGGACATACGCAAGAGTGGGTCCTGAAGGTCTTGACACCCCGACTTGTTTGTAAATTTAGTCTAATTTCAGGTGAAATTTTACAAATTTTAATATAATTTAGCTTCAAATTGTATTTGGACCCCCGAAAAGCTTAGGGCCCCTCCCGAAATAAATTCCTGTGTAGTCTCTGGCAGTAGTAATTGCCCCACTTGATCGCGTTTTTGATTATTCTCAATGAGGGGCCCCAAGGCCCGGGGTCAATGACCTAGGGGTACTTAGGACCACCCCCTCTAAATTTCGGTAGGGACCTTGGCCCACCCCCTAAATTTTGGCAGGGGTGCATAGGACCACCCCCCTTAAATTTTGGAAATTGCCAAATCTAAAAATTTGGTGTGGTAGCCTAGGACCATAGTATGTACTTCTATCAGTATTGGGTGTCTATGTCGTTCCCTTTCATGGGTAAAAAATTGCCAAAAAGTCAAATTTCGGGGGTTTTTGACCTAATTTATCCCCTTTGATGAGGTATTATTACCCTATATGGTTATATGGACGTATACAGGGGTTCATTACCTATCATAAGACATGGGTATATTAATGCACCCCTTTAAAAATTTGGGATGGGTACCTTGGCCCACCCCTTAAATTTTGGAAATTGCCCAATTTCAACATTTGGTATTATAGTATAGGACCCTAACATGTATTATGATAAATTTGGGTGGTCCACCTCGTTCCCTTTTAGGGGTACAAAATTGCCAAAAATATAAACGTAAGCAATACGTTGTACCACGTGTTTGGTTTTTGGTCGATTTTATCCCCCTTTGATGAGGTCCTATTATCCTATATAGTTATATGCTCATGTATAGGGGTCCATTACCTTTCATAAGATATGGGTACATTGGTGCACCCCTTGAAAAATTTGGGAGGGGTACCTTGGCCCACCCCCTTAAATTTTGAAAATTGCCCAATTTCAACATTTGGTATTATAGTACTGGACCCTAACATGTATTATGATAAATTTGGGTGGTCCACCTCGTTCCCTTTTAGGGGTACAAAATTGCCAAAATTTTAGTACAACCACGTGTTTGGTATTTGGTACATTTTATCCCCCTTTGATGAGGTCCTATTACCTTATATGGTTATATGGTCATGTATAGGGGTCCATTATCTATCATAGGACATGGGTACATTGGTGCACTCCGGGAGGGGTACCTTGGCCCTCCCCTTAAATTTTGGAAAATGCCCAATTTAAACATTTGGTATTATAGTACAGGACCTCAATATGTACCATGATAAATTTGGATGGTCCACATCGTTCCCTTTTAGGGGTACAAAATTGCCAAAATATAAACGTTGTACCACGTGTTTGGTTTTTGGTCCATTTTATCCCCTTGGATGAGATCCTATGATTACAGGGATCTATTTCCTATCATAAGACATGGGTATATTGTTGCACCCTTCTTAAATTTTGGCAATGGGGGGTACACTGAAATTGTCCAATTGAAGCATAGTACAGGACCTCAATATGTTTCGGTGGTCCTATTACCAAATTTTTTAGTACAACCACGTGTTCGGTTACTGACTCAATGTATCCTATTTGATAAGGTATGGACGGGTATCCTTTTTCAATTTGGTAGGACCCTTCGGGTGTAGTACAGTCACGTGATCGATGATTTGGTTTTGATGCGCGACGAGGTCCCTGGTCAATGTTCTCTAAGAATAAGGTGGAAACTTTGATATGAAAGATTCTTGGCATTTAAAACTTCTTTTTTCAACTTTTCAAACTAAAAAAAAATCAAAACAAAAATTGAAACGAAAACTTTTAAGCAAAAATCTTGAAACTAAAAATTTTTCAAAACAAAAATTTGAAACGAAAAAATTTCGAACAAAAATTTTGAAACGAAAAATTTTCAACAAAAATAATTGAAACGAAAAATTTTCAAACAAAAAATTTTGAAACAATAAATTTACAAACAAAAATTTGAAACAAAAAATTTGAAAAAAAATTGAAAAAAAATTTTCAAACAAAAATTTCAATACAAATTTGAAACGAAAAATTTTTCAAATAGAATTTAAATCAAACAGTGATCAACTTTCACGGTTAGCCGTTAAACTTCATCCGGTTTTCAACTATTCGATTAACAAATAAACGGTTTTCAACTATTCGATTAACAAATAAACGGTTTTCAACTACTCGATAAACAGATGAACTGTTTTTTTCCTTTTCACACCAGTGAGTGCAAGAATTTACAAACTAAAACAAAAATATTTGTACTCGCTTTAAATACGCATCATTTTTGAAACAAGGTGTTAGTGTTCATCATGGATACACAGTGGAAACATCCATTTACCTGTATTCTCGCAGGGCCTAGTGGGTGTGGAAAAACGTATTTTGTGAAGCGATTACTGTCACATCTCCCAACCATGATCAATGCAAAATTTCGTAAAATATACTGGTATTATGCAGAATGGCAAGACGTGTATGCAACAATGCCGGTTCCAGTAGAATTTCACGAAGGACTTCCACGAATGAAAGATTTTCAGTCTCAAGATGGACCACATTTGATTATTATTGATGACCATATGCGAGAAGTGAATAGTGATATTGTTGATATGTTCACGAAAGGATCACATCATCGAAATATTAGTGTGATTTTTATAACGCAAAATGTATTTTATCAAAGTAAAGCAAATAGAAATATGAGTTTAAATTGTTCGTATTTGGTGTTGTTTAAAAATCCACGTGACAAGTCACAAATGAAGCATATGAGTTATCAAATCATGCCTGAACATCCACTGTTTCTACAAGAAAGTTATGCAGACGCAACAAGAAATCCACATGGCTATTTACTGATGGATCTTAAACAAGATACACCCGATGAAATGCGATTTCGTACAAATATTTTTCCTGACGATCTGCATCATTATGTTTACGTACCAACAAAACATGTTTAAATTATTGTGCATGTGAAAAGAATGACTTAGTCTGTCACGATGTCTCCTACAGTGAAACACGCTGATCTGCTACGTGCTCTGCACAAAGCTAAACCAAGATTGCGTAAAGCTATTATTGCCAATGCAGATGCTTCATTAATTCATAGTATTTGTGAATGTTGTTATAATGTTTTAAAAGGCAATGTTCCACTGACAAGTGCGCAGAAGTCAAGATTAAAGCGTTACAAGAACACGCTCCGCTATCTCGTAGACAATACAAAATCATTGGATAAAAAGAAGAAACATTTAGCCGTACAACAAGGAGGATTCTTACCTGCATTACTTGCACCTATTGTAGGAAGTGTGTTATCCAGTATTTTGTTTAAACAATAATCATCATGGAACATAGCAAGAAGATGGTTTTAGTGCCACCAGAAATGCTTCAACGAATGCATGCATCATCATCCCGTGTGAGTGAAAATCGAGAATCTAATCTTGATCGTGAAATGCAATCTATATTGAATACATCGTATCCAAGTGATGAAGAAAAATGGAATCAGTACAATAGAATATTACAGAAATATCTTTATGTGATACGTAAACAAGAAGAACCAATACCACTTACAATTACATCAATGAAACCTGATGGTGACGTCCCGAATGTTGACGATAGCACGAAACAAGAAATTTTAGCCGCAATACCACAAATGTATCGTAAGAAAGCCGAACTACTTTTCCGTCGTTTAAAACAAGATGACGCAATTACGTGGGATCATAAAGGAACAGTGTACATCAACGATAATAAACTACATGGATCCAATATTGTAGATTTAATGTGCGATGTGACTCGACCGAGGAAACATTCTAATCCTCAAGGCTGGGAATTGTTTTGCAACTACCTTGCATCGTCAAACACACCTCAAGAATTGATTGGTAATCCACGGAGATTAAACTATATTGTCAAGCATAATAGTACAACAGCATCTGAAGGATCTGCACCACCAAAACCGGCACCTGAATTATTTTCTTCCGGAGAAGAAGAAGAAGAAGAAGATGATGATGATGTTTTAGAAGTCCGACCAAAAAGAAAACGTATCATTCCACAATGGTCAACGTACAAACCATGAACAAAAAGTTGAAATCCATTTATTACAATCCAGCACACCCTGCATCATTTTGTACTGCAAAGAAATTATGGCAAGCCACAGGAAAATCTATACCTCTAGCCAAAATAAAACTTTGGTTAAACAAACAACCTACCTACACGTTACATCGTCCTGTACGTCGTCGTTTCCGTAGAGATTTTTATCTTGTCAACAATATTGATGATCAATGGGAATGTGATTTAAGTGATTTACAATCCCTTCAAAACTATAATGACAATTACCGCTACATTCTTACAGTGATTGATGTGTTTAGTCGGTACGGGTGGGCTGTACCACTAAAATCAAAAAGTGCCAAGGATATAGTGAATGCATTTGAAATGATTTTCCAGGAGAGGAAACCAATTGTGCTACGTAGTGATCAAGGAACTGAATTTACCAACAAGACAGTACAAAAGTTTCTCAGGAAACACAACGTGCAACATGTTACAACAAAGGATCCAGATATTAAAGCCAGCATCGCAGAAAGATTTAATCAGACATTGAAACATCGTATGTGGAAATACTTTACCAAATATCAAACATACAATTACATCAAAGTATTGCCTTTACTTGTAAAAGCATACAATGAAAGTCGGCATTCCAGTATTAAAATGGCACCTGCAAACGTTTCTCAGGACAATTTACTGGAGGTGTGGCATAACTTGTACGACAAAAAGCTACAACGTTCAAAACAAGATACGGATTTATCTGTTGGTGATACTGTTCGTATAAGTAAAACAAAACGTATCTTTGACAAGGGTTACCTCGAGAACTGGACTTGGGAAATATTCAGAGTAAAAGCCATTGTACCAAGAAACCCACCAGTGTATCGACTAGAGGATTTAAATCATCAACTCATCGATGGTGTTTTCTACAGAGAAGAATTACAACTAGTACCGCTCCCTTCGACGTTCCTCATCGATAAAATATTACGTACAAGAACAAAAGGTCGCAGAAAGGAGTATCTCGTTCAGTGGAAAGGATATCCTTCCTCATTCAATTCGTGGATCCCTGCAACTTCATTGAAGAAGAAGAAGAAGAATGGAAACTGATCAAGATTTTTACGTTACACTTCCCAGTAACAGTTCCATGGATTATTTTCCAGAAAATACATTGACTTCATATATTACGAAATTACAACGACGTGTAGAGTTTCGCCAGAAATGGGATGTGGCAATTGTAGAGATTCATTATCCACATTCTTTGCTGAACATTAACAGTAAAAACAATAAAATATATTACAAATCATCAAGTAGTAATGATCAAGAACCGTGGAAGGTTGTAACGATCCCTGTACGCTATTATAACAATATACGGGATCTTATTCATGCAATTAATATACATCATAAAGAAACCAATTTATTTATATCTCATGACGCAACTAATAATATATGCCTCATAAGACATCCCAAAAGGAAATCCATACTTCTGTACAAATTTCACCAAGTGTTAGTTTAATGCTTGGATTTGAACCAAAAAGTGATTTAAAAGATATGGAAAAGGGACAATATACACCGGATGTACGATTAGGCTTACCATCACAAATGTACGTCTATTGTGACATTATTGAATCTGTCATTGTTGGAGATACAATGGTACCCTTGCTACGAATTGTCAACATGGATCCTGTGAATCATACTTTTGGAAGTCATGCAGTACAAATCTTTAATCCTGCACATTATGTTCCGGTGGAAAAATGAATTTTGAGCAAATACAAATCGGTATAAGGGATAGTACAGGTCATCCTATGCCATTCACCTTTGGAACGGTGTCTACAAAACTACATTTCCGTCGTCGTCGTCATGACTGATCCGTATTTGCAATACTACCAAAAACAAGCGTTATCCGGTATCGGCAACGTCTATGTGGGAAGTCCCTATCAAGCAGGACATGGCATTGGAAGTTTCCTTGGTGGCTTATTTCGTTCAGTGTTACCACTTGTGAAGCAAGGAGCTAAAACTGTGGGAAAAGAATTATTAAAATCAGGTGCCAATATGATTAATGATGTGGTGATCTCGAATCAACCGCTGGAAGAATCGTTTCATCAACGGATGCAAGAGGCAAAAACAAATTTACAAGAAAAAGCTAAAAATAAGTTGAAAACTATGCTGGGAAGTGGATATCATAAACGAAAATGGGATGACTGCTCTCAGTTTGAGGTTGACCTTCCAACGATCAACAACACCATCAATCCTACAAAGAGACGTAAATTATCACATAAGAAGAAGAAGAGATCATTGGCATCGTCACCAGATATTTTTGATTAATTCAACGATGGCTTTCTTACATCATCAATCCTGTGAATGTGTAAAAAGTGAATTGGACATTTTTTCAACGTTACCTACGCAAACCAGTGTTCTGGACAATCGTATTATTGGCTACAAACCAATTAGTACAATAGCTGAACATTCACCAATAGAATTTGTAGTGAGTGGTAGCAGTGATGAATATATTGATTTGCCACAAACCTTATTATACATCCAAGCACAAATTGTGAAACCAGATGGTTCCTCCTTCACCGAAACGGATAAAGCAATAATTACACCTGTCAATGATTTTCTAAATGCTATGTTTAGTGAAGTACAAATCTACTTGAACAATAAACTGATTTCATTTCCGTCACATAATCATCCATATCGTTCGTACCTGGAAAAACTGCTCAATTATAGTGATGGAGCTAAAAATACACATTTACAAACAGCAATGTGGTTTCAAGATACGGCTGGTCATATGAACGCAACCACCAGGGAGAACAAAGGATTTCAACAACGCTATGAACTGACAAAACAAAGTATGAAATTCGATATGATTGGACATCTTCATTGTGACATTTTTAATCAAGATAAATTTTTAATTCATGGAGTGGAATTACGTGTGAAACTTATTCCTGCAAAACCAAACTTTTGTCTCATGGCCAGTGAAAGTGGTGTCAATGCAAAAATCAATATTCTAGATGCATCGTTGCAGGTGAAAAAAGTCAACATTAGCCCTAGTGTTAAATTGGCACACAATAAAATTTTACAATCTACACCGGCAAAGTATCCTCTGACAAGGGTTCAAATGAAATCATTTACCATCCTGAAGGATATACAATCCAAAACTATTGATAACCTGTTTATGGGAACATTGCCAAATCGTATTATTGTAGGATTTACATCGAATGAAGCATCCAGTGGAACTATTACCAGCAATCCATTTGAATTTCAACATCTAAACATTAATTTCTTTACACTGTACGTGGATGGAAAAGCTGTACCTTCAAAACCGTTGCAACCCAACTTTGAAGAAAATCTCTACATTTCATCGTACCACACATTGTTCTCAGGTTCTGGCATACATTTTACCAATACTGGAAATACAATTTCAAGAGCCGACTACAAGAATGGATATACACTGTTTGTATTTGACCTAACTCCCGATTCTTCTGCTGGAGATTGTCACTATTGGAATTTACAACGACATGGAGCCATCCGATTGGAAGTTCATTTCCAAGAGAAATTAGCAGCACCTGCAAACTGTATTGTGTATGGAGAGTTTTCCTCACTCCTAGAGATCGACCACCAGCGCAACATTATCCTGGACTTTTAAATTACAAGGTACGTATACGTTATGTATCATTTCCATTCACGATGTTGAATACATTACAATTAGCTAGTGCTTTAAACGGTAGTCCATTATTCAGAAATCATTTTACCGGGGTATTTGCAAGCGATGAGTTGCCCTCACGGTTTTCTCTACCTCTGGCAATGATTGTAAATACAGATCCATCTACAAAACTAGGAAGCCATTGGATAGCAATTTATATTGATAATCGCGGTGTTGGAGAATATTTTGACAGCTATGGCCTTCCTCCTTATGTACCACAACATGTTGCATTCTTAAAACTCCATTGTATGTACTATAAATATAATAATAGCCAAATGCAAAGTCTTGGTTCATCCGTATGTGGCTATTATGCTTATTTTTATTTGTGCTGTAAAGCTCAAGGAAAATCTCTGCGTGAAATTCAATATTTGTTCACAACAGTACCCACGGTTAATGATCGTAGACTGCTGCAATATACCTTCCAGGTAATTTTATCATATTTATCATTGAAAGTGTATTTGTTTAATCATCATCTATTTCTATACTAAGCATCTTTTTCCTCGTTCTTTTTACAGAATTCACAATACGAAGCTTTGCAAACGGGTGCTATCCTGCAAAACATGGAAACAAATCATCGCAATCAAGAAGAGGAGGCGGTCTAATGAAGAAACCCAGCTCAATATACAAACATTGTCAATAAGAAAGGAAAAGAAGAAACCAAAAATATGAATAAAATACAATTTATGCTTATCTATGTGTTTTTATTGTTCATTCCATATACAACGTTATCAGATTCTCTTAAAGAACTGTGCAATATAAGACGAGAACTCTGGGCAAAGTTTCCACCTAATTCCTAGAGAACATTGACCAGGGACCTCGTCGCGCATCAAAACCAAATCATCGATCACGTGACCGTACTACACCCGAAGGGTCCTACCAAATTGAAAGGGGATACCCGTCCATACTTTATCAAATAGGATACATTGAGTCAATAACCAAACACGTGGTTGTACTAAAAAATTTGGTAATAGGACCACCGAAACATATTGAGGTCCTGTACTATGCTTCAATTGGACAATTTCAGTGTACCCCCCATTGCCAAAATTTAAGAAGGGTGCAACAATATACCCATGTCTTATGATAGGAAATAGATCCCTGTAATCATAGGATCTCATCCAAGGGGATAAAATGGACCAAAAACCAAACACGTGGTACAACGTTTATATTTTGGCAATTTTGTACCCCTTAAAGGGAACGATGTGGACCATCCAAATTTATCATGGTACATATTGAGGTCCTGTACTATAATACCAAATGTTTAAATTGGGCATTTTCCAAAATTTAAGGGGAGGGCCAAGGTACCCCTCCCGGAGTACACCAATGTACCCATGTCTTATGATAGATAATGGACCCCTATACATGACCATATAACCATATAAGGTAATAGGACCTCATCAAAGGGGGATAAAATGTACCAAATACCAAACACGTGGTTGTACTAAAATTTTGGCAATTTTGTACCCCTAAAAGGGAACGAGGTGGACCACCCAAATTTATCATAATACATGTTAGGGTCCAGTACTATAATACCAAATGTTGAAATTGGGCAATTTCCAAAATTTAAGGGGGTGGGCCAAGGTACCCCTCCCAAATTTTTCAAGGGGTGCACCAATGTACCCATATCTTATGAAAGGTAATGGACCCCTATACATGAGCATATAACTATATAGGATAATAGGACCTCATCAAAGGGGGATAAAATCGACCAAAAACCAAACACGTGGTACAACGTATTGCTTACGTTTATATTTTTGGCAATTTTGTACCCCTAAAAGGGAACGAGGTGGACCACCCAAATTTATCATAATACATGTTAGGGTCCTATACTATAATACCAAATGTTGAAATTGGGCAATTTCCAAAATTTAAGGGGTGGGCCAAGGTACCCATCCCAAATTTTTAAAGGGGTGCATTAATATACCCATGTCTTATGATAGGTAATGAACCCCTGTATACGTCCATATAACCATATAGGGTAATAATACCTCATCAAAGGGGATAAATTAGGTCAAAAACCCCCGAAATTTGACTTTTTGGCAATTTTTTACCCATGAAAGGGAACGACATAGACACCCAATACTGATAGAAGTACATACTATGGTCCTAGGCTACCACACCAAATTTTTAGATTTGGCAATTTCCAAAATTTAAGGGGGGTGGTCCTATGCACCCCTGCCAAAATTTAGGGGGTGGGCCAAGGTCCCTACCGAAATTTAGAGGGGGTGGTCCTAAGTACCCCTAGGTCATTGACCCCGGGCCTTGGGGCCCCTCATTGAGAATAATCAAAAACGCGATCAAGTGGGGCAATTACTACTCTGGCTATCCATATCGCTCGCACTTTATCGCTGACAAAGAAATATCAACCACTTCACGGTTTAGTTTGTATTGAAGATTTGACAGAGAAAACATGTTGTATAACGTTATTTTGTAGTTACAATTTGCCATATTGGACGTAGTGGTGGTGAGATATTGGGCGGGTGCTGCTAGTATTATTATTATTATTATTATTATTATTATTATTATTATTATTATTATTATTATTATTATTATTATTATTATTATTATTAATCTTTCTATGACTATACTAAGCAGAAACATGTCGCGTAAATGTGTTTGCAGTGAAGAGCAAATTATTGTTTTTAACGAAGTGAAGCGAAAAGTGGAATTTCGCTCCTATCATAAAGAAAGCCTATCACTTGTACTTTGACTGTAAAGTAGGAGATGTGAACAAGAACTGAGCACCACATATATGTTGCAATACTTACTCTACAAATTTGCGGGACTGGCTACACGGAAAAAGGCCATGCGTGCCATTTGCAGTTCCAATGATATGGAGAGAACCGACAGATCATACTTCAAACTGCTATTTTTGCATAGTTCTTCCAATTAAAGGTATATCTAAAAAAAGAAAAAAAAGTGGACTACTACTTATTCAATTCAAATATTCCTTGAAATGTTCGTCACTGTGCCACACTCTGAAGAACTAAAGGTTTCACAACTTCTCATACCTTATTCCAGTGTTTTACCCGATGAAGAACAAAAGGTGAACAATGTTGACCTACATTGTCAAATTCTGCTGCAGATTCATTGTCTTCCAACGATCCTAACCTCAGAAAACCAAAATATCATTATCTATTCACCATATGATACTCAACCTGAATTAAATTACCTGGGGTTTTCAAAAAGTGGCGCAGAACTGCTGGCATCCAAACTCAAGAAGTGGGGAGCTTATTCTGAAGATCTAAAAGTGTTCGTGCTTTGAACACGTGAGAATCTCCAAACAGTATTTTCAGTGGAAAGTGACATATTATGTTGTCACTATGTAGGCCTAACTGGTCTTATGAGTAAACTTAACATAGACGATAATCTCAATGAATGGCGGATATTCATAGACACATTAAAACATTCTTCAAATATATTCTGCGTAAACTTCCACAAATTGCTGAAACTCAAATCAGGTAAGAATCCTTATTGGCACTCAAATTCGCTAACTCCTCAATGATCCTGAATTTGATGCAGTGTTAGAAAATGAAGAGCGGATTGCATGAGATTCTTTCCGAACACTGGTGGATCCACGTGGGGGGCGGAGGGGGCGACCGCCTCCCCCCCAAATGTCTTCTACTTCCAGCATGTATCGTTCGGAAATACAAATATTGTCTTTTCCCGGCCGATCCAATCTGTGTAACAAGAATAGTCTAATCAAAATGTGTGGTACTTAATGATACTTCTGTCCCTAGTTCCTTGGGACGGTTACCATAAGCCGCAAACGAGAGAGAAAGATTCATACGTTGAACAAACAGCTCACTCTGGTGTTAAAGAAGGAAAGACGGCTCACTCTGTGAACTAAAAATATATATTTTAAAATTGTGTCCTAGAAAAAAAAAAAAAAGATGTGGGGATGGAATTCAAATCCTGAAACTTCAATTACCTTTACCTTGAATAAAGAGAAATATAGAATATTCAGCACTCCTTACTGTAAAGCTTTCTGAATCTGAGATGAGACTTTTAGGTTGGTTGATTGATTGATATGTATTTACGTCGTTCGTCAAAAATGATGCTTTACAGAACGAGGACTAGAGTTTAAAGTTGGATCTGAACCGCTGTAGTGTGTTCGATGTTCACTCACCGGGTGTCAAACCACAGAACCTCATGCATCAAAGATCAAAGGTGCTCTCACTAGATGCTACATCAACAAAGAACTGTGATGTCCGAACAAATTGGGGGTCTGGGAGCGAAATTCCATCTAAGCGAAGGCTACTATAATATACTTTTATTGTTGTTGTAAGCATAACTTATACATGTTTCTAAATTCTGCTTTTAAGAAATTACCTAATAGAGCCAATTTCCAACCCCCTGTTCCTAATCTGGTCTAATGCGTTTTTTTTTTCCTTACGTACCCAATTATACCACTGCAAAAGAGGAGTATTTGGACAAAATACCCTATACGGTGCTCATGGTCCCGGGTTCGATTCCCGGTGAGAGTACATTTTAACGAAAAAGGTGGTTCGAATTCCACTATAATCAGTAAGTGCACGTCTTCTTCAGCCGTCATGTCATTACCGTGGAACGTTAAACTCAACCAACAAATCAAAATACCCTATGTACAGAGGTCTAAACTTTTGTAATGATGTCCTATATTTGTCTTCTTGCTCTCTCCTGTTTAAGTGAAAAATTCCTGGATGTACCAGAAATTGAATTCCTTACACATTCTTCTTTAAATACATCAATTGAGTACAGTTGGGAGCTTTGCTTGAGAAATGAACAATTCCATTTGTGTCAAAGTTTATTAGTCAGTGACTCCCCAACTTCTCGTGAATCCTGGGTTCTATACCAATCATAGAAATGTTTTCTTCACCTTTGATACATCAGAAGATTTTGGTACGATTTAGTGTATGTAGCCGCAATCTTAACGCGCAATTAAGAAAATGTCAGCAATGTTGACAAACTGAAATCATGGTGAAAAACGAAACGTAACGGAAATTTAACATCTTGCCCTCAGGAGATGTTCTTCGCATAGCGCCAGAGACCAAAGATAAAGTCCCTCTCAGATAGGCACTGGAAAAAATGTGATGGATACGGATCGACGATTGGAACATATCCTCGCATTCTATTGGATAATGAAATTGATAGATTTGTCAAGCTTCATGTTTGCTTACGATCACTTTAGTGAAACAAAGGGAAGCTATATTTATATAACAGAGGACAAATGGGATAGGCTTTGTAGCAGATAACAAATAACAGGGTAACTACCATCGTCAATATAGCACTTTCTTTTGTGTAAGTACTGTCCAATACAGCGCATCTGATAAATCGCGGTGACTAAGTGTGAAGTGAATCATGATACCGCCACGCCTCCGAAACGGAAGTGAGTATTTAATTTAAATCTAGAGAAAGAATATAATTTCATTTTTAAAGGAACTTACAAATTCGGGTCATAAAATATAATCTGGGAATCAAGTTTACACTCCCCTCCGGTCCCGGATTCATATGTGTCGTCTTTTTGCAAATTGAAATTCTGGTCACTTTGAGGGTACGCTCATCTTCCAGGAAGCAAACCGCCCCCTCCAAATGATTCTTCTGGATCCGCTAGTGTTTCCGAAAAGTGGTGACGAATATTTTGGAAAACGAGTGGTCTCAGAACTATAAGAAAGTAGAGTTGCACCTAATACCTTCTACCAAGCAATAGAGTGTAATGTATCACTAAAAATACATATGTTGCACTCCCACATAGATTTCTTCCCAGAAAATTACGGAGCAGTCATTGATAAACATGGGAAACATTTCTACCAAGTTATATCTATGATGGAGAAACGATATCAGGGCTACTGGAGCAACTCTGCTCTTGCCGATTGTTGTTGGACGGAAAATTTCCAATTTTACCCTAATTTTCCCTTTTCTCGTACAACACACACACATATATATATATATATTATCATGATACCATTTGAAAGCCTGTTTTATTCTGAAGAGAATAACGTATAAGTCATGATACTCAAATAAATAATAGGGCCGCGGTGGTTCAGTGGTGGAGCGTTCACCTCTGGTGCTTGGGGTCCCGAGTTCGATCCTAGTCCCCGCCAAGTGAACTTTGTGGTGGACAAACACCGTGTGCGTGGGTTTCCTCGGGTTTCTCCCGTTTCCTCCCACTTTCTTCATTCTACCGTTTATTCATTACTCATCATCACCGTCTCCTTTAGCCTTACTGGCATAACAGTTGGACGTAAAACTCAGATTTCATTTCAAATAAAAAATAATGTTCGGATTCATTTGATTTTATAGTTATCTCACTTTCTTCCTATATGAAATTTGGTATTGTCTAGCAGAACTGAGAAATATTTTTTCCGTCACAACTATTGTAGGTATTACAATGAAACTTGGCACATATATTACTTATAAACTACAGTCGTTTTAAAGGTATATTATATTTGGGTGTCTTTAGTTGGAGCCGTACCAGGGGGTGCTACATTTGAACAAAGGGACTTTTGGACGGGAAATTCCCAATTTTGCCTTGAATTTCCTTCTTCTTATACATCATGTACACATGCGCATAGTAACATTTGCAAGCTTAGTTTATTCTGAAGTGAATGGCATATGAACCAAGATAATCGGATGAACAGAATTGAAGCAATAGCTACTTAAGTGAAAGACCAAAGAGGCTTGTTGGCTATCCAATAATTACTACAAACATTAGTCTTTTCGGGCTCGATTCCCAGTGAGAGGGCATTAAAATTCAACAGCAATGGGATACTAAACTCCAACAACAAACATCAGTAAACATTCATTTTGAAACATAATTGCGAATTTATAAAAGTAACACACATTAAAATTAAAATACCCTTTTCCGCTCTTTCATAAATTCTCCTTCTTCTTCTTCTTTGTAATACTGTGGGACGATGATTGAAGAATACATCTAAAATAAAATGATAGTTCGGTGACTTATCCATTGGTAGAGTTGTCCATTGGCAGATTTGGTAATTGGCGGATTTGTCAATTGGCAGATTTGTCCATTTTCACAATTGGCGCATTTGGTCATTTTCGCGTTTGGCGCATTTGGTAATTGGCAGATTTGGTAATTGGCGGATTTGTCAACTGGCAGATTTGTCCATTCTCACGATTGGCGCATTTGGACATTTTCGCGTTTGGCGCATTTGGTAATTGGCAGATTTGGCAATTGGCAGATATGGTAGTTGGCAGATTTGGTAATTGGCACATTTGTCAATTGGCTGATTTGTCCATTTTCGCAATTGGCGCATTTGGTCATTTTCGCGTTTCGCGCATTTGGTAATTGGCAGATTTGTCCATTTTCACAATTGGCGCATTTGGTCATTTTCGCGTTTGGCGCATTTGGTAATTGGCAGATTTGTCCATTGGCAGATTTGTCCATTTTCACGATTGGCGCATTTGGTCATTGGCAGATTTGTCCTAGACCCTTTTATATGGCCTAGAAAAAAAATACACTTTTGTTTACGCAAAATAAGGAGTAACTTATTTCTAAATCTCAAAGATATTTGAATGCCTTTTCAAGCCTTCCAGTTACTGTTTATAGCACAGTATATTGTCCTGTGAACTTAATCCAAAATGTATCACATACGAAAACAACTATAAACGGTCGAAACTTTGGCCGAAAACGTAAAAAGAATTAGAAAAATTAAGAGAACAGACCCAGATATTCAAACAAATATGGAAGAAGGTAATAAGACTAACGCTAAATAACTATAAACTATACAATAGAACATGCGTTTTAACTCTGGATTAATAAATAGGTCCTATTTACAGCATGAGCATTATTAGCATAAGGCCCGTATTCAGGGGGGGTGGGGGGCCGGGCCCCCCTAAATTTTTGCGGGCCCCTAAAATTTTCACGGTAGGCTTGCAAATGAACTATAATATGGTGATGAACTATAATATTTTGGGGTCGGGCCCCCCTAACTTCAGCCGGGCCCCCTACATTTTTGGGCTGGCTACCGGGCTGTTGGCATATGCAACGGCCACTAGAGGCCTAAGTTGAATAAAATTGCTTAATAAGCATAATGCTCTATGAAACAAAAGTGTACACCACAAAAGACAAAGACAGCATTTAAATGGATTCTACGCAAAAAATGTTCACTTCAGGCATTCCACCCATTTACCCCCGCATCATGTGCCCAAATACCCTGTAGGGTTAATTGGAAGATACAAATTTTAACAAAATTTTAACTGCCTCACAGTGAGGATTTAAGTTTGCTGCTCTTCACGGAACCATCCTTATAATGTTTTTAAGGATCAGTAAAAAAATCTGGCTCAAAACATTAACAGATGTGCGATTTATTGTGGCAAACCAAAACACACACAAACTTGAAACTCAGTTTCAAATACGGGTATGTCATTTCTCAGTTTTTAGTTTTTTGTCATTTTTACACCCTCTCAAAATGTATTTATTTTTCTTTTTTTCTTTTTTACCAAGATCTACCCACCCAAAATTTTCGTGTAATTAAATTCCATAAAAATATACTGAAATGCAAAATATAATTTTTTAAAAAAGTTTTCCACCCAATTACCCCTTTCTACATTCATTTTTATCGAGTTCAATGTTGAATAAGATAGTAGAGCAAAATACAATTGACACCAGAAGAGTATCGTGTATGTTTATTTCAAAATTATTGCTAATGACTGATGACATGCACTTGTGTGTACAAAGTATATACAAGAAAATGTGTTGGTGCCTGCTCCCTCTCCTTTATCCCTCCTATGTTAAAACAGTACTTCTTCCACAGCCGTCTATCTACTTCTTTTGCCGAGTTGTCTTCCCTTCCCCTTCAACAATGCACGGCCCTCAGGTAACTGGGTCGCTATATAAATGTTAGCTGCTTCGGTCAAGAATTTCCACTGTTTTCCCCGGCCCTCTGTGGACGGGTAAACGTTCTCTTACTGTATAAACCGGCTTTTGACGAACGGCTTCTTCCTACCTGCCTTCTGCAAGTTCAAGGACACTTCAGAAGACACCCATTCCGTTCTGTGATCTTGTGGCCACTTTTTCCTAAATAGAAATGGTGAAGTGATATTTTTCTTTTAATCGTACTATGACCTCTCGCAATTCAGTCTCAAAATAGACATTAGTTAGAGACTTATTCTTTTTGAATTCATTTCTCACATATTGAACTTCAGTTTTTTTTCAATCACGGAAGAAAGTGTGGTTAGAACGCATGTCTTTCTACGTAGAAAAGTGATGTTTGGTTTTACTTTACAATTTTTACAAAGACATTATTCAGTGACTTGTGTTATACCTTCCATCTAATCAAGGGCAACGATTGTTTTGTTTTATTTACTGGTGTAAAAACAATTCTAGCTATTGTCTAATATTGCCATAGGATATATCGTCAGTGCGAAATATTTAACAGGTTCATATATTTGTATTGGAAACTTTAAGAGAAAATAATTTAAAAGGTAAGTATGAATTACTATTTTATTATATGATTAAAGTGTCAAACTCAATTTACTGTGCTATTGATTTTAAGTATATAAAATTATATTAAGCTATGATAAAAGAAATCTCATGTCATCTATAAACTCTTTAAAATTATGGTTGTCTTGAGTAGGAAATTAAATGATCACAGCTGAGAGTATTTATATTGAATGAGGAAAAAACAATTAAGTCTGTTGGTAAGCAGTAATATGTCCTGGATTTTTGTGTGCATTGAAGTTCGTATGCTTTAAAGCTAAGAATAAACGAATTATGCCATGTCACTAATCTCACAACTTTGTTAATTTTTCTTCCGAGAAATGGCATAATTCTTTCACCATATACTATCTTTATATTAATTTTCCTATAGCTAACAATGGAACATATTATTACTGCTTAACTACGCATATATAATTAATTTTTAATTCTACCTACTGATTTATTCTATATACAAGGGCGCCCATCAGGGGGGCAAGGTGGGGCGCTTGCCCCCATAGAGGAGATTGTACTTCAGAATATCGAAAATCAAATAGAATTTTTACATTAGTTACAGCAAAATTTGAAACTATTTTTGAAACGTTGCTTATATCCCCCACCCCCCTTGGAAACTACATGGGCGCCCTTGTCTATATATACACTTTCAGTATGGGTTTCTTGAATCTCTTGTTTTGGAACTAATAATTTACGAGTATTTAATGATAATAGAGTAAAATTGTGGAACATAGACGAAACTATATATAGAAAAGGAGCTCATGTGTAACTTTATGTAACTTTAATGGTAGTGTATGAGTGTCTGTGGGGAAAGGATAGGAAATAATGTAATTGATTGATATGGTTTAGACTAATGGTTTTCAATCTTTCAATACTCGCGGACCAGAAAGAGGCGGAGATGGTGTTAGGATTCTGGTAAAATAGAAAGCCTCACTCACCTAGGAATACTAATCAAAAATAGTTTCGCGTTCCAGCTGTTGAAAACCACTAAGGAATAATGGGAAGAAAATTGAGCTTTTGGCGACAGAACTCGCCGATAATATGGTTCAATCACTCAAAAGAAGGAAATAGGTCTGGATTACAAAATAGTACAAGATAAGCTTCGAGACAGTTCAAGCAACGCGTAGATTCTATCTGGAGCCATTTCCTTAGATCATATCGTGTATTTCCTAAAGTAGAGCCTAATTGAATACTAATTACCCAGAAAAAAAATGGTGACAAGAATTTAGATATTAAAAAATTTAAAGATCAGTGAATAAATATAGATTTCTCCGGAACACTAACGACAGAGTGGGGGCGTCATTTGGATAGTAAGGGAGCAATTACTCCCCTGAGAATTAGAAAACATGCTTTTTAATAAAGTGTATACTAATATGCGAATATAGACCGTGAATCTCTTTTATGCTGCTGGGCAATGTTGCCCGCTTCTTTTGCAAAACATAGAGGTGACTTTGCCCCAGACTATCCAAATACATGTAATGTGTGTCAAGCAATATAAAACTATGCTTTTCTGTACAAAACAAAGTAGTTACTCACCCTCCCCCCCCCCAAAGAAAAATCTGTCCCTGCTTGTATCTCTCTAGGAAATTAATCTGTTCTCGTCTGTGGTTTGGATGTATTTAGTTTGAGAAGACGTAGAAGCAAGAAGTTCTGGAAGCGGTTCGAACTTCGCGAAAGTCAAATAATGATATAATATCGTCACGGGACCAGAACTAAGAACTCTGATTTATAGACAAAAAAAAGGAAAATAAGGAATGTAAAAACATGAGAACGAAAGTTCATTGAAAGAAGAAAAATAGCATATAAAACATTGAACAGTTAATTAAGAAAAGAAATCCACAAGCAAAGCTAAATATATAAACAATACAAAATCTCGCGGCCTCAATAGCGCAGCCCAAAATTTAGCGGGCCAAAATCTCACGTGACTAAAATCTCGCCGATCAAGGTCACGCGTGTCCATAACCTTGCAAACCAAAATCTTATTAGGACGAAACCTCTCCATAACCACATATTGAGTTTCCGGGCTCAAAATACTACTACTACTACTACTACTACTACTACTACTACTTAGAGATGCAAGGGCTCGAAAAAAAAACAGCTTTTTTGGAGGGGAAACGGTTCTTTCTGCTTCGCTTTTTTGCTTGGGAAATTTTGGGCTTTTTTTTTTTTTTTTTTAAATTTTGCTTTAAACTGATAAAGCACACTTTGTTTCGCTTCTCTACAACAACAACAACAACAAAAAAAAAAAAAAAACATTTAATTAGTGGTTGATGCAGATAATATGAAACCTCGAAAATAAACCATGAATTTAAAAAAGATTATTTTTAATTCTTAACATATTTACATTATGAATTCCAAAGGATTAACCAATATATGTAATAATACTTTAACCTCTTATATATAATGAGTACTTTAAAAAATGATACACAAATAACTAGCAAAATTGTATGTAGTATTTTTATTTCAGAATATCACACACCCTCTTTTTGAAGCAAAATAAAGAAAAACATGAGAGAAATCTGCACATCAAGAGCTTCGTTTCGGGTGGTTCTGTACATTCTTGAAATGTTTTAGTTAAGTTTTAACTTTCATATATATTGTATGAATATTTCGAACAAATTTTTCACTGATTGATCACATACGTAATAATCTGTAAGTAATAATTCGGATCTGCAAAATGGGTAAAGCTCCAAATTCTGTAATGCACTGACTGTTCCTTAAGCTTGTTCAGAATCGCGAAAGTATCGAATTTTCGTTCATGGATCACATACGTAATAGACGGTTCATATGAGCGTATGGTTTCCTAGGCTGTAGAATATATAACCACAATCACGGTTTACTCAGTCCTGAAGGTTTCTGAATTTTTAACAAGAAAATTTAACATATCGTTGCGAAACATTTTTTAACAAAAAAAAAAAGAAAGAAAGAAAAAGAAAAAGAAAAATTATGGAATAAATTTAAAAAGAGTGGAAGAATAAATCACTGTTCCAATTCACAAGAAAGACGACAAAATTGATTGTAATAATTATCGAGGCATTTCTCTTAACATTCTATTAATAAAATTGTCCCCATACGCAGATGAAATTATTGGAAATTATCAGTGTGGATTTAGTCGAAATCGACCAGATATTTACCATTCGACAAATACTCGAAAACAAATGGGAATATATTACCCACTACATCAACTGTTTATTGATTTTAGAAAGGTTTACAACTCGGTTAGGAGGGAAACATTGTACAACATTCCTGCAGAATTTGGAATACCGAAAAAGCTAGATTTATTAAGTGTTTAAATGAATCCCAGAGTAAAGTCAGAGTAGAAAAATACGAGCTTCCACGTCGAGATTAGCCTGAAACAAGGATATGCGTTATCGCCGTTATTATTGAGCTTTGTTCCAGAGTACGCTATAAGAAAAATCAAAGATAGGAACCAGGGCCTAGAGTTGAATGGTATTCACCAGGTTATGGTGTATGCTGATGATGTAAATCTGATAGGAGAACAATCGAAAGAAATGCAGAGGCCTTATTAAACGCTTGCAGGGACGTGAGTAAATGCAGAGAAATCTAAATATAAGGAAGTTCACAAGGATAGTAATACGGCAAATTATGAATGCGTTAAAATATCAATTAATACTTTCGACACAGTGGATACTTTCAAATATCTTGAATCAGTATTACCAGACCAAAATTATATCCACAAAGATATTAAAAGTTGACTGAAATCAGGAATTTCTTGTTATTATTCAGTTCAAAATATTTTGTCGTCGCGAATTCTGTCAAGGAATTTAATGCTTAAAATATATAAAATGACAATTACGTCTGTAATACGTTATGGTTGTGAAACATGGTCGCTTACGCTTGAGGGAAGAACGCAGGCTGAAATTATTTGAGAATAAAATTCTTAGACGAATATTTGAACCCAAGAAGAACGGGAATGGGGAATGGCGGAAACTTCATAAGGAGGAACTACATAATTTATACGGTTTACCAAACATCGTTAGTCATCAAATCTAGCAGGCTCAGATGCGCAGGCCATGTAGCCAGAATGAAAGAAAGGAAGAACGCTTTCAAAGTTTTAGCTGGAAATCCAATCGGGAAACGACCATTAGGAAAACATAGGCCCAGATGTGAGGACAATATTAAGATGGATCTAGCAGAAATAGGAATACAGAGTAGAAACTGGATTGAATTAGATAAGGACAGAAGTCAATGAAGAGCTTTTGTGGCCATAGAGAACAAAAGAGAGAGAATACATTTAAGTTACGCACAACTGCACAACAAGCATGAGTAAGTGGTTAGCAGTCGCGCTTCTATCGTGAAGTCCGGGATTCAACCCCGCATTCGAACATTTTGACAAAAGTTTTTCTTAATTTCATCTGCGAATCTAGAGATAGTGCGTATGTACTGTGAGTCCTGGATGACTTCCTTTCTAATCGTTTTTAACTCTTTGTTATTACTATTTATAATTACCAGCAGTGATGGATTTGCGAAGAGGGTTAGGGTGGGGATGTCTTTCGGATTGAAGCCTCTACCCCGAAATTACGGAATTTCTAAAACAAACTAATATTAGTTTTGCGTTTACTCATAAACTTCAAGCTGTCCTCAAATAAAAAATTAGGAATTATTAGAAAAACTAAGTATTAATAAGAAAAGCCCCTCCCAAAATACTTTTCTAAATCCGCCACTGATCATCAGTATAAAATGGTCTTCAAGGTTGTATCTGGAAGATTATAGCTGAATATACAAACGAAACGAAATATTTGTTATGCCTGTACTCATAAACTTAAGCTCCTTTTAAATAAAAGTTACGAATTTTTAGAAAAAACAAACATTATTCAGAAAAACCCCTCCCAAATATTTTTCTAAATCCGATACTGATTATTTCTATCAAATGGTATTCAAGGTTGTGTCCGGAATATTATTGTTAAATCATTGCACAGCTACAGTATAACGGAAATGTGGAAGTACGCTCTGACAGATATATTGAAAAACGTATGCTCTGATGCGTATTGAAAAACATAAGTTTAATTATGTGCTAGAAGCTAGAGTACTGAGCTCTAAGAAGTGAAACACGGATGACTAAAAAGAAATGATCTAGAGAAGAAAAAAATGTCGATAATTCAGAAGTTAAAATACAGTTAAAACGCTTCTAAAATTGTCCTCAAATACTGCGTACTTTATGTTTACTTTAATTCATAAACCATGTGCTCCATAAAACATAATGGTGAATTCCAGAGCGAAATATGGTATTTAGGTCATGGAATCTTATTTAACTTTAGAGTATACTATAAGAAAGCTATTTAAACAGAAAAATCATGAAAATGAAGAAAGCCAAAATTTCCAAAATTCTCTTTTTTTTTTCCAAAAAGGCCGGCTTTTTATGTGCAAAAAACCATCGATTCAGAAAAGCCGGCTTTTTTGCATCTCTACTACTACTACTACTACTACTATTACTATTACTACTACTACTACTACTACTACTACTAATAATAATAATAATAATAATAATAATAATAATAATAATAATAATAATAATAATGACTTTACTAACACCGGATCAGAAATGCTTGGTAGACATTAGAAGAGTTTTAGAAATGACGGTCCTAAAACAAACCCAAATTCGTAGATTTGTTAAGCGCGAAGTCCTAAGTTTGTTTCTTTAAGTATTGTATTAATATGCGCAAGGATGTAACTGCTAGTCTTTCTTTTCCCTCCTTTCAAACAACAATTAAATAGCTCATTATTTTCTGTCTTGTCCTTGGTTTATAATCCATATTTTTAAAATTGAAAATTACTATGTTTGCGACTCTAAATCTCTTGAACCGCCCGACTGATCTCGATCAAATTTGTAACATGGACGAGGTTCGAGGCTGGGCTGGTTTTAGGCTATTCACTTTGAAGGTAGAACTGAGCGGGTGGGGAGGGGGTATAAAAATAAATTAAATTTAACTCCTGAACCACTAGACCGATCTTGATCAAATTTTCAACATAGATGAGGTTCAGGCCTGGGATCGTTTTTATGATATAAGTTTGACGGAGCAACGTAGGAGAGGAGGGGAAGATATATAAAAATCAATTTATATAACACTGAAAGTTACTATTTTTGTAACTTTATAACTCTTGAACTATCCCACCGATCTCAATCAAATTTTCAAGATACATGAGGCTCGGATCTGGAAACATTTTTGTAATTTCACTTTAACGGCAGATCCTAGGGGAGGGGGATGTATGAATAAAAACTAATAAAACCTAATAACTTTTGAACCACCCAATCAATCTCGATCAAATTTTCAACATATATGAGGGTCGGCCCTTGGGTGTTTTTTATCGTTTCACTTTGACGAGCCAACCTAGGGGAGGGTAGGGGGAGATATATGTAAAAGAAATTAAAATAAAAATGACTTCCTTTGTGACTTCATCACTCTCAAGCCACCCAACCGATCTCAATCAAATTTTCAACACACATGAGTTTAGGAGCCAGGATTACTTTAGGCTGACGATTAGGTTACATTTTGACGATGTAACTAGGGGAGGGGGGGGGGGAGAAATTTAAAAATGATCAAAAATGACCGATATTAGTGCTGAATCCATAGTTTTCGCTATCGATGAGAGAAATAGTGACACTTCTGATGCTGTTTCAATCCAAGTTCAGCCCTGATAATTGGGGAGAGGAGGGGGATAAACATTTAAAAATGATAGAAAATGACTAATAGTAGTGTCGAATCCATAGTTTTAGGAGTACCTGAGATTAACAGTGACAATTCTGATACCATGTGCCGCAGCACGGTGGAGGGGGAGCTATATATAATAATGATCGAAAATGACCAATATTAGTATCTAATCAATAGTTTTCAGGACCATTCAGATGAACAATGACATTTCCGATCCGGTTTAAATCCAAAATCAGGGTCGCCACTTGGGAGAGAGAGAGAAAGAGATATATAAAAATGATCGAAAATGGCCACCATGAGTGTCGAATTTATAGTTTTCTGGGTCGCTTAGATGAACAGTCTTATTTTCGATCCGGTTTAAATTCAAAATCAACCCCGCAACTTGGGGGAGGGAGAGGAAGAGATATTTAAAAATGATCGAAAATGACCGATATTAGTACTGAATCCACATTTTTTGGGGTCGCTGATATGAACGGTGACACTTTCGCCCGCAACAAGAGGGAGGGGATATACATAATTTTTGAACTATCCCACCGATCTCAATCAAATTTTTTGGACAAACACCGTGCTCGTGGGTTTTCTCGGGGTTCTCCCGTTTCCTCCCACTTTCTTCATTCCACCATTTCACTCATCTCTCATTATCACCGTCTCCTTTAGCCTAACCGGCATAACCGTGGGACGTAAAACTCAAAGATTTCATTTCATTTTTCAATCAAATTTTTAAGATACATGAGGTTCGGATCTGGAAACATTTTTGTAATTTCACTTTAACGGTAGATCCTAGGGGAGGGGGACGTATAAATAAAAACTAATAAAACCTAATTTCTGTAAAAAAAAAAAAAAAAAAAATAGCACATTACTTTTTATATTCTTAATAATACAATATTTTATTCAAATTATTATATTTTTCTGTTAGCAATTATTGTTCCATTCCTCATTTATGCCCTGTTATTTTAGTTGAATGTCGAATAATTTTGAATTGTAATAAATTTGTTGGTATATATATATATATATATATATAGATAGATAGATAGATAGATAGATAGATAGATAGATAGATAGATAGATAGATAGATAGATAGATAGATAGATACATAGATAGATAGATAGATAGACATACATAGATACAGCCTATATGGTCGAAAATGACCTATATTAACATTGAGTCTGTATAGTTCTTGGGGTCGCCGAGATGAACAGTGACACTTCTGATGTTTAAATCCAAATTCAGCCCCGCATCTTAGGAGAGGGGGAAAGGGAAATACAGAAAAACTAATCAAAAATAACCCATATTAGTGTCCAATCCATAGTTTCCGGGGTCGCTAAGATAACCGGTGACAGTTCTGCTCCCGTTTAAAACCAAATTCAGCCGCGCAACTTGAGAGAGGGGAAGATAATAAAATAATCGAAAATGACCAATATCAGTGTCAAATCCATGGTTTTCGGGGTCGCCAAGATGATCAATGATCTTTCCGATAACGTTTAAATCGATGCCATTAAAAACGAAAACAGCATATTTCACGGGTACTAAGCACATGAGATACGGAGTTGTGCATTTAAATTTTCACTTCAACCTAGCGAAGCGGGTAATATATGCTAGTAATTAATATTTTCTAAGCATAGGTTGGAAATTATCTTCCATTTTATTTTGCTATTATTAAGGTGAAACCTTTAAATAACGGACACCGATGAGACTTGATTAGTTGTCCGTAAATGAGAAATGTCGTTAGAGAGTAGTGCACAAATTTAGATCACACACAGCTTATACTGTAGTTCAGAGAGTTTATCAACCTGAGGGTCGCGAAGGAAAATAAACATACCTAATTAGAACCTAATACCGGAAAATATTTTTAAATATTATTCTGAATTTTATTTTGATAGACATATTTTTATTTTTATACAAACTGTTAAGAACAACAAAACTAGGTCTACTAAATATTTCAACAGGTGCAGAGTTGTTTAAAAATCAATTTAAATGAAAGAGGTACGATATGAAACTAATGAGAATTGCATATTGAAATACCAGAAAAGTACAAATGCAATAAAACCTGCATATTGAAATACAATTAAAATTGATTTATACCAGAACATTGTGTGATTTCACTACTGCGGCAATGCCCGGTTCAATATTATCAAGTCAGTTAAAGTACTAAATAACGTTTTTAACAACTGTCCAAGTTTTCTCAAAACCAAAATTACAAATCACTTTATTTTTTATCATGTGACCCAAACTGAAGAAGTTACGAAGTTTTAAAATTTTCAAACGGCCTCCATTTTGAAACAGTATGACGGATCGAATTCGATATTTGTAGTATCAATGAACTGACCAAATTTGGTTTTAATCCATTCGCTTTTAGGGAAGTTACTGCATTCACTATATACAAGAAATGGATTCTACTATTGTAGAAATAGGTGAATATCGTGAGATCTCCGCAATAGATATATTAAAAATCCCACACAGCTTATTACAAGCCAGAAATTATAAGGGGCTCGTTGGCAAGAGGATGTGATAAAATGGGGATCGTGATAGAAACTAGGTTCAGAACCACTGCTGTAGTTTTATGCAATATACAGTAAATACATGGTGGCACACGAAAAAAATGCCGGTGTATATCAAGTCTTCGCAGCTCAAATGGTCAAATGGATATATAAAAATATCTTCGTGTAACACAGTTAATGGTTCCGTGCCATGCAAAATCACAAAATTCGAAGTCTATTTACGATTACTTTAAATTGGATTTTTCGTCACAAAAATTCAAAACAATAAACAATAATAAAAGTGCGGTTATTTTCAAAATTGAATTGGCCACCCTAGTGCCAGTTCGAAAATACATTAGTAATATAAGTCGTATCAAAAAAAAAAGTCGCGTTTTTTTTTAATCTATGGTATCGAAGGTATTTCAATATATATAAAAAATATACTAACTCCCAATGTAGCGTCTCAAAATTTGATTTATCCTTCCGCACAAAATTTTCAGAAAAAGTCTGCTTCCAAATTCGTTTTACGCGCTTCTAAAACTACCTTAACACACTGACTGTGCTAAATGTAATAAGGGCATGCAATATTATTATAAAATACTGAAAATTTAGTGTGGATAGGGAAAAGAATATTTTCAAATACACCTAGCAACTGTTCTCTCTGGTGTTCACCAGGTCTTCTAACAAAGATGTTTTGTGGAGAAGGACTTTTCAGTCTCCTCAACTGTACATATATTTATTTTGTAATTGCAGATAGTATTTTCTGCTCTAAATACGTTCAAATTGGAAAAGTTTCCTGTCTCTATTGAAGAGGTTACTAAAATATTGGTGGGAGAGGAAGGAAGACTGTCCGTATCCGGATCTGAAAATGTTCGTGAAATGCAAGAGTCCTATCCCGCAATAATACATACTTTTGCCGGGACAAAAAAAAAAAAAAAAAAAAAAAATCTGTGGTAAGGTGGTGTCTGTTAATGATCGTTATATACATATTATACACAGCGATATTTGAACATTTTACACTAAAGAGATTGCTGTGACCAGATTTTGACCTGCATCAGTTTAGGCAGGCTTGTGGCTAGTGAGATTATGGATAGCAAGGATCTGACTGTGAGGCTTTGGCCGTGAGGTTTAGTACCGAAATCATTCCAAAAATGTTAAAAAGTACAGGACCGAAAGAAGAAGGACGAACTTTCCTGTTCTTAATTTGTATATTGTTAAAATAATTCTCTGCTGATTTTTCTTTTTCAAATTTCCATTAAATTTAGACCCATATACATGATTCAAATTTCCCTGTCCTTTATAATTCCTCCTTGACACAAACTGTACTGTTAGGGTACTCCTAACTTCCAATTAATTGACTTACCCTCTTAAAAAGTACCTTGATGAAATGGCAACAATGTACCTGCAAATTTTGGCAACGGTGTAGCATATCTCGTTCGCAATTTAAAGGGAACTTGTACTCCTGAACGCTGAATCTTAAAATTTCACTCCGGAGAGCAGGACTTTTGTTGATTTAGGCTCACGTACGAAACATGTTATCAAATCTTATCCTGTCTTTTTCTGGCATGAAATATCTAATAAACTTTCAGTCAATCAATCTAACATGAAATGATTATAAATATTAGCTGCAGAATCCTAATATTTCTATCTAAACATTAATTTACACAATGAAGCAAACGGGGGAAATTTTCAATCGAAATATGCGAACAGCAAACGTCTTTAACAATTTTCCTATATAAGCCAGCAAATGAGCACTTACAACAATTAGACACATAGATCAGTAATAAAAGTGTAGGAAAAACGAAACTTATAATGTCAAAGGTTGGAGGTACGAATCCACGCCACAGAAGATTTTTTTTCTGTCTTCAGTAGAAATAAGTTAGAAAAATACATTAAAATACCGGTACAGCGACATCATACACACCAAGAAACACCTTGCTTCATGTGAATATATCGCTTGCGTGAAAAGATGCTGTTAGCATTCGTCAGTAGTTGAAACGTAGATAATTCGTAGATCCTTGAAAGTTCCTATTCCATGAAAAATGTCGTTTCTTCATTGGTAAAATTTGTAAAACCTTTCATTGGAAGTGAATGTATTTCTAAACAAGTCAATAAAACTTCAAAATGATAAATGATGCCTTGATGTATAGTGTTTATTTTGCTAATATATTGCAATTATTTGAAATTAATCATATGATTTAAATCATGAGGGACGTGCTAAAAGAAGAAGCGTCATTTCAGATTTTACTTGGGGGGCAAGATCCCTTGATGCGAGTAAAATTTCAGGTTTTTTTGCTGATTTACTACTATTCTACTTATAATATCTATGTAAATCTCTAACTCAGGGGAAGGCAATTGCCCCTTCCTACCCCTCCCCTGGCCTAGAAGATAATATGCCTAGAAGATATTATGGCATATAAAAGATGGAAGTGGCGAAAGATGCGATACTGAAAAACAGTGATGGACGATACTAAAACACAAAAATCGTACGTGAAGATAAAGAGGTTAGGATGCATGAAAGGTTCTCGGTTGTGGCAAGTGATCTGCCAATGTCAGAATGTCTATGATGAGATGGTATGATTTACGGATCTCAAAGGATTATTGCCACATAAATAAAAAAATCCTGAGTGAATTTTCTTCCACATAAAGTCAATATATTTGATGATGTTTATAATATATCCTATCGTGATTTATCCATACGTGACTTTTCTGATTTCTCGGTAAACCAATATATATATATATATATATATATATATATATATATATATATATATATATATATATATACAGGGGCGGATCCAGGATATGACCAAGGGAGGGTCTAAACCATATTTTGCCCTTTTATCCAATGTAAAGCACGATTGAAGCCCATTTTATCCAGTGTATACCTTAGCGTCAAGGGGGGCTATAGCCCCTATAGCCCCCTTGGATTCGCCACTGTATATATATATATATATACAGATGTTATTCAGTCTACATTTGGCCAATTTCGACTTACCTAAAAAGTTAGAAGAACCCATGGCGCCAGGTCCGTAAGTGCTCGATGTGTTTCCCTTGTTTCCTAACAATAACCCGACAGTGTATTTTCCACTGTAATAGGCTTCTCTGAAGAACTGGGAGGGGAATCTTGTCTCATTCCCTTTGCACAGCTTTCCAAAGTCCTTCCACAGTTGTCACACGCCGTTTTCCCAAAGCCCGCTTCAGCAATCCAAATCCACAATTGTCCATAGCACTTGCATGTGGAGATTTAACAGGTACCTAATTGAAAGGTATCACCTGTATACCACTTGCCTCCTCCATCTCCCTGTAGAATGCGAGGGACGATCGTGAGGTATGTGATGAGGCCTTGTCCATGTGAATGCGCACCAGATTGGCGTCATTTCCGTACATTGTCGGAATCTCATGCTCGTAGATCGGCCGAATGAACTGCTCCTGAAAATACTGCGAGTTTATTTTGCAGTTCTTCGCCACCCTATGAATCTTCAGTTTACCTCGGTAACAGTAGCCAGTAAGGACCGTGAAGCCTTTTGGGAAGGTTTCTTTACAGACACGAACCCACCTTCTGAAGTTCTTTGCGCCTTTTCTCTCGGTACATGATGGTTCTCGGTTTGCCGCAGTCGGAAAGGGAAATCCATGCTTCATCGAGCGTTACGACGTACATCCACCTTTGTTTTGCTAGATGCCGTTCGTACAGCTTCCGGGCGTTACACTTTCGTTCCTTTTGGTGGGCATCAGTGAGAAGATGGCCGCGATCTTTCATGACTTTTTCCATCTTGAGTTGATGGTGTAACGTCCGGCTCACAGTCCCCAAAGACACGTCAAGATGATTAGCCATACACCTTTGTGTTGGCGGATTTTCTTGCATTGCCATTTTGTAATGTTTCCTATACATGGTGGAGGTGGTCTTGGTGCATTCCCGCTTCCTAGGCAACTTCGTTGGTGATCCAAATGGTGGAGCTTCGTTACCCTTGTACTTTTTAATAACATTTTTTATTCCATTTAAACTGATGTTGCAACCATTCTTTTTGCACTGTTTCTAATGACAGAAACACTAAAGTGGGCGTCATAAAGAGCCGCAACATAGCCTTTCCAAAACCGACTCAGTTCGGGCGGCATTTTTGTCACAGAGCGGAAACCCACACATTTGGAAACAAATTTAATACAACACTAACAACAGTGGTCCTGTTTTGTGCGTTATTGTCGTCCGCGCGGAAAAACAACTCCGTTTCCAGGAAGCCATTGCACAACACTACAGGACGCCACGAGCCAGGTCGGGTGAGTCCATTCTGCCCGGGAGGGGGAAGGAACGAAATCGGCCAAACGTAGGCTGAACTACCTCTCTATCTCCCTCCCTATATATATATATAAGGTTTCGCAAATAAAACTTCCCATTTTTTTTTTTTTTTTTTTTTTTTTTTTTGCACGAGGAACGTGGTGATAGTAGGCATCTCGGTCCAGAAACTCTATTAATGACTTGACACGTGAAATAATTGGGAATTAGCCTGCTATAAATAACCATGTCGGAAGAGATTTGTGAAGTACAAATTACAAAGTAATTTGTAACTGTACCGATCCGCAAGAAACTGGATAACACGATAGAAGACATACGGGTTTCTCGTCTCATCTAGTGAAAATGATGTCTTGTCTCGAAAACATATCTCTATCTCCTGTCGGCTTGACTTTCCAGGCGAGGCGAAAATAAAACAATTTAAAATATTATACAGTGTACTAGTGGTATATTATGTATTTACTTTGACATTTCGTTTACAGGAATATTCAAGTGTCCAACATGTAAGTCGGTTAAACGGTTTGGTTGAAGTTTAACATCAACGTTATATGAAGCGTGAGCTTACAGCTTTATGTTAAATCCGACCCACATGAGCTTCTAACGGAATGGAACGCCGGTTGTATACTAATCACATAGCTACCAAACAGTTACGTGCCGACATCAAGTAAATAATACACCAAGTGAATTAAATGTGTACATTGCACAAAAGCTAGCTACATCTAATTGCGACATAACAAGCATAGTCACTTCATGCTTATTTGCATAAAAGAATCTGGACTAACGTCTTTGTAGCAAATTCTGACGCGTGTATTCAAGTCTTATGTGCTTCTGTATCCCATGCCACTTTTCTTTTTCAAAATAGCTCAGAAATGAAAGAAACAACATTATAATACATTTGTGTACATTTCTAGAGAATACAAAACACTGTTTACATGTAACACTTCTCAAGTGTAACACTCCGATTTTGATAAAATTTGGCAGGTAGATACTACACATAAAATAAACGAATACGTGTTTTTTACTTTCTGCGGAAAAGCGGTTTTAGGTGACAAAAGCCTCCATCCAAAATTTTGAAAGTTGATGCTCGAAATGTAAGAAGAAGTAAACCGAAGTGAATGAAATTTTCCAAAGATATTGTAGACTTGAAATAACTGAATACGTGTTTAGTATTTTCCTGGAAAAACGGTTGGGTGGGGTACGAACCCCTCAAAATTTTGATTACGAAATATCAACAATTTTAATAACAGTATGTCAGAAGTGCTTAAAGGACATGAAGAATTGCAACCAAACTTTGTATACTCACAATACACACACAAAAAGCAAATACATGTTTTTCACTTTCTGTGGAAAAACTATGTAAGGGGTCAAAAGCAGCCACACAAAATTCTGAAAGTAGGCGGCTGAAAGGCCAGAAGAAGTGGACCAAAGTGAATGAAACTGTACACAGATATTGTAGACGTAAAATGACGAAATACGTGTTTCGAATTTTCCTATAAAAAGATAAGTAAACGATTGGGTGGTGCACAGACCTTCTAAACCGTTGACTATGAAATATCAAAAGGGCAAATAAGTATACGTCAGAAGGTCCTGAAAGATATGAAGAATTGCAACGAAACTTTGTGTAGGGACAATTCGTAAAAAATAAATGAACACGTGTTTCTAGTTTCTGCGGAAAACCAGCGTTGGGGCCAAGGCCATCTCTGAAAAAAAATGAAGAAATTGGATGGTGACACTTGTTGAACACGAAAGACCCTATTTTATATATACAATATCTACACAGAATTTAATTCGCTTCGGTCCACTCTTTCCGCTACCCAACTTTTTTAAAAAAAGGGAAATACGAAATACGTATTCCCTCATTTTACGTCTACAATATCTGTGCACGATTTCATTTAGTTCGGCTCATTCTTCTTACCCTTCGGGCGTCATCTTTCAAAATTTTGGGTGCCCCCTTTTGATGTTTCGTGATAAAAGGTTTGAAAGGATCCGTGCACAACCCAACTGTTTTTTCCAGGAAAATACGAAACACGTAGTCACTCATTTTCTGTCTACAATATCTGTGCACAATTTCATTCACTTAGGTCCACTTCTTCTTGCCTTACGGGCGTCAAATTTCAAAATCTTGGGTGGGGGCATTTGTCCTCTAAAACTTATTTTCCGCAGAAAATAAAGATGCCCGTATTCGTTTACTTTTTGCGTATTGTCACTACACAAAGTTTCGCTGCAAATCCTCATGTCCTTAAGGCATTTCTGACATACTGTTATCAGCACTTTTGATATTTCATGATCAAAGGTTTGGAGAGGTCCATGCCCCACCTAACCGTTTTTCCAGGAAAATACGAAACACGTATTCCCTCATTTTACGCCTACAATATCTATGCAAAATTCTATTCACTTCGGTCCACTTCTTCTTCTTCTTCTCTTTCGGGCATCAACTTTTGCGCCCTAAAATCGTTTTTCCGCAGAAAATAAAAAAGCACGTATTCGTTTATTTTATATGTATCTACCTGCCAATTTTTTTCAAAATCTTATTTTTACACTTGAAAAGTGTTACACGTTAGTAAATTAGACAATGTATCTGAGGTGGTTCTTCGTCTTTGCTGGCTTGCCCTTTAAGCAAATATCATAGAATTGAAGACTTTCGGGCAAAACACCGTCAAGTCCAAAAAGAGAAAGTGTAAAGGAGATGCTTGAAAAGGTTTTCTTTTCATCCGATGTTCTTCAAACTTGATACACTAGACCGAAAATAAATCGATCATTATTATTTTTTTTTCTTTCTTTCGGAAAATAGGCAAAGGGGCCCTTTCCAAAAAAGGGTCCCCTTGATTAAAAGGGCACATTAAAGAAACGAAACTCTGCGGATGGAAAGATAACTTCAAAATAGGAAACACGTGTTTTGTCTTTTTTGCGAGAAAAGGGTTGCAGGGGCAATGCCCCCTTCAAAATGACAAAGGACTCCGCACAATCCTTACGGATTGCTTGAAAGCGTGATACACTATGTGATCAAAAGTATCTCTCGCAGGCATACTTTCGATCACGTGCTGGAAGGTTTCTTTGTGAACGAAAGCCCATTCTTCACGGAGTGCTGAACTGAGGAGAGGTATCGATGTAGGTCGGTGAGGCCTGGCACGAAGTTGGGGTTCCGAAAATCCCAAAGGTGTTCTATAGGATTCAAGTCAATACTCTGTGCAGGCCATTCCATTACAGGGATGTTATGGTCGTGGAACCACTCCGCTACACGTCGTGCAGTATGAACAAGTGCTCGGTCGTTTTGAAAGTTGCTCTTCAACAGTGAGAAGCAAGAAGGTTTTTAAAACATTAATGCAGGCCTGCGCTGTGAGAGTGCCACACAAAACAACAAGGGGTGCAAGCTTCCCCAAGAAAAACACGACCACACCATAAAACCACCATCTCCGAATTTTACTGTTGGCACTACACACGCTGACAGATGACGTTCACCGGGCATTCGCCATACCCACACCCTGCCATCGGATCGCCACATTGTGTACTATGATTCTTCACTCCACACAACGTTTTTCCACGGTTCAATCGTCCAATGTTTACGCTCCTTACACCAAGCGAGGCGTCGTTTGGCATTTACCTGCGTGATGTGTGGCTTATCAGCAGCCGCTCGACTATGAAATCCAAGTTTTCTCACCTCACGCCTAACTGTCATAGTACTTGGAGTAGATCCTGATGCAACTTAGAATTCCTGTGTGATGGTTTGGTTAGATGTCTTGCCTATTACATTTCACGACCCTCTTCAACTGTCGGCAGTCTCTGTCAGTCAACAGACGAAGTCAGCCTGTACGCTTTTGTGATGTACGTGTCCCTTCACGTTTCCACTTCACTATCACATCAGACACATTGGACCTAGGGATGTTTAGGAGTGTGGAAATCTCGCGTGCAGACTGCTGATGCAAGTGACACCCAATCACCATGATCACGTTCGAAGTCCGTGAGTTCCGCGAAGTGCCCCATTCTGTTTTCTCACGATGTCTAATGATGGTTCTAGGTCTAAACAGCGCAAACAATAACAGCGATGGCCGAAAATAGCGTGTGTAAATACAGCGTGGACAAAAACAGCGCATGCAAATACCGCGTGGACAAAAACAGCGCATAAACAAATACCGCGCAAAGACCAAACCAGCGCATGCAAATACCGCGTGGAAAAAACAGCGCATGGACAAAAACCGCGCAAGGACAAAAACAGTGCATGCAAGTACCGCGTGAGCGAGAACAGCCCATGGAAAATAACCATAAATAAACATTTTGCGCTACGGTTTTACGGTTTTATGAGGCAAGAGCCCCCCCCAAAAATTGGAAGTTGATGTTCGAAAGGCAAAAGGAAGTAGACCGAAGTGGATGAAATTGTGCACAGATATTGTAGACGTAAAATGACGGAATATGTGTTTCGTATTTTTCTGGAAGCAACGGTTGAGTGGGGCACGGACCCCTCTAAACCTTTGATCATGAAATATCAAAAGTGATAATAATATATCAGATGTGCCTAAAGGACATGAAGAATTGCAACGAAACTTTGTGTGGTGACAGTACGCAAAAATAAATGAATACGTTTTTATTTTCTGAGGGAAAAGCTTTTAGGGGGGCAAAAGCCCCCACCCTAAATTTTGAAAGTTGACAACCGAAATTCAAGAAGTTAACCAAAGTGAATGGAACTGTATACAGGAATTGTAGACGAAAAATGAGGGACTATATGTTTCGTATTTCCCTAAAAAAGGAGGTTGGATGGGCCACAGACCTTCTAAACCGTTGATTACAAAATATCAGAAGTGCAAATAAGTATACGTCAGAAGTTTCTAAAGGATATGGAGAATTCCAACGAAACTTCGTGTAGGGACAATTTGCAAAACAAACAAAACATGTTCTAATTTGTGCGGAAAAACAGTGTTGGAGCCAAGACCCGTCCAAAAAAAGTAAATATTACCGTAATATTGCAGGAAGGAGTGGATCGAAGCAAATGAAATAGTGTGCAGATATTATATATGTAAAATAAGGCCTTTCGTCTTTCTCAAGTGTCTCAATCCGATTTGACTCAAATTTGACAAATCAACAGCAAGGAGGAAATAGATCGACACGTGTTTTTGTTTATGCGGAAAAACATTGTAAGGGTTAAAGGCACCTCCTGAAATATAAAGTACGCTATAATGTTTGTGCTTACTGTTGATCTGTCAAATTTGAAGAAGTCTGATGGAGACACTTGTGAAACATGAAAGGCATTATTTTACATATACAATTTTTACGCACAATTTCGTTGGATTCGGTGCAATCCTTCTGCCACTCAACTCCCCGGTCCACCAAACATTTTTTCTCTCCAGAAAATATGAAACACACATTCTATCTTACTTCTACAATATCTGTGCACAATTTTATTCCCTTCGGTCCACTTCTTCTTGCCTTTCGGACGTCAAATTTCAAAATTTTGGGTGCGGCTTTTGCCTCTAAACGATTTTCCGCAGAAAATAAAAAACTCGTATTCGTTTATCTTTTGCTTATTCTTCCAACACAAAGTTTTGTACCAATTTTTCATGTCCTTTAGGCATTTCTGACATACTGTTATTAGCACTTTTGACATACCATGATCAAAGATTTGGAGGGGTCCGTGAACCACTCCACCGTTTTATCCAGAAAAATACAAAACACGTATCCGTCATTTTAGGTCTACAACATCAGTGCACAATTTCGTTCCCTTCGGTTCACTTCTTTTTCTCTTTCGGGCGTCAAATTTCAAAATTTTGGGTGCGGCTGCTCCCTCTAAAACCATTTTTACGCAGAAAATAAAAACTTGTATTCGTTTTTTTTTTTTTTTTTGTTCTTTGTGCCTACACAAAGTTTTGTCCCAATTCTTCATATCCTTTAGGTACTTCTGACATACTGTTATAAGCATTTTTCATATTTCTTCATCCAAGGTTTGGAGGGGTCCATGCTCCACTCAACCGTTTCTCCAGGGAAATACGAAACAAGTATTCCTCAATTTACGTCTACAATATCTGTGCACAATTTCGTTCACTTCGGTCCACTTGTCTTCGCCTTTCGGGCGTCAACTTCCAAAACATTTGGTGGGGCTTTTGCCCCCTAAAACCGTTTTTCCGCAGAAAATAAAAAAACACGTATTCGGTTTATTTCATGTGTAGTATCTACCTGCCATTTTTTTTCAAAATCGGAGTGTTACACTTCGGAAGTGTTACTTGTTAGACGTAACGCAAAATATGACAAATAGAGCATCCAAGATGACAATGCGAAGAAATAGGCACACCAGAACATCACGTATGATGGTGTCCATTACTGGAAGAACGGCTAGAGGGAAGAGATCAAATTAAAAGGAAAGAAATAAACGAAATTATAGCTAATGACTAGGAGTACAGGATATTAAGCAAAATAACAAATAACTAATCAGAAGTAATAAGAGGACAATATACTAGGACAAATGATTAAAATTGTAAAAAAAACGGAGAAACACCGAAATAGGAATGATGTTTATAAGAGTGTTGCTCAATGGAAGAGTGGCTGTGAATCTTTCCGGGCCGGAGAACTCTTCCAGGAACGTCGGCATTTCACGTGTCCCAGAAAAAAACTGTACGCTTGCACTCGGTATATTCCCGGTTAAAACCGGATACGAAATCTGGATATATCGAGAGTTTGTGTTTCGGGAACGGTGTCGGATAGTGTTTTGTGTAAATAGTAAATTTATCAATACCTTTAGTGAAAAAATGTATCGGAACGGAAGCACAATCCAGTATCCGCCTTGCCGTATTCAAATGACATGCGAATCTCACAAGAAACATACATGAACGTGTCGTCCGAACATCCGAATCAAACCTAGTCCATTCGATAAACGTAAAAAAATATGCTCATCCACTAAAAGTTAGG
Organism: Thermobia domestica; assembly: GCF_964235325.1. Classification (NCBI taxonomy): domain Eukaryota; kingdom Metazoa; phylum Arthropoda; class Insecta; order Zygentoma; family Lepismatidae; genus Thermobia; species Thermobia domestica. Next base: position 268,157,969 of record NC_137454.1, on the reverse strand, counting down.
TGCCATGGACAATGGAATAAGTCCCTAGAGCCCATTAATCCTGTTAGCATAAAAAAAATTGTAGACTCGCAGTGAAAAAGATATTGCATCAACACTGTCCATTAGAAAGTCATGCTTTATAGTTCATTCTCTTCAGCATGAAACAAGTTCTCTAGAGATGCTATGTATTGGCGCCCATAACGTATTTGAAAACGGGAAATTGGAAAAAATTCCCTCCAAAAATACCTCCCATCAAATTTGGCCCCCTCTGGAGTGGCCCCAGATAAAAGCACAAAATCCAAATGTATCTTGAAAAATACTACAGGGGTTAAAAAATGAGTGTACCAAGTTTCGTTTTGATAGACGGAATACATATGAAGGGAAAGGCTGTATACCAATACGCTTATACAAAACCGAACCGATGACTTGACCTATAAAGAGAACACAATATATAAAGTATAATGCAATACTATTTACTGAGATATCAAGAATTGCACAACTCTTGCTTTGGGAAAGGATGTGCGTTGCGGGCCATGCATGCGCCATTTTTGTCATAGGTGTCCAAACTCACGAGCTCGGGCTCGCGAGCCCACTCGTGCTCAACTGGACTCGGGCTAAATAATTGAGCGCGAGCCCGAGCCTCAATTTTATAAGTGAGCGCTAGTCCGAGTGAAGGTCAGGCAAGTCAAAAGAAGTGCGAGTGCGAGCACTGTTTGGAGAAGTGATTGCAAGCCCGAGTGAGTCGCGAGTCCAGTTGAGAGAAGTGATCACTAGCGCGAGCTCAGACGAGAGAAGTGATAGCGAGTTCGAGTGAACGTGAGTCTACTTAGAATTAGTGAGCGCAAGCCCATTCACGAGAATTGAGTGCGAACCCGTTTGATCGCATGCCCAGTTTGGAGTCTAGTTGAGAGAAGTAATTGCGACCTTGAGCCCGGTTGAGGGAAGTGAGCGCGAGCCCAAGTGAGTGCGGGCACAGTTAAAGAGAACTGATCGCGAGTCCGACTGAACGCGAGTCGACTTAGTATTAGTGAGCGCAAGCCCAAGTAAATTTGAGTCTCAGTGAACGCGAGCTCACTTAGGATTAGTGAGCGCAAGCTCGAGTGAGCGCGAACCCACTCGAGAGAATTGAGTTCGAGCCCGTATGAGAGCGAGTCAAGTTTTGGGAAGTGATCGCGAGCTCGAGCCCGGTTGAGGGAAGTGTGTGCAAGCTCGAGTGAGTGCGAGCCCAATTGAGGTAAGTGATCGCGAGCCCTAGTGAGCGTGAGAACAGTTGAAAGAAGTGTGCTCGAGCGCAAGCGAGCCCAGTGCAAAATGTTCATCTATGATTTTTGTCCACGCTGTATTTGCATGCGCTATTTTTGTCCTTGCGCGGTTTTTGACCATGCGCTGTTTTTGTCCTTACATCTATTTAACTAGGAAGAGTGCATGGTAATTATTCAACCTGAAACACAGTAGAGACATTTGGGTTGTTAAACTTAAGCTGACTTCTTCTTAACTTTGTTGACTTCTGCTGTAATTGTTCCTGACTTTTTTTTCCTAAGGATGTCTATAAAAATTGTAAATAGTCTCTGGAAGTTGACTTGTAAGACAGAGTAAGAGTAAGACAGACTAAGACTTGTATAGATCATATTTTTTTTAAAGCACCAAAGTCCACTGAATATCACATCCGCTGTCCTGCAAACAAGTATAACTGACCACTTTCTCACTAGTATAAGTGTTCTCATTACAATGCAAAAGAGAGAAAAATGTCATATGAAACAACAATTATAGATTATACTTTATTAAATGATGAATTGAAAAAATGTAACTGGAATCGGGTAATACAGACTAATTGTTTTAATAGCGTCACTTCGAATTTCATCCAAATGATGAAAAGTTGTATAAGTAATTCACGTATTAACAATAAAAGTAAAAAAAGTAATAAATATCTCAAAACCATGGATTACAAAAGGATTAGTCAATTCTATAAGAGAAAGAGACAGATTTAGTCGTTTAATAATAAAAAACCAAAACGATTTAGAATTTAAGGAATATTACAGAAGATATAGAAATAAACTTACACAATTAATAAAAGGAGTTAAAAATTACTACTATAGAAAACAAATTATATTATATAATAACAATTATAGTAAATTAAGGAAGGTAATAGGAGATATTATAGATAAAAATGACAAAAAATATGTACAAATAAATGAACTAAACAACGCATGAACGTGATCCAATGTTAATAGTTGAAAGTTTTAATGAGCATTTTTCCAGTGTTGGCAAAAAATAGTTAACAAAGAGATTGATGATAAATTTTAATTGAATTCCCAAACTAAAGTAGTAAACTCTATATTATTCACTCCAATCACTGAACAGGAAATTGAACGCTTCATAAATGAATTATCACCAAAAACATCATCTCGTATAAATGGATTATCAGCAAGTGTATTGAAACATACGAAATCAAATATATTAAAACCTTTGCAGTATATCTTTAACCTAAGTTTAGAAAAAGGTGTATTTTCCGATGATTTTAAGACAGCTATAATTAAACCTATATATAAAAAAGGCTCAAAGGCTGATCCTAATAATTATACACTTATATTAATACTCAGTAAAGGTGTTAAATGTTAGAGAAATGTATAAAGAGAAGATTAAAAATTTTCTTGAACAAAATAAATTCTTTTCTTCAAATCAATATGAATTTCAAAAAGGTACAAGTACATCAGATGCGGTGTAGATTTAACAGAGATTGTTTGTAAAAATGTCGATAAATCTGAAAAAGTAATTGCAGTTTTCCTAGACCTAGCTAAAGCATTCAACTCTATGATGGTGTTAGGTTGGAACCTTTACGTCCCTGTTTGGGAAGATATCTATGACGGTATACCGTTTGATTATCAGATATTTCTGTGAGGTAAAAGCCATCCATGACGGTACCAGGGTTTGGGTGCTACAAGGTTCGTGAAGTGGGGTTGGTCAAGGTTTTAGGCCATGTACCCACCGTAACTGACGAGTTCATTATCTTGAGGAAAACACAAACATAACTTGTTAAATCTACGGTCTTATATCGGGTGTTGCAAAATAAGTGTTACAACTCTTGGGAGGTGACTCCTGTCACTGAGACAAGAAAAAAAGTTCTCTTCAATTTTCTGCTATCGGACATAGTTTCAGATCTACAAGGTGCCGAAAGCGTGGGAAAATGACTTTCGGACGCCAATAGTTCGGAAACTATCCAACATAAAGAGGGCGGGTAAAAAATTCACTGAAGAAGTCATACCTGCTCTATTAAATTTTGCATGTTTCACAATCCTACCGTGCACGCGCAAGGGATTCCCCAAAGGAACGTAGGGAGTCCCGGATAATCTGCCAAATGAAACTTGGTTAAATGGATATGAATTGATAGGCTTTCTACCAGGTAACAATAATTCGTGTGTCTTAAGTCGTTATCTGGAACGAATACAAAATGGCGGACACCTTCATGCCCGTTGTGTGTGGTTGCATAATCGCCAGGAACGGATGCTGGCCAACAGTGACGTTCTGAGTATTAATTGTAGCGAATTTGTACTCAAATGCTCTAGAAAGACATCTGGAGTGTCAGTAGAGCATAAGAGATGAAGCAGGGTGATTCACATGTGTGGAAGCACTTAACGAAAAATGCCAAGAAATGCACTCATACTCAATAAACGTGAGTTCAAAGCGTCGGAAATGTAAGGATTAGCGTCAAGAACATGAAAACCATTGCCAATTCACCAATAATATCCCCTCAAACCAATGCAATATGATCTGCACGGTTGCATACCAATAAGGATACAACAACTGAGGCCAAGTTCAAATTGTGCAATGGACTCACAAAGAAACTAGGTAAACTAAAGGAATGTCACTAGTGGGATCGCATGATCGATATTGAAATGTGGCCAATGTGTGTGTTGATATCAACATGTAGCTAATGGACAAATGTCAACATGTCGCACTACTGCTGGGACACCATCTCACGTGCGAAAACTAGGAAAATAACGTTGTACATTCTGCTATTACATCTGGTGCACCTTTTGGTAGAACGTAACTAGAACACGATTGTATCAATGTCCCTCTTTGTTTGAGACATTGTCCCACAGTCGACACATATGGAAAGAAATCTCATAATGCATGATTCAAATTCTGATAGAGCGTGAAAATAACAAACTTGTATCATGTCCCACGTCTTCTGAGACATATGACGTACTCGAAATATAGGAAAACACCTCCAGAAATTCGTCTTACACACAGTGCACATCCCAAGACAAAGACGAAAATGAACCGATTTGGCACATTTAACACTACAGCTGGAACACCATAGATATGGAAAATAAAACGACATGAGAAATAAAAAGAAACGTCTTAAAGCTCTGATTGTTTACAACTGTGCAGTAGAAGTAACAAAATGAAACACACAAGTATGTCGGGAGGCTGTACAAGAGGGCTTGCCAAAGTGGGTACTCTTCAAAGAAATGAATACAGAGAAAGTGAGGCTCCTTCGAACCTCAGGGCTAGAGCGCTCGCTTTTGCTCGCGTGGTCGCAGTTTCCAATCCTACTGGGAGCCCACGGCCTCAGATTCAAGACCCGAGTAGTTATTTTCCTATTTTTCGCACGTGGGACGATGTCCCGGCAGTAGTGCGACATGTTGGCATTTGTCCATTAGATACATGTTGATATCAACACACACATTGGCCACATTTCAATATCGATCATGCGATCCCACTAGTGACATTCCTTTAGTTTACCCAGTTTCTTTGTGAGTCCATTGCACAATTTGAACTTGGCCTCATCCTTATTGGTATGCAGCCATGCACATCATAATGCATCGGTTTGAGGGAATATTATTGGTGAATTGGCAATGGTTTTCATGTTCTTGACGCTAATCCTTACATTTCCGACGCTTTGAACTCACGTTTATTGAGTATGAGTGCATTTCTTGGCATTTTTCGTTAAGTGTTTCCACACATGTGAATCACCCTGCTTCATCTCTTATGCTCTACCGGCACTCCAGATGTCTTTCTAGAGCATTTGAGTACAAATTCGCTACAATTAATACTCAGAACGTCACTGTTGGCCAGCATCCGTTCCTGGCGATTATGCAACCACACACAACGGGCATGAAGGTGTCCGCCATTTTGTATTCGTTCCAGATAACGACTTAAGACACACGAATTATTGTTACCTGGTAGAAAGCCTATCAATTCATATCCATTTAACCAAGTTTCATTTGGCAGATTATCCGGGACTCCCTACGTTCCTTTGGGGAATTCCCTGCGCGTGCACGGTAGGATTGTGAAACATGCAAAATTTAATAGAGCAGGTATGACTTCTTCAGTGAATTTTTTACCCGCCCTCTTTATGTTGGTTAGTTTCCGAACTATTGGCGTCCGAAAGTCATTTTCCCACGCTCTCGGCACCTTGTAGATCTGAAACTATGTCCGATAGCAGAAAATTGAAGAGAACTTTTTTTCTTGTCTCAGTGACAGGAGTCACCTCCCAAGAGTTGTAACACTTATTTTGCAACACCCGATATATGTTGTGTTCGTGTTTTTAAACGTATCTTATTATCTCGGGAGGAAGTTTTTATCACTCGTAAGACATAAAATTAAACACCTAATGCTTGAATAGAGGAATAAATGTCCCAGTGCACTGTGCTACGATATTTACATCATCAATACAATTTGAGGAGGAGCAGATCGGGTCCAGAAGAAGTAAGGGTACAAGAGATGCTATTGGATTATTAAGTGCGATCGGTGAAAAATTTATAGAAAAAGGGAAAGAGGTGTATGTTGTATTTATTGATCTGGAAAAGGCTTTTGACCGCGTGAATTGGGAATTGTTGGGAGTTCCAAAGAAGATAGGGCTGGAATGGAAAGATCGAAGACTCATAAGAAACTTATACATGAACCAACAAGTAAGTGTTAGGATAGGGGAAGAACTGACGGAAGAGAGTGCAACTGGAAGGGGAGTTCGACAAGGATGCTGCCTCTCGCCAACACTGTTTAATGTCTATCTAGAAGAGATAGTGAAAAAGAGCCTATATGATGATGACGGCATTTCGTATGAGGTAGAATGATTAGATGCATAAGATTTGCAGACGATATGGCGCTTGTTGCAGAATCTGAAAAGGAAATCAATAAAATGTTAGAAAACCTGAGGATGGGTTTTGAAGATTATGGGATGAAAATAAATGTTAGAAAGACAAAAACCAAGGTGATTGGAACGAAGAAGTCTGTGTCAAATATAAAAGTGGGAGGGGAGCAAACAGAACAAGTGAATAGTTTTCGATATCTGGGTAGTATTATTAGTAATGACATGAAGTGCGAACGTGAAATAAAAGCAAGGATAGGAATGGCGAAAGAAGCCTTTAGGAGGAAGAAAAGTCTGTTTTGTGGGACCTTAAATAGAGGGTTGAGAAAAAGACTCATAAAATGCTTCGTGTGGAGTGTTGTACTGTATGGGGCGGAATCGTGGACACTACGTAAAATTGATGAAAAACGACTGGAAGCATTCGACATGTGGGTGTGGAGAAGGATGGAAAGAATTAGTTGAGTCGAGCGGAAAACGAATGAGTGGGTGTCAGAAATGGTGGGAGAGAAAAGAACACTTTTAGATATTGTTAAGAAGAGGAAGAGAAACTGGTTGGGATATTGCCTAAGAAGAAATTGCATCATAGAGGGTATGGCGGCGGGAAAGAGAGGCAGAGGGTGAAGGAGACTACAATTAATGTGTAATATAAAAACAGAGAGATCATACGAAGACGTTAGCGGAGGACCGTGGAGCATGTAAGCTTCTCAGCTGCTGCAAGTGACCTGCCAGTAAGAAAGAATACCTATGATGATGATGAATACGACAAAAGATAAAAATACTAATTCATTCATGCAAAATACATTACTTAACCTGTTAAAGAAAATATCATCATGATATACACACAATTATATTACTAGCATGATATCACTTGACACAAAAATTAACACTCCTGATAAATATTTTCAATGCATACATTTTAGCCTTTAGGCAATCACAAGCACATACGTTTCACACAAGCAATAATATGGTTTGGGAAATGGAGTGTAGGCCCAAATGATTATTGACGGAAGAACACGCACGTTAACGATACCGACTACAACGTACGAACACTAACGATTCCGGAAGTTCATTTACCGAAACACGTAATCTTATTCGAAGTAAGAAACATATTCGTTCTTATCACCATTAGGGGTAATCGACGTTATTGATTAGTAATTCCTTTGGAGGAGTCCTTTGATGTTTTTTTCTTTATTTTATTCGATGGAACTGAGGGAAAAGGAGTTTATTCACCATTCTTTTTAGTTGGCCGATAACCTCATAGCAATATTCTGGTTATGTGGTGATTAAAACGAGCTGGTGTTGATTTTGAAGATATATCGTAGTTATACATTTTAAAATATACTTTTCTACTTTAAAACACCTTGCTAACTTTTACATCTTCGTATAAGATGTTAAAAGGCTCCACAAAAGTTTTTTGAGTCAGGAAGGTGTAAACGGAAAGGTGATGCGTTGTGGTTTCCAAGTCTGAGTGACCGCGCTCTGATTGAGCGTCAGTGTTTTCTCGCACAATGAAGGCATAATAATACATTATTAAAATAAAAAAATAGTTCCCACAAAAAGTCAAGTTTTAGAGAATTGGTTCACAAATAAAAGTTGATTGATTAATTATTACATTATTGAGAATATATTAAACATTTGTTAATATGAATAAACATTATTTATCAACAAATATGCAAATTATATCATACAGTCCGCCAGTGCATTTTAGCCTCGCAATTCAGCTTCCAAAAAGAGGTGGGGAAAAACTAAGCTGAGCCATTTTTTTTTTAAATAGGCCATCCGTAGAGAAAAGTGGGTGAGCATCCACACACACACATAGAAAGACTTGTGAGCGAGAAACGTCGTAGCTTGGCTTTATTCCAAGAATTTTGTTTGAGTGCGCAAGACTTCCAAGAAATTTTCTTCCATATACGAGGGTTATTTGAAACGATGGCGTTATAACTGGGGTTTGAAAAAGACTGTCCACTGGTGGGATCCAAAAGATGGACAAGAATCCTTTCAGTTTGTTTCATGAAGATTCATACTATTTAATGATAACACCCTCACAATCGAAATATCCGTACTCTTCGTAAAAATTCAAAATATTGCTTTACGTTTTAACATGGTATATTTAAAAATAACATTTAAATTTCATATGTTCAATGCAATTCAATAAGACTAAACATTACACATGATATGAACACACACATAATAATAATCATGAAAATTACAAATTACAACATATATTTAAACATACCATTATAAGAAATAATATTTCATTTATGTAAAATGAAATATGACTAGGCTTACGCGAGGTTGTCAAACTCGAAGCATATGCCGCCTGCGTGAAACGTGGAAGACTTTACCCCGAACAATCTGTTTACTTTTTCTATCCTCTAAGCAAAGTGGAAAGGACAGAAAATAAGGTTAATTGTTAAAAATAATATAGAGGGGACATATAAGAAAACTGCGTTACCAACGCGTTATACAAATATGATTAAACCCAAAACTTAAGGGGCGGACTTCGCTTCCAAGCTTAATATTCAACTTATTATGTCTTTCGTATCAAACGAAAAGATTAACACAAAATATATGTATACTGACAATCACTTGCAATTATCATATAAATATTTTATCTTAAACCAAATTATATCAAGATTTCTCCTTACTATGTTCTTAAACAAAATAACGCGCCATGAAGGTGGGTATGAATAGTAAATGAAGCTGCAATAGCTTACCACACCGAAAAGTTAAAGTATCCTCAGTTGATTTATAAAATCCCAGAGACATACAAACTACACAATCAAATAGCTTAACAAAGCATACTATTACATGTTATTATTTAATTAACGCATAGTTATTATTTATATCTGGAAAATATATATGTACTAAATAATGTCAAACTGTAATCGATTAAATTTTTAATTAAATAGATTTTCACCGAAATAGTTGATTTGATGATTTAAAATATTTTTAAATTTTGTAATAAGATGTTGCAACACTGTGGTGAAATATTTTATATTTCGTATGCAGATTTACTACATTTTCAATTTAAATTTATTTCAATTGGAAATTTATCTCACTGAATTTCATATTATTTCCACTGTACAAATTTACTTTTGCACTTCAATAAAGCACTATAATATTCATAACTGAAAACACAAATTTCACTATGGACGTGTTAATGAGAAGAATACGAACGATTACATAATATACATGTTTGAGACAACAAAATTCAAAAATTCAAAATAAAAACTATTTCGTATTTTATTTTCTTACATATTTTAAGGTGCAACGATATTTGGACCTATAGTATTTAATTTTTTTCTGAATTTATTGGTTACTAACACTACTATAAAATATATTGTGGAAATATTATTTGTTTCAAATTAAAATTTACTTTGTTTTAATTTTCAAAATTTTCTAAAATATTAGCAGTGTAACAAAATATTTATAGTTTGGAAAATAGTTACTAACACCAAATGGAAGAATTTCAAACGTTAAATTACTTTGACATATTCCAAGCATAAACCCAAAAATTTATTTTTCATGGCCTGGGTCAAAAATATGGAAGATGGGTAAACCGGCTATAAAATATATCAATTACTTAACTCCTTTTCGTATTGGATTTATTATTACATCGTAGATAAAAATTTTCATGTGATTTTTGATTTCATACTTCCACACATGGTATCTCTTAGTTTCATTAACACAAGATTGCAATATTCTATGTTTACGTACATTCTGTGTTGCACAAATGTGAGAATCAGCTGATACCTTACTGGCAGTTTGTTTACTTGAAACATACATTACTTGAAAATCATTACGGTTGTTGACAGCGTGACACATACGATTTTTGAGTTGAGTTGATTTTAGTTTAGCGTCCCTTTCAGCAGCGAGGCTATATGAGACGTGGACCTACTGTTTAACGTGGAATCCGAACCACATGAGCTCCCGCCGGGAATCGAACCCGGGTCTCCCACGCCAAAGGCGCGTACGCTAACCGCTTAGCCACGAGGGAGCTCACATACGATTTTTGCGTACGTATGAAACCTTACCTGCTTTGCACAGTATTTTACGTGTTTTCAGCTTGATTTTATTTATCATGCTATGTAGGACTTTGTTCTGACCATTCTTTCTGATTGCAATGCTAAAGTTGTTATTTCTGGATTTTTTACATGATGGCAGGTGCGTGGTTAGATTGTACATTGTGACTTACCTTGACATCATTTTTACTGCGTTTACTGGGTTTAGATTTTGCTGACTTATTATTCGTATGTTGTGCCAAAACGGTGCATGAATTAATCTTGCTATTAGGACGTACAGTTGCTGGCGTACAAGTTGTATATTTGAGCTGGACGATAAATACCTTTCATTTATAATTTGGAAAATAGTGCAAACATTCAACATGAAGATTTTTTGCATGAAACTCTAGAGCAGAGTGCGTCTTAACATACCTAGTATACACCATAAAAAATACAATATATGTTGACAAACATTTCTTACTAACTTGTGGCGTTGAGCTGGAAGGGGGAAACAGTTGGTCCACCAACTTCCTTTCGCATAAGGGACAAGCACAGGCTTTAATTTCATCCGTAAGTACCACGACGGCATCTCTCTTATTTTGCCTAGCACCGGTCGCATTGACCAAGCTCGTACTACTGAGGGAGGCAACCCCCGTATAGTCAACTTGTACGACGTTTACATTTACATTGGCAGTTACGCTATTACTTTCGTTACCCTGAGAAGAAACACAAACATTTTCTAAAACAAACGTACTTCCTAACTTGGATGTGATACCTTGCAACTGTTCGCTGTTATTGTCTAACAATTGAAACAAATCATTCCAAAAATTATTTTTACTTTCATTTCGATTAACTGAGTGCATCTCATGAATATTAGACAACCTAACTCTTTTAGCAGTAGTTTGGCATACTTCAGTGTTGTCGACACTAAGATTCCATTTCGTTTTAAGATTCCTACTTCTAGGCTTGGGAGGACAACTAAGACAAACGTATGTTAACGGGTCTGCATTACCCTCATCAGCAAATCTAACTCGTTTTACAATTCCGTTTTCATCTTTGGCCTAACTTACATCTAGCATTTTTGCTAACCCTCACTCACCCTCAATCAATTCCCTCACCCTTATCATCATTCACCCTCACCCTCATCCACCCTCACCCTCAGTTGACTCCTTCACCCTCACCCTCAGTTGACTACCTCACCCTCACCCTCAGTTTATTCCCTCATATTCGCCCTCAGCCACCCTCACCCTCAGTCGACTTCTTCACCCTCACCCTCAGCCACCCTCACCCTCAGCCACCCTCACCCTCAATCGACACTTTCACCCTCACCCTCAGCCACCCTCACCCTCAATCGACACCTTCACCCTCACCTTCAGCCACCCTCACCCTCAGTTGATTCCCTCATACTCGCCCTCAGACACTCTCATCCTCAATCGAATCCCTCACCCTCACCCTCAGTTGACCCCCTCACTCTTACCCTTAGCCACCGTCACCCTCAATAGACTCTTTCACCCTCACCCTCAGAAACCCTCACCCTCATCTATTGAATGAGGGTGAGTGAGGGTGAGGGCGGCCCTCTTGAGGGCAAAAATGAGTGAGGGTGCCCATCTCTGAAGCCTACAGCTGTGGGATGATAATCTCTCCCAATATCTTATCTGGCAAGTTAATTTCCAAAGGACTCCAGCATTGTCAGTCATTATGATTAAGAAATGTAATAATTCAAATAATTTGGCAAATATTGCTTATAGAGAGGTAACGTGAAATTCCTGTTGAAACTTGCGTCTTGGATAAAGTTTAATCTGGCGTATTCTCAGATAGTTCAGTGGAATAATTAAAATTCATGTAAGAAAGCTGAACATTTTGTGAAAGCGTGTTTATCTTATAAAGCGTTTCCCATTTGGTGGCCTACCTGCGGGAGGCCCGCACCTGGTTCTTGTGTCACCCGGGGCAAACACCAAATTTGGCGCCCTCTGTCGGCATGAAAAATATTAAGTACCGAAAATATTAAATGTAAGCGCCCCTCCAACCTCGCGCCCGGGGCACATGCTCCGCTTACTCCCCCCTACTTGCAGCCCTCACCTGCGGATTTTAGGGAATCGTGAAACCAATTTAGGTGTTCCGTAGTATGTTATGCAAAGACTTATTTAAGAATCGTTCATTTTTGCAGTTACAATAAGATCTTTATGAGATACTTTTGATAAGCATAAAGATTATACGTTATTCAAAGTAATAATACATTTAAAGGAACTGTGAATAGTAAGTATTATTATTATTATTTCAATTTTACAATCTAATAAGTTTTACTTTTCTGTTAGAATGTACACATACAATAATTGGTTATCATTTGCAATATCCTAGAATCCTGATTTATATAAACTATATAACGAAACTAATATTCGGTAAAACATTGAAACCAAACATTGTAATGGTATGAAGATCATCAAAGGTGGGTAAAAATTATACATATCAGATATACTTTTTATTAAAAGTGCTCAGATTTGTCATTTTTACTTTCTTATAGCAATTATACATCAAAATACTGCTTAAAACTTAGTCTTGAGCATTTTAACGTTGATTTTGTTCTAACATAGCCTATATTGTTTTTTTTTTTTGTTTTTTTTTATTTTTTTAATCAAAAACAAAATACTATATTAGAATTTGTGAATGGAAAGCTTCAACTTACCATTAATGTAATTATGCCATCACTATTCAAAAAAAAAAGTCCAATATATCAATTCTTTCTACACTTGCAATTTGTCAGAGAGATTAAATTTGTCACAACCAAGGGCGCCCATGTTGTGGTTTCCAAGGGGGCAAGTATAAGCGACGTTTCAAAAATAGTTTCAAATTTTGCTGTAACTAATGTAAAAATTCTATTGGATTTTCGATATTCTGAAGTACAATTTCCTCTAGGGGAGGCGAGCGCCCCACCTTGCTTCCCTGATGGACGCCCTTGGTCACAACTGATAAAAACTAATAAAATAAATGCAGATATCCACCACAGTACTTCACACTGCTATGTACTTGAGCAACTAAAGCAATCACTGAAAGACATAAATAAAACAACACAATCATCGACAGTTTTTTTCACGGAAACATTACAAGTTTATGAAACTAATTGTAAAAATGCTGTCTGTTTCCTTTGTATTTCGTTACATCTGTTAAACACTATTGTTATGAAGGAAAAGCATACTATCGACACTTTCAGGATCCAGATTTGTACATCGCTCTTGAATGCGATATCCAGCTGCACTAAAATTTCGTTCACACGGAATGCTAGTTGCGAGAATGCATAACATTTTCTTTGCTACCTTACTTAGAACGGGGAGGTGAAGCTGAAGTTTTTCCCACAATTTAGGTAACTCCTCCAAATCAACGTTAATATTGAACTCGCTGGAAGTCATATTTAACCCACAAAAACCCAAACATTGTTCAAGTAAGAATTTATTAACAAAACTTTCATGGTTCACTAAATGAGGGTCTTAGATAACAGAAATGTCCAAAAAAGTGTTTTTGAATGAATTGGAAACCCAATGTGACACCTGTGACTCAGCGAGGAACAGACGTACTTTACAACTTCAATTTAGTACATGACCAATTACTATTTTACCAGAGTAATTACTGACCCTTTTAGATACAGAAAAAATAAATTATTAGGGAGTTAAATACTTACTTATCATAGCAATAAATAAAATATATCCGGAAGCTGACAGGCGCTCGAGAACTCCATTAGCCACATGCAGCTACTGACAAGAAAAGTTGAATAAAATTGCTAAAACGTGAAGAAAAGGAAGGAAACAAAGCTTGCTACAAAGATTTATGTGTGGCTTATAAAGTACAACGGGTATTTGTGTAAAACGTTTGAAACTAACTTTATAAGGTCAACAGGAAATTAATGTGACACCTGTGATATACTGGGGATTTGTGGGTTAAGTATTTTATGACCACCGATTACAGGAATCAATCAATAAACACAGTTTTTAATATTGAGAGTAGTCAGATACACAGCAACATTTTTAAATTTCTACCTGGTAATAATAATAATAATAATAATAATAATAATAATAATAATAATAATAATAATAATAATAATAATATAGTTTTTACGTCTGAGCCGTTTCGGGCTACTGTGCATTTTCGGTAATGCTCGGAAAATAGAATCGATCCTGGACCGCCCGTTGGACCGATATTGTATTTTTACCCGTATGAATCGGGTTTGCCCGATTGAACCGTATGAATAGGGTTAGCCTGATAACCCCGTTTTTATGAAAACAAGCTTAGTCTGTTATGATTGTTAATAGTGTGTTATTTCACTTTATTATCGTAACACAAATTGTTCTAATTATCGCGTAGGAACTCATAACGAGTCTATCGAGTGAAATGGTCCAAACAGGCGAAACACGGGCCAAACGGGCTTATCAGGTCTAAGGATTGAGTAAACCAAACGCAATGGTTATCGGGCGAATACTGTCTACCTGAAAACTGCAAGCACTAATTATAGGTTAAATTCAATCTTAAGAGCTCTAATTGTTTGCATATACTATTTTTTTTTAGTTAGCCGACCAACGAACTTGAGGATAAATAAATATAAATGCTCAAATCTAAATTATTGCATTATATTATTGCAATGAGCATGAACGTGATTTACTATTAGGAGTTAGCGTGATGCACTAATGTTAGTCTTTTATAAATAGCATTATTATTATTATTTGGTCTAGGAATTAATTCGTGCGGTTTTACAAAAGATGGCGTAACTAGCTTATTGTTCCATAGTTTCGTTGATTCAAACATGCGTTGAAAACTACTGTCATTGAGCATCTTGTTTAGTATATGTCAGTTGCTTGAAGCGGAAACAACAACATTTTTTCTTCAACTGAAAATGGCGCATTTTGTGCCTGATAAAGTGTTTTTGCGGGGAGTTATTCTTCATTGCTTTAACATGAAGAAAAGTGCTACCGCAAGTCATCATATTTTAGTGGAAGTGTTTGGTGACCATGCTCTAGCTGAGCGAACGTGTCAGAAGTGGTTTGCACGGTTTAAAGGTGGTGATTTCAGCTTGGAAGACCAAAAGCAATTTGGACATCCAAAAGAATTTGAAGATGAAGAATTGAGAGTATTGCTTGATCAGGATTCATGTCAAACGCAGGACGAACTTGCAGAAGCATTTGGAGTTGAGCAAACAACAGTTTCCAAACGTCTCAAAGCCATAGGAATGATTCAAAAGATGTCTTATTGGGTTTCACATGAATTGAAAAGAAAGACATTGAAAGAAGAAAAACCGTTTGCGAAATGCTGCTTCAAAGACAGAAAAGGAAGGGATTTTTGCATCGAATTGTAACTGGTGATGAGAAGTGGATTCATTACGAGAATCCTAAACGAAAAAAGGCCTGGGTGAAGCAAGGTGAACCAGGTCCTTCACAACCGAAACGAGATATTCATTGTGCAAAGGTTATGCTGTATATATGGTGGGATTTGAAACGTGTGGTGTACTATGAACTTCTGAAACTTGGTGAAACTATTAATGGACACCGCTATCGACAACAATTAATGCGTTTGAAGCAAGCTCTGGCCTGAAAACGACCAGAATGGAATAACAGGCATAATAAACTTATTTATCAAGATGATAATGCTCGACCACATGTCGCAAAACCGGTCAAAACCTATTTGGAAAATGTCGGATGGAAAGTGTTACTCCACCCGCCATATTCAACAGACACTGCTCCGTCTGACTACTACTTGATCGATTGTATGAATAAAATATTTGATTGAACAGCGGTTCACTTCTTCAGAAAATATCGAAAAATGGATCTTTGATTAGATTGCGTCAAAAGATGAGGAATTCTTTCGACACGGAATCCGTAAATTGCCTGAAAGATGGGAGAAAGTAGTGGCTAGCGATGGACAATATTTTTGTTAACGTATTCATTTACTTTGTTTTTGAAATAAAGCTTCAATTTTTATTAAAAACCGCACGAATTAATTCCTAGACCAAAAAATATTATTATTATTATTATTATTATTATTATTATTATTATTATTATTATTATTATTATTATTTCTTGTTTATGCCCTTCATGCAACTTAGAATCAATCTCACATAAAGCACTATATAAGATCTGATTGAATATTATTTTGAAAATTCTCACATAAATAGATAAAATAAACAATGGGAACTTGACACTTCAAGAGTTTAAAACATGTCCTCGTTTTCGTTATCCTCACTTTCTGAGGACGATTGATCAATCTCGATGACAACATGATCCTTGTCTTCATCAAATACATTTTGCAAATCAAGATAACTTTGTTCAATGTCCTGGGAAAACTATGACTATTATTATTATTATTATTATTATTATTCGACAGGCCATCTGTCTATAATGACAATTTAAAACTTTTTTCTTTAAAAAAGAAATGATTAAAAAGCATTCTATCAAGTACCTAGATCCTCATATTTATTAATGTATGCAGATTAATATCTGAGTTATAAAGCTATCATTATTAATTTACTGTGTATAGTATCCTAATTTGTGGCTTGTCCAGTTTTTATCGTCCAGTAACGTGACGAATCACATTAGAAAGAAACTGATCAATTATTGGCCTGTCTAACTGTATCATAAAGTTAGAAATAATGTACTTACGAGCAGAGCAGGCAAACAGACAGTATCTTTATTAAGCCTATTACTAATATTATTATTATTAGCAATAATAATAGGTCTAATGATAACTAAATTCCTGGCGCAACAGCCCTTTCTTTCAAGTAGCTTCCAATTGTCCTCATGACGCTGAGTGGAGGCCGCAGCGTCAACACCGTCTGGTGAGTACGAATAGTCATACCTATCTTTCCTCTGACCAGACCCAGGACTGCTTCACTTCGCTGATCTCATGGGGAGTGATATTCCAGTGTGGCTAGGACGTTGGTAATAAAATAATAAATGCTTATTGAAACAGTGAGAAAATTAGCTAGGAAATATGCTAAACTGACTCCCTGGAGCTACGGTCCATGAGGGGCAGTGCCTACCCAACGTCTCAATACAACAAGCATCAGCTACGCACTGAAAATATTCAAGATAGCAAGATCTCGGTTTTTAAACCGTGTTGCTATTCCTTTATGCAGTGCCCGAAGTGGAAGATATAAGAAAGTATACCCCGCATACTCCCCCTCTTCTATTTAGAGCATTGCCTATACGTCATTTATGGAAAAACATATTGCAAAGGCTTGGATCGGGGGTAAAATTTAAAGAAGATTTGCTCTATTCGATAACATTCACATACTTCCCGACATAATAAACATCAAAGTAATTTGTGTTTTAAGCTGTACAAAGTAGAATAAAATAGCTTTCATATATTGTCACATGACGTGGGCTGATTGCGAAGCCTAGCTATCGAAATATACGTTCTTCAATCACGTTGTAAAAGCTGCAGATGCCAGACGGAACAAACGCTGTACGATGCTACTATGATAACCGTAATGGGGTTAGCCATATGAGAGCTTTATACAGTTCTACCTAAGTTGGAGCGGCAACCCCGAAATCTAGTTACAATGAAGGATTTATGGCAGGAACAAGTAAACCCTTACCGAGCCTTCATATTCAGCCACTGCAGTGGCGCAACTCGGTGGAGCATTTCTTTAAATTGCTGCGTTCGTACGAGGTAAGTGCAGTTGCTTCCACTAAAACGGTTGCCGCCACCGGCCGCTCTCGCGCAACTGTCTCGAGCAACTCTCAGTGTCCACCATTCGAGGAAAAGCATTGCTTTAAATTGTAGCCTTTGTACGGGGACACTGCAGTGGCGCTCACCGCACAAGGTTGCCAGTGTATCTCGATGCCAATGTATGTATATGTTGTAAAAAAAAAAAAGAAAGAAAAAAAGAAAAGAGAAAAGGTGTTGATCAGACGAAAAGTGCACACTTGATCTTTCCGTGCCTGCCCTAGTCGCGGGTTTACTATCCCTCCCCAATGGAAATTTTTGACACAATAGAAAATAATAATGAAAAACTTGTTTTATGCATACCTTTATTTCGTTTTAGTATAAATTTTAATGAATTTTCATTTTACCTATATTGTGAAGAAAGACTTTAATTACTATAAATTCATGATATTTTCTTCTTGTTTGAAATAGTTACAGAGAATGATGAGTTTTACAATATGCGTTTACAATGAAATAAATTCGTTTTGAATTTTCGCCCATAATAGTTTGAATATTCCAACACTAACAATTTCATTAAAGGGAATAAAATAATCGGATTGTTGAACTTTATCTAGATTTATATTGTGACAAGGTGTTGAGGAGCACATGCACAGAGGGTTGCGAGGGAAGTGCAGTACACCATAATAGATCCTGACATTCGAGGAAAAAAATTGTTGTTTTGTCGCGTACTATAGCTCGCTAGCTGTTTTATTTCACTTTCGAACTTCTGCGCACAAAAACTTCAACCTAATTGAACAAAGAACAAACATCCGGGTTCTTCCTGCGTGAAGGTGAGGAATAGAGGCCGGGATATTCCCTGTATTCGTTCTAGAAATCCGGGGATTTCCTGGAGTCCAGGACAATGTGTTAAGTGGATGTGAGCACTATTGGCAACAGGCGCCTTCAGAAAACAGCAAAGTGATGCATAGAATCTAGAAAAAGTGGCTAATATCAGAAAATGGCTAAAAACAAAAATCATTTGGCTAGAAAAGCCACTAGTGGTGTTTTCTAAAATTTTGGGCTAGCCAGGCTCTCAAAGTGGCCAGATCTAGCCACAAAGTGGCTAAATTGGCAACACTGCTTGCGCTGCTGTCGATGTATATATTCCCGTACCTCCATCGAAAGAGGAGGGGCAAGTTGCTTTTGCCGAGAACCTTCAATAGTTGGATGTGCACATTATTGTTAGATGGACAGGCTTCGCTGTGCATTGACTTGTTAGCTATTCTAAGTAGCGTACGATCTTCACGCGTAAAGACCAAACAACTGAATGACAAATTGGCAACACAGTCGAGGTCATTCACTTCTTTTCCCAAAGCAAAGGGATGGTTTTCTCTGTAAGAAAGCGGCGGGAGTGGGATATTTTCAGAGGGCACACTTGAAATACGAGAAGGGCTCTAGCGTCAAACGATGCAATGAAGGATCATATTACCTTCATGAATCAGCAGAAAAGTCAAACTGGTGCTAAACGTTCCTTCCTTTGTTTCGCTGCCATTTGGTTCGGAATCTATCATGCACAGAAATTGCGAAACTGTAGGTGCTAGATTTCGACCTCATGCAGGTGCTAGATTTGTGGAAACTGCCGTGAGAATTCTAACATTGCAGACACATGGTTCTGCATAATTACTTGTTGCACAACACACTTTCTACCAATTCAAGTACAACCATGCACGGTCGGTCACTATTGTGTTCGTGTACATTGTGCAGTTTCCTGTGAATTCTGCACTATCTAATTCTGATCACACCTTCACTCATAACAATCAGTACATGCACTTCACAGAATTGCCAGTGGATCTCCGACGCCGACTGCTCTTTAGCGTGAAGTAACTTGATTATCACATGTGCCTCACACTCGGCTCGCCACACTGACTCACGCCACTCTACGCTACGCGTTCTCTGCCCCTGTGCAAGCGCATTCCGCTCTGATAACCCATGCCATCTTGGGGTACTTTCGGAACTTGCTTCCTGCATGACCCACTTATTTTCGTTTGTAATCACTTGGAAGGAAAGAAGTTGCAAGAAAATTCTCCATCTCCGTGTTAGGTTTGGAACATGCGAAAAATAAAAAGAAACTTCTCCTGCAAGGTTTAGATACAGAAATCCCTCTTTCACAAGCTATCCACCCAAGACAATTTATCAGTTCTTACATTATCATGAAGTTGCTTTTGACTTTTTTTTTTTTTTATATAGAATGCCTTATTTGTTCCACACTAACTTTTGTTTGCAGTCAGATAGAATTGAGTTTGCGTTGAATAATTAGTAGTTCTCTTGCCATGCAGACATATTTTTCGCACAAACTGCATTTTATCTTAATCACAATAAGTTATGTAAGACAGGTATAATGTATTGGGGATTGGAATGATCGTAAATATTTTCATAGTTAGAGGACTGGACATGCCAACCTGCTTAATGTAAAAACTTACTTCATCGAAGGATGGTACGATATGATTGTTAGAAGGTACTTAAATCCATTAAATGAAATTTACTTTTTACGTTTATCTAAACCAATTGTTCCCAATTTGGAGGGCATGAAAAGCAAGCAAATGAGAACGCAAGATAACCACTTGTAATGAGCACTTACAATTTACCTTCACCAAACTTGACAGGTGCTACATGTTTGATATTTTGTTTTTCTTATTGGATCAAAGGATTCCAATATATCCCAATCAAATATTTTCTTATAGGTCTTATATCTGGAGAACTACATTATACTGTAGCCAAATCCAAACTCTCAGTTAACTCAGTAGGATATGCTTATTCCTTAGAAAATATGAAAACTAGATTTAGGGGCCGTTCAAAAATTTTGTGGCCCCTGATCCAATAGATTTGTCAACATTTCAATCAAACATTTTCTTGTAGGCTTTATCTGTGGAGAACCACATATAGTGTAGCCAAATACAAACTATACTTAACTCAGTATTATGTGCTTATTCCGTAGAAAATACGAAAACTCCTAAAATTCTTGTTTCTATTCAAGATTACTGCGTTGTTGAAAAGTAAATATTTATGTGAGTTAAAATTGTCTAGGAGAAAATTATTTTTAAATTGTGAGTATGAAAGGCGATTTCACTGAAGAATACTGACTTCAAAAATTAATTAGGTGTAAATTATTATTATTATTATTATTATTATTATTATTATTATTATTATTATTATTATTATTATTATTATTATTATTATTAGTATTAGTATTATTATTATTGCAAGATTTGAGACAAGCACTGTTTCTGATATAGTGAGCATGCCACCTTTACTTTGAGGGAAAGCGTAGACGGAAAGACATTGTTATTGAGGGTGGAGGGCGAAATATCACTAACAAATTGGAAACTTATTACCGATAGTTTGACTGTGAACGGCTCTGTAGTAGAGGTATCTGCATGTGTCTCCATTTTTGACCTTGAAAGTACTAACACTCTAAGTACATTCAAAGTACCCTCGTTGAAGTAACAAATATTTTAATTACTCAAGTACGTTCGCTCTCATTACTCGAGTACACTCGTTGAAGTACTGAATATTTTAATTGAAGTACAGGGATCCATTTGTAATTGAACTTTATTGTTACTGATTTTCTACCGGTACTTCAGGAACAATTACTGACATGTAATTACACATGCTTGTGATGACGTTTTACTGGACTGTAGTCTCATTACTCCATTTTTGCATTTTTGCGCATGTAATATTGAAAGTACTTAGGTTTTGTACTTATACTCATTACCTGTAAGTAATATTACTATGTGTACTTATTGTATTGCCCTTTGAACATATGTAACCTCAAAAGTACTTACACTTTCATTACTCGTATGCAACTTATCTTTTCACGTATGCAGTTTCATTGCCGAACTGTAATTGAAATTCATAAGTACCCGTAATGTACACCTTGTCTCAAAAAGGTTGAGCGCATTCTTTATTGCTGTTTCGAGGCAAAAATTTTCTAAGTCCAACTTCGGGTATCTTCGGGAAAAAGTAAACCAGGTTCGAACCTCCAAGCCAACCTTTGCAATCGGGAAAAATCTTGCAGATGTGTTTTTCTTCTTTTAAATATAATAAGACTTGTTACCAATTATATATAAAAAAGCAACATTGATTCAAATACTTAATGATACAATATTTCGAAACTGTATTAATGCCAGCACATGCTTGTTTGTCATTTTGCTCTCCATACTTAATGGAATATTTAGATACGTAAACGAATCTTTCCATATGTAAAAGAATGGTGAAAGTTAAGACATAGAACATTATTCTCTCCTGAGTACTAAAATAAAAGTCAAAGTAGAACAAAAACAGCGTTTGCAGTGGATATGAATGTAATTATTATCTTAAATACCGCTATATATCGCTAGCAGTATTACTCGAGGAGCGCTTGTGTTAGCTCAGTGGTACGCCGTTGGATTTCAAATCGTAAGGTCGAGGGTTCGATTCCCATCTCAGTCAATATTTTTTTATGAAATTCTATTTTCCGCAATGCATGAAAAATTATATAAAATAATTACATTAAAATACGTCAGTTATATATATATAACATATAATCATTGCAGAACATAGTGATTATTATGTTTAAAATACACTCTGTAAAGAAAAAATAGCGACACCTTAATTCTCAAGCTAACTTATACAGGAAACCATAGTTGCAGCCCGTTAGAAGAGGATTAGATTGAAATAAAGAGTGGGATAGTTCATTTGCGTTATCTGTGACTCCTGTGGTGTACGATATCGCTTGCCAATTGTTTGTGTATCAGTAATATTTTCGCTACATGATACTGAATGCATCTCGTAAATTATTGTAGTGAGAATTCTGCATTGCATTTGTGATGGGTAGGCTGAGGTAAACGACATTTTCTTTCCTTTCTCATTGTTTGGATAGCGTCAAGTAGCAAAATTGTTGTTGTGCAGCGTTGTTTGTGTGTGATATTGTTGCTACATGTGGATTGTAAACAAATAAGATGGGTAAGAAATGTGACTTGATGCCATGTTAACAAGACATAATTCTTGATTTGATCAGCTAAGGCAAATCTGTAACGAAATAGATGGAATACAGAAAATCCATCATTCTACGGAGGAAGAGTAATTCACAAGTGGAAACAGCATAGCAAATCGTCCCTTCGTCAACAGTGTGAAAGAAAAAAGAAAGTATCACCCAGAGCAGATTGCTAAATGAAATCAATAGCACTGCAGATTTAAGGAGTGATTTTCCCAAAAATCGCTTCTGTAGTTTGACATGATCTTGGAACTGAAGTTACTCGTACAACTGTATTGTCTTGAATGTATGAAGAGGATATTACAAAGAAGAAACCGCGTAGAAAGTCAAAACTGACAAAACATGGAGGACTTCAACATGTAGTTTTTTAAGTCGATATGCAACTTGACTTATGACAACTGCAAGCACGTCGTTTTCTTTGTTGAAAAGAAGCTTAGAATAGTGTGAAACAATGGTGGTGTGAAGTTGTGGATACGAGCAAGCAAGGAACTTGATAACGATTTTGTTTAAGAGATGCAAATATTCAATTACTGAGTGATTGTATGGGCTTGGTTCACCGTTAAAGATGGATATATGTGAAGAATCGTTTGATGCACGAAAATATCTTCAAATTCTGGTACGTAAAGTTCTTACAACAGCTAAAAATGACTTTCTGAAGAAAATTTGGACTACTTCCTTTTCCAGAATGATAATGCTTCATGTCTCCGATCGAAAATCGTTAATACGTGGTTTAAGAATATGACTATTTAGAGACTCATGTGGCCTACAAACTCACCTGACATGAATGCAGTTGAAAATTTGTGGATCAATATGAGCAGTATATTCAATAGACAACTATCTCTAATAGAATGGAATTCAAGGAACAGATAATCCGGGTGTTATTCCGTGAAATCGAGGTTGCATTTTGCAATAGCTTTGTTACCAAAGGGCTCCGATGATTCGCTGCTATCCAGAAAGCCTATGGTGCACATACAAAATACTAGTTTCGTGTGTGGTACTTCCCGATGTTTGCACATAATATGTCTTACCCTTAAGAAATTCAATTTCTTGTTTTCTGCTATTGTTGTTGATTCTTTCTCAGTTTTATGTATAACTCTTCCTATAAACGATTTTGCTCAAAACACACACAGCTACTTATATATGCACATAAATTCAATTAATTCATGTCAAAAGCCTGAAACTCTGGCGTTAAGTATCAAGAATTAACTGCTCATTAGGAATATGCATTGTAATATTATCAGGAATTCATGTAAAAAATCATATTGATAAAAGAATGTTGCAAAAACAATATCCGAGCAAGTGTCGCTATTTTTTCTTTACAGAGTGTATAACAGGAGTTCACAGTACGTTGGTATTCTATGATATATGTGAATGTTAAATACAAATTAAGAAAATAATATCATCGCAATGAATAAATTATGTAGTGTATTTATTTGCAGCTATTTGTCATATAGGGGTTACTTCTGAACATTCGTATTACAGCATGTCATTGATATTCTTGAAAAATTATCCGAGGCATAAAAAGAGGGTATAAACAGAGAATCCAAAGTCGGAACGCTCGCAAGAAATTCATGAACCCCAAAGGTCACGTGAGCAGACTGGAATTTTCCTTATGAAGCATGCCACAGCAGAAGGTCTTTACATAGATTTTCAATTCAATACCTGATATATGCTTTTGCAATGTGGAAGTGGTGATGCCTTTGGTCGCTCTCTCTCACTTTCTCGCTCGCTCACTTTGTATTTATATATATGAAAGTGGATGTATGTGTGTGTTTCGACATAATTCTGATATGTCTAGAGCAATTTTAACCATATTTCTTACAATCTGGAAAAGAGTATTGTCGGGATATATATAAAAAATGCTAGAAAAGGATCGATATTAGTATCGAATCCATAGTTTCGTGGTCGCTTAGGTAAACAGTTCTACTTTCAATTCAAATCCAATTAAGCTCCCATAAGCACCCAGGGTGGTTACGTAGCGACAAAAAAATATCGAAATCAACCAATATTAGAGTCGAAGCGTAAGTTTTCAGTGCCGCATTTCCCATTAGTCCAACTAGGCCCGTGCCTAGAGGGTAACATATTTGAAAAGCGCAAAGTTTAAAATTTTATTTTTTTTCGTATGAAAAAGTTAAAAAAATCGAGAGCAAATATACTATTTCATGAGCAGTCCTCTTTTACTATTCTAATATATTTAATGGTAGCGTAAGAAATCTGAAAATAATTCAGACCATGTTTCCCATTTATTTTTTGTTACGTAATTGTAGCTGTAGCATCTAGTGAGTGGTATTTAACTGCAATAAATTCACTAATTAAGCATATTCGAATTAAGTTTTATTTGTAAGTTAGGGATCAAGGGACGGAGAAATGTGTAGTTATTGGGGGCGCCGAGAGCAAAAGTGCGTAGGGACGCCGAGCTTCTAAATGCAGTACTGTTCGCTACATTAATTGGTAGAAATTTTAATGCCATTTAAGACCAAATTTAGTCCTAGCAGTGGCAGTATCCGTTTGCTTCCTAGGAGGAATGAAAGGGACTGACATCAAAATTATAAAAAAAGACCTACATTAGTGTCGAATCTATAATTTTGGGGGTCTCTTAGGTAAAGATTGGAACTTCAGATGCCATGTAAGTTAAGCCCTCATTAACACAATGAAGGAGTTTGTGAAATTTGTGACATGTAGAAATAATTGAAAATAACCAATGTTAGTATACAACCCATATCTTTCGTGGTCGCCAAGTTCATTGGGAGCAGTTCTGATGACCTTTAAGTTTAAGTTCAACTTCCAGTAAGAGTAAGATCCCCCAGCACATCTAATAAGGAGAGCGTAGTTTTTGAATGTCTGGGACAACCTTTACCAAACTTGGGGGACATATTACTTTCAATCTAAGAAGAAAATATTGTAGTAGTATGAAGTTATGGAAGTTGGAGGTGTGACATGTAAAAATAATGTAAAACGACTGATCTTAGTGTTTTATCCATAATTTTCTCGGTCGTTGAGATGGATAGTGATTATCCCAATGGAGGTTACTTCCAAATTCATTCCCATCTTCACAGGATGATGGCCTGGGAGAGCTAAAAATAAAATCTCAAAAATTACTTAAACATTTGTCGAATTCATAGTTTTCGGGGTGAGAAAGCGTTTCTAATAACTTTGGAAGGTAATTTGTACCCACGTTAAGATGGGCTTTTTAATCATATCAATTTCTCACCTTAAGAAGAAATTACCATTACAATTATGATATTAAGCCAACCTTCGCAATCGATGAAAAAATTATGTGGATGTATGTTTCGTCTTTTAAATGAAACAAGACATGTTAAAATCAAAGATGGAGTGGGTCAGTGGGTCGGTTGGTAAGTGGGTGAAATGGGTCAAGATTTGTGAGTGGATCAGTGGATCGTGGGTCAAAAGGACGTGACCTACTGCGAAACACCACTCACCGTGACTCACACTGGCCCACCCGGTGGCCACCCTTTTAGTCCAAAGATATTTCGTCCAAAGAACATTTCGTCCAGAGACATTTAATCCAAAGACATTTGGTCCAAAGGACAATTCGTCCAAATGACATTTCGTCCAAAATACAATTGGTCCAAAGGACATTTCGTCCAAAGGAAAATTGGCCCAAAGGACATTTCGTCCAGGAATGTTTAGTTCAAAGCACATTTCGTCCAAGGAACATTTGGTCCGGTAACGCTTGGAGGTCAAGGGTTTGTTTCTATTAGAAGAGTAAAAGTGATTCATATAACATTATGACTCAGTAGCTTCTTATTTCTAAAGGAAATTTGAAATAGAGATTTATTCCGCAATTTTCATTTTGATAGAACAAATAATGCTGAGATATTCAGAAAAACGTAAACGCCTGAAAACAACATGGCCGAACAACAGGAGTGAGGGAAAGGTTGTAGTGTGAAGTATGTTGCTGTAATAACTGCTAACATGACATCTAAAATTTTCATGTTGTGAATGAAATAGTTCTAAAATAAGTACCGGTAACTAAAATTAATGGAGATTAAATTTGAGTAAGTTAAATATTAGGTATTCAAACCCTTGTGTTAGAAAAGTGAAAAATTATGTGTCAAATATCTTTGAAGAAATACTGAGAATAGAAAAATACACATGTGTGAAATTGTTAGGTAGTCAAAAAATAGAATTGTGCCTATGAAGATTTATGATGTGTTAAGCACAACAAGCTACTTAATTAACTATGTAAATTTATCTAAAATATAATGTTGAAGCAGTATATAATATATATAAAACATTACGTATACCTGTCACAATATATTTCTCGTATTTTAAAAGTTAAAACCATATACAAATAAACGAATACATAGAAATTATACCAAAGCTCATTCTAGCCCAAGATATAACCACAGTGTCATCTTATAACTTCTTCTTCCAATCTTAACCATTATAGACACGGCCCTTATTCATGAAACATTTCTGATCAACCAACTACTTATATTTTTCATCCCAACAGAAATATATTCTTAGCGTCCAAAGATAATACTCTTAAACAGTCACATTCTTGGCTGCAACATTGTGAAAAGTGATTGACAAATATAAGATGAAAGTTGGAACATTTCGTGTAGAATATACGTATCTTTTCAGGTTAACCACAATGTCTGGTTTCTATTTGTAGACTATTGATAGTGTGTAACTTCGGCAGACGTTTCTATATAATTAGTGGGTTGTATGACAAACCAGAATTGTTAACTTGTCTTGTATTTTTATTTCAGTGTTGCTCCTTATGCAAATATAGTATATACTTTTGCTTTCATATTAATTTTCTCGGTACAGCACAGTACATTTAAGGTATCCATTGCAAAGTCTCAAACCAAATACAAGATTCACATGACCATGCGGAGGCAATGTTGTCCGCAAATGAAGAGGGAGTATGCTCTTCAAAGGGTTGTTTATCATTTTGGGAGGTGAATTCCTTAACCAACGAAGCTACAACTGTATTTCTGCGAAGCTAAAACTGTATTTTTGTAAAATTATTAATGAAAGCAAAGAAAAGTAGCCATTTAGTTTTCAGGCGTTTACGTTTTTTCTGAATATCTCAACATATATTTGTTTTATCGAAAAGAAAATTGCGGAATAAATCTCTATTTCAAAATTTCCTTTAGAAATAAGAAGCTACACAAGTAACACTTCCCAAGTGTAACACTCCAATTTTGATAAAAATTTGGAAGGTTGATACTACACATAAAATAAGTAAATACGTGTTTTTTTTATTTTCTGCGGAAAAATGATTTTAGGGGGCAAAAGCCCCCAACCAAAATTTTGAAAGTTGTCGCCCGAAAGGCAAGAAGAAGTGGACCGAAATGAATGGAGTCGTGCACAAATATTGTAGACGAAAAATGAGGGAATACGGGTTTCGTGTTTTTCTAGAAAGAATGGTTGGGTGGGGCGCGGACCCCTCCAAACCTTTGCTCATGAAATACCAAAAGTGCTAGTAACAGTATGTCAGAAGTGCCTAAATTTACATGAAGAATTGCAACGAAACTTTGTGTATGGACAATATGCAAAAAATAAATGAACACGGGTTTTTTATTTTCTGCGAAAAAAGGGTTATAGGGTGCAAAAACTCCCACCCAAAGTTTTGAAAGTTGAAGCCCGAAAGCCAAGAAGAAGTGGACCGAAGTGAATGAAATTGTATGTAGATATTGGATACGTAAAATAAGGCCTTTCGTGTTTCACAAGTGTCTCCATCTGATTTCTTCAAATTTGGCACATCAACAAGAAGCACAAACAGTATAGTGTATTTTATAGCATTTCAGGAGGCACCTTTAACCCTTACAATGTTTTTCCGCATAAACAAAAACACGTGTCGATTAATTTCATGTTTGCTGTTGATGTGCCAAATTTGAAGCAAAACGGATAGGGATACTTCAGAAACACGAAAGACCTTATTTTACATAGGGTCTCTAAAATGTCTACCCACAATTTCATTTGCTTTGGTCCACTACTTCCTGCGCTATTATGGTAATATTTACTTTTTTTCGGAGAAGGTCTAGGCCCCAACACTGTTTTCCGCACAAATTAAAACACGTTTCGTTTATTGTTTTGCGAATTGTCCCTATACGAGGTTTCGTTGCAATTCTCCATACTCTTTAAGAACCTCTGACGTATAATTATTTGCACTTTTGACATTTCGTAATCAATCCGTGATATACGCAACCGTTTTTTTTTTTTTTTTTTTTTTTTTTTTTAAGGAAAATACGAAACCCAACTACCTCAATTTACGTCTACAATATCTGTGCACAGTTTCATTCAATTCTGTACACTTCTTCTTGCCTTTTAGGCCTAAAATTTCAAAATTTTTGGTGGGGATTTTGTTCCTCAAAAAATAAACTCGCATTCGTTTATTTTTTGCGTATTGTCCCTAAACAATATGTCGTTCCAATTCTTCATGTCCTTTAAGCACTTCTGACATACTGTTATTCGCACTTTTGATGTTTCACGATCAAAGTTTTGTAGGGGTCTGTGTCCCACCCAAACCTTTTTCTTTTTTTCAGGAAAATACAAAACCAGTTCCCTCATTTTATGTCTACAATATCTCTGCAGAATTTCATTCACTTTGGTTCATTTCTTGTGACCTTTCGGGCCTCAAGTTTCAAACTTTTGGATGGGGGCTTTTGCCCCCTAAAACCGTTTTTTCGCAGAAAATAAAAAAAACGTATTTGGTCTAGGAATTAATTCGTGCGGGTGGACAAGAGATGGCGCAACGAACGGAGCGTCCCACAGTTCCGTGTATCCACACATGTGTTGCAAACCCCTGTCATCGCGTATCGTTCGTAGTATAGGGCAGTGGATTAAAGCGTCAACAACACCAGTTTGTAGTTAAGTGAACATGGCGCAATTTGTGCCTGATAAAGTGTTTTTGCGGGGTGTCCTGCTGCATTACTTTAACATGCAGAAAAGTGCGGCTGAAAGTCATCGTATTTTGGTGGAAGTGTATGGTGACCATGCTCTAGCTGAGCGAACGTGTCAGAAGTGGTTTGCACGGTTTAGAAGTGGTGATTTCGGCTTGGAAGACCAAGAGCGAGCTGGACAGCCAAAAAAATTTCAAGACGAAGAATTGACAGCATTGCTCGAGCAGGATTCGTGTCAAACGCAGGATCAACTTGCAGCAGCATTAGGCGTTGATCAAACAACAGTCTCCAAACGCTTGAAAGCCATGGGAATGATTCAAAAGATGTCACATTGGGTTCCACATGAATTGAAAGACAGAGACGTTGAAAGACGAAAAACCATTTGCGAATTGCTGCTTCAACGACAGAGCAGAAAGGGGTTTCTGCATCGAATTATTACGGGTGATGAGAAGTGGATCCATTACGAGAACCCTAAACGAAAAAAGGCCTGGGTGAAACCAGGTGAACCAGGTCCATCACAACCAAAACGAGATATTCACTGTGCAAAGGTTATGCTGTGCATATGGTGGGATATGAAAGGTGTGGTGTACTATGAGCTGCTGCAACCGGGTGAAACTATGAATGGAGAACGTTATCGACGACAATTAATGCGTTTGAAGCAAGCTCTGGCCAGAACACGACCAGAATGGGAGAACAGACATGATAAACTTATTGTTCAACATGATAACGCTCGCCCACATGTCGCAAAACCGGTCAAAACCTATTTAGAAAATGTCGGATGGGAAGTTTTACCCCACCCGCCGTATTCACCAGACGTTGCTCCTTCGGACTACTACTTGTTCGATTGCATGAACAACGATTTGATTGGACAGCGGTTTACTTATTCAGAAGATATCGAAACATGGGTCTCTGACTGGATCGCTTCCAAGGATGAGGACTTCTTTCGCCACGGAATCCGTACATTGCCTGACAGATGGGCGAAAGTGGTGGCTAGCGATGGACAATATTTTTCTTAACGTATTTATGTATTTTGTGTTTGTACTACAGCTTCAATGTGTGCGTACCAACCGCACGAATTAATTCCTAGACCAAATATTTATTTATTTTTTGCGTATTGTCCCTACTCAAAGTTTCGTTGCAATTTTTCATGTTCTTTACACACATCTGACATACTGTTATTAGTACTTTTGATATTTCGTGATCAAAGGTTTGGAGGGGTCTGTGCCCCACGTAACCATTTTTTCCAGGAAAATACGAAGCACGTATTCCCTCATTTTACGTCTGCAATATCTGTGCACAATTTCATTCACTTCGGTCCACCTCTTCTTGTCTTTCGGGCGTCAACTTTCAAAATTTTGAGTAGGGGCTTTTGCCCCCCCTAAAACCACTTTTCCGCAGAAAAACACGTATTCGTTTATTTTGTGTGTAGTATCTACCTGCCTATTTTTTTCAAAATCGGAGTGTTACACTTGGGAGGTATTACTTGTGAGTCATAAGTTATATGCATCACTTTTACTCTTCTAATAGAAGCAAACCCTTGACCCCCAAGCGTTACCGGACCAAATGTTCTTTGGACGAAATGTGCTTTGAACTAAACATCCCTGGACGAAATGTCCCTTGGACCAATTGTCTTTTGGACGTAATGCCCTTTGGACCAAGTATCTTTTGGACCAATTGTGTTTTGGACGAAATGTCCTTTGGATCAATTGTCTTTTGCACCAATTGTGTTTTGGACGAAATGCCCTTTGGACGAAATGTCCCTGGACCAAATGTGTTTGGACTAAATGTCTCTGAACGAAAATCCTTTGGACGAAATGTTCTTTGGACCAATTGGCTTTTCGATGAAATGTCCTTTGGACCAATTGGCTTTTGGACGAAATGTTCTTTAAACCAATTGTGTTTTGGACGAAATGTCCTTTGGACCAAATGTCTTTTGGACGAAATGTCCTTTGGACCAATTGTCTTTTGGACAAAATGTTCTTTGGAGAAATTGCCCTTTGGACCAAATGTGTTTGGGCTAAATGTCTCTGGTCGAAAATCCTTTCAGGCTGCTCTCAATCCACATAAGAATGTTTATTATGCGCTGACCAAGATTCGGGATGTTGTAAGTTATTTTACGTTTGATAGAAAACCGGCTTGCCTGATATCCCTTGATTTTCAAAATGCATTTGATCGATTATCTCATGCCTATCTGTTTTCTGTGCTACGAGCGTATAATTTTCCGGAAGTTTTCCTAAACTTTCTCACTCACATTTACAGCACAGCCACGGCTAAGCTTCAAATAAATGGTTTCTCTACTGCTCCCATTCCATTACAGTAGGGATGGTATCGAGACGAGACGAGACGAGACTTTGTACAATCTCGGTCTCGTCTCGGTTTAAAAATAGCTGTCTCGGTCTCGTCTCGAGTCAAAAATCGCCGTCTCGGTCTCGGTCTCGTCTCGGTCAACAAATGCTTGTCTCGATCTCGGTCTCGGTCTCGAGGGCCAAATCTCGGTCTCGTCTCGAAAGTCTCGAAATAAATAGGTGAAATTAGAATTGTAAAAAGTATTATTATTGTAAAGTCTGTCGTTTCTGCTTCTTATTTTTGGCCTTATTCTTGACTTAGAATTATAGTATGGTGTACTTCTTCAGAGCTAATTTGCTAGCGGTGATACCTTCCATGCGTGTGTTCCAGTTTCAATCATCAGTGGGTATATCATATCTGGGATAAAATACTAATAGTAACCCATATTTCACTTTCAGCAAAAGACTTTCTCATATGGCCTCAGTACTGCCTATACAATTAAACTCTATTAAATTAACTTCAGTACTATATTTGCTTCCTTAGAATAAGAATTGTTCAATACATTCTAACGGATAACGCAAGATATAGCAGCATGAATGTATTTAATCGTACCGAAATTGAAATTTTACAATTTCTCATTTATTATCCAATACATTCTGTTTTGACTGTCATTTTAAAAACAGAATATAACGTTCATTATCTTAACAAATAGGATAAATTATTACTACAACATATTTTGTTTAAAATTGATCAAATGCTTTATTACCGTTTCACGTCTACGTGTTTAATTGACACCTTATAACACGAACTTCCTGAACTTCGTGGTGGGAGCTACGGCAGTCATCTTTGCTATGTGTGGCCTCGGGCTGCATCACGAAACAAGTTAGATTCAAAGTCAGATGTTTCGCATAGTTCGCGTCTAAATTTAAGTAGGCCTACATTCTCTTTCTTATACTCCCATATACCCTCGCTGCTGAAAGGGACGTTAAACTCAAAATCAAATCAACTCTCTTTCTTATACAAGTTCCTAAAATTGTAATGCATTACATACGCATACATCCACTGCCGTAACATAGATTAAGCTTATTCCTAATCTGTTAGCGGTGCATGTGATCTTTATTCGAGAAAACCAATCGTGCGTTCATTACTTTGAAATTTTATATTATTTGAAAATTACTTGCGAAACATGAACATACATATTATATAAGTATATAGGTAATTCGAGCTAGCTGTATCTATTTTACCTCTAACGCCAGAACAGGTGATTCTTAACTTTCTAGTTTTCTTTTGTATTCATTTTCGTAGTTTTGCAGCAACATGAAGTATAAAAATAGTCATATATATATATTATATATATATATATATATATATATATATATATATATATATATATATATATATATATCTGAACACTAGTGGTAGACTATGTTGAGTCACTTTTTGGTCAAATTGAATTAGAATACTTTTTTTAAATAGACTATGTTCTTTCTAGTGGTGTAATAATGTAAGTCTAAAGCCATCATACTACTTTGTAACTACTTAGTATTGTTTGAAAAACAGTATTATAGATCTTAGTTAAGGAACCGGTTTTTCGCTTCTCCTGTAAAATTACGAAATTATGACTTGGTTTAGTTTACCTCTGAGGTCTCGATATAAAATCATCACCATCATCATAATCAAGCATTATCAATCCACTGTTGGATGAAGTCTTCCCAAGTTTTCTTTACAACCATCTATCTTGGGTAATTCTTTTCCAGCTTACTCCCCAGTGGTTCCTAATTTTGTCACAATTTCTTGTATGCGGCCATTTCCTAGGCTGTTTTTGTCACGTGGTATCTAATCTAAAATTGTTTTCGTCTATCGATCATAATTTCGTCTTGCAATATGTCCATCACATTTTCCGGTCTATTTTAAACATTATTTCATTAGTACCAATCTTTAGTTGCCAAATAATTCATTTCTATATATTTGGGCTACAAATAGTCCAAATCCGCTACTTTTGGATCTTCGGATCAGGCAACACTGACCCAATTATTTAAATCAACACAATGTAAGAACCCCATTTGCTGTAATGGCTAGTACGCTTGATTTTGGTTCGCATGGTCCCGAGTTCGATTCCCGGTGGCGGTAATGTTCAACGACCGAAGTTTTTCGGATTCCACAATGATCAATAACTCCACGTCTCCTTTAGCCGCCCTAGCATAATCGTGAGACGTTGAACTAAACGAAACCAAACCAAAAATCAACACAATGTGTATTACTAACTGTAAGTCTTTGAATAATTGCATATAGCTATATGGTATGGATCGAGTTTGAGGTGGTCGGTGGTCAAACTATAACAAATGAAATGCAGTTAGGGTTTAATTAAAATTTTTAGTAAAGCAGTGTTTTAATCTAAAAAATACACCAGGCCTAAGGCTTTGGGAGAACAACTAGTGCTACTGAAAAGTTGTCAGTTACGTCTAATTTCAGTTACAATTTGCTTTTACATGTATTGCTAGAACGAAAACTTTGACATTAACATTATAAGTAACCCAAAGACTATGAAAAACATCGTGTTTTGAAAACATTCTTGCACCATAAAACAAATTAAGAGTAATTTTAAAATATTTTGCACTTTAGCTACGTTATTTGCACTATATTTACCATATAATAATATTTAGCAATTTATTTAAGTTCGCAACACTGCTTAAAATAATGTAACTGCTACTTGTTGTAATTAAAACTACTGAGCACTAATGTTATAATGTTCCTGCTATTTGAGTTATTAGAGATCTCCAAAATGTTGATGTTAGTGATATGTATTGCCCTTTGTTACACTGAATAATATATGTGCTTTCGTGGTTTAATTTAATATCTAAATTAGAAATATGTAGAGCTCTTTCGTGGTTAAGCAGTTAGCCTATGGTGTGAGAGACCCGGCGGGAGCTCATGTGGTTTAGATTCTACGTTAATCAGTAGGTTCAATCTCATATAACCTCGCTGCTGAAAGAGGCGTTAAACTCAATTAAAAAATGAAATGAAATTGTTGAGTTTTACGTCCCACGATTATGCGGTTAGGCTAAAGGAGACTGTGATGATGAGAGATGAATGAAATGGTGGAATGAAGAAAGTGGGAGGAAACGGGAGAACCCCGAGAAAACCCACGCACTAAACAAAATTAACTGAACAGAAATATGTAATATCAAACGTAGAGCAATTTGAGAAATTACAACTTTATGTTGCGTTGGCAACATTGTTTATCTAGTGGTATTGCAGAGTATCTAGAAGAATTTCCCCTTCCATATTTCACACAGCATGTTAAAAAAATTCAGCATTTTTAATATATATGACTATTATATATAACTAGATGAAATACCCATTTTTCGCATGGGACCAGTATTTGGAAGTCAAGGCCTGTGGGAGTATCACTATCTCAGCAACCGCGAAAACTATGTATTTGACACTAATATCGATCATTTTGTATTATTTTTACATGTTTCGGTACCCCCTCCCCAGCAGGTGAACCCCGGCCCGCATGCACTGGTAGCTGAATTTGAAAGTCATCGCTAATGGAAATGACACCATTGATCTCAGTGACCGCAAAAACTATACATTTGACACTAATATCGGCCATTTTGGATTACTTTTACATGTCTCGGTATTCCTCCTGTGAACTCCGGCCCGCAGCTGAATGGCGTGAATTTGGAGGTTAATGCGATCGGAGTTTCACCATTGATCTCAGAAAACGCGAAAACTATTTGACACTAATATCGGTCATTTTGTATTATTTTTACGTCTCGGTACTCCCCTCCCACAAGTGAACCACGGCCCGCATGCACTGGTAGCTGACTTTGAAACTCATCGCTAATGGAAGTATCATCATTGATCTCAGCGACTGCGAAAACTATGTATTCGACACTAATATCGGTCATTTTCTACTACTTTCACATGTCCCGGTAAACGGCCCTCCTGATTCAATATTTAAAAAAAAAAGAAAAAAACCGCTTCTTCTTGGTCTGAGGCCTGGGACATGATACTTGTCACCCAAAGTTCGTAACTCTTGGACTCTCGTCTGGTCCGCAGGCCGCACACAGGCAATCAGAAAGATAGGCACGCAGACACACAGACAAACAAAATCTTCCTTTTACTTATATTAGATATGATATACAGGCGAGGATCCAAGGGGAGTGTTAAAGGGGTTATACCTCCCCTTGACACTATATAAAATGGGCTTCAATCCTACTTCTTTCTTTACACTGGATAAAATGTCAAACTATGGTTTAGCCCCTCCCTCGATCATATCCTGGATCCGCTGTTTATATATATATATATATATATATATATATATATATATATATATATATATATAAGGGAGAGAGAGACAGAGATGACTATACACATCAGCAGTGGATTTTGTTTCGGGAGAGGCTTGAGAACGAGTAAGAAATATTTGTGTTGTACGTGCAATGCGAAAAAATGATCACAAATCTATTTCGGGAGGGGCTTCAGTCCGATAGCCATCCCCTAAATACGCCACTGAACATTAATCAACTGTTCCCATATTACCTAATACAGCAACGAAAGAAATTTTGAGTAAAGGTCAATCTTAATAGTTGTCTATATCAATATTCGAGACGAGACCGAGACTTTCGAGACTGACCTAAGTCTCGTCTCGATTTATAGAGCTCCGTCTCGGTCTCGGTCTCGTCTCGGTAGATAAAAGGCCGTCTCGGTCTCGGTACCATCCCTACATTACAGAAAGGAGTTCGTCAGGGTTGCCCGATTTCCATGTTTTTGTTTGGCCTCGCACTAGAACCTTTATTATATAAGTTAGCTGCATATATACAACCTGATCTGAATGACCTGCAAAATATATCAGTTACTGCCTTTGCAGACGATGTTAGCCTTAGCTGTACCACTCTACAACAATTTCACTATATTATTGACCAATTACAACAATTTAGTGCTCTTAGTGGCGAAATGCTTAATTTACAAAAAACGAAAGTGTTGCTCTTTCATTCTTGGACTATGGACGCCATACCCCTACCATTTGCCAACATTGAACTGGTTACGAAAGTGAAAATCCTGGGCGTAACGTTTTCTAATTCGGACAGTTTACAGTATGAACATATTTGGGATCCTCTCATTCAAAAATTACGAATGCTCAGTCTAAATCACAAATTGCGCAACTTAAACCTAATCCAACGTATTTGGTATATCAATAGTTATTTATGTGCTAAATTATGGTACTCCGCTCATATATATCCCATTAGTGATTTGTATGTTCGTAAAATAAATTCCCTGATTGGTTGGTTTCTGTGGGCAGGGCATTATTTTCGTGTCAAGAGTGACACTGTTACCCTACCCCTTCAACGTGGGGGCTTGAACCTAATATCAGTCAGAGCTAAATGTACTGCATTCTTTCTAGCTAATAATTATAAACAATTTCAAGTTACTGACCAAATCACCCACCAATGGATTTGTTGTTGGATGTCTTCCCTCCCTGCACCTAATCCTCCTAATATGATGTCACTCAAACAGGCCCCGGTGTATATTCAACACTGCATGCAAGGTTGGTCCTATGTTCCTTTATCTGATCCTACCAACTACTCCCATATCCGCTTTCTATCCACACACTTCCACGCACCTCTTTGCAATAATATTGTTCCGCGTATCCAAATGAAATTTCCAACAAAAAATTGGTCCAGAATTTGGTACAATATTCATAACACCACGTTGACATCACCGGTCGCGAGTGTCTGGTATACGATAGTGAATGAGCTCGTACCTACTCATGTTAAGTTAAAACGTATTAGTGTACTCCCTGCGGATATGTGTCAACACTGTAATCAGGAAGACACGCTAGAACACAGACTGACGTTGTGTCTTCACTCTTCTTCTATCTGGGCTAAATTACAACGCCTGTTAAGTGTGATTTGCCGAGAACCTGCACATAAGTTTGATCATAATTATGCTTTGTTCCCAGACTATAAGTTTTTCTAATCACGAAAAACAATAGCGTCACATGGTTACTTGGTCAAACGATTTTTTATCTTATGAACACATATCCGTATGGAAATGAATATGCATATGTGATGTTTCTTAAAACTGCTTGTAAACAATTTTCTGTTAATGTAGCTCACAAATATTTTTCAAATTACTTACGTATACTATGTAATGAATATCTGTCCTAAGCTGTTTTAGCTTCATGTAACTCTTCTGCAAATGGCAAATAATAAAAAAAAAGTGGTCAAAGTACTTGTGCGAATTCACGTCGCAGTTTTTTTTTTTTTTTTTTTTTTTTTTTACTTTAGGATTTTTGATGGCGATTTATCGGCGATAACATACGTTTTATTATATTCAGATATTTGAATACTCGGATGTTTCAATACTTGAACTATGAAATATTTAGGAATAATAGTAGTAATAATAATAAACTAATAATTATTATTATTATCTCGTAGAAGATTAAAAGCTAGGAGCTAATTATTGCTCATGTCATACCATTACAAGCAGAAACGTGACATATGGAAAGAATATTTCGATTTTGTTTAACGTTGCCCACGAGAAGAGGAATTTCTCATCTCGTTTCTAAACCAAACAAAATAACATGAGAATTAATATTTCACATTCGAGATGGGACATGGCTAACTCAAATTATCGTCTCGGTTTCGAGATGAGAGTCGAGACGAGACGTAAAGTATCGTAAACATGTCGTGTCTTGTCTCGATTTTTGAAATAGTGTATGTCCATTCTTTAAGTAACAATTGCTCTGTAGACTGAATCTCATAGGCTATTTCGTTACTTTGTATTTCAGAGCTCATTGAATTGTGGTCTGTGTAGGTATTTTGGTAGCCAAGCTTTTATATTTACCTCTCCATATCCTAAAAATTAGTTTATTATATACCTTACTGTTGCGTGATATTCAGTTATTTTTATTACAGTTATTTTCCTTAAAACATACAGTAAAATACTTCCTACCTCAAACTTTAGCGGAACACTCTAGTTTAAAATCTCGTTAGTTGCAGAGGTGCCTCTTGAAGGTACGGAAATCCTTCCCCGAAATCTGTACTTTTAAGTAAGTTTTGCCAAATTTTAGGAAAAGTTTAAAGCTTTTATTATTATTATTATTATTATTATTATTATTATTATTATTATTATTATTATTATTATTATTTACCTATATTCATTCATATATTTCCATATAACTCATTATAATCAATTTTTTTAGCTTTTCTAAAATTTCGTACTAAATTTTTAACTGAAATAACAAAAATATACATATATTAGATACAACCATAAGTAATTACATTATTATTACTATTATTA
The DNA here is from genome assembly GCF_964235325.1 of Thermobia domestica. Taxonomy (NCBI): domain Eukaryota; kingdom Metazoa; phylum Arthropoda; class Insecta; order Zygentoma; family Lepismatidae; genus Thermobia; species Thermobia domestica. The sequence goes on along the minus strand of NC_137454.1, from coordinate 268,118,765 downwards.
TTATTATTATTATTATTATTATTATTATTATTATTATTATTATTATTATTATTATTATTATTATTATTATTATTATTACTGAAATGTTGTGAAGTGAATGGTTCACCCTGTTCCACCCAGCTCCTGCGTAGTAGGCATTGTGCTGGACAAAAAACGTGTGTGTAGGTTTGCACCGGTTTCCGCTTCCTCCCACTTTCTTTATTCCAAAATTTCTATCATTCTCATAATCGACGTATTCTTTAGCTTAGCTGACATAACCATTACTTAAAAGCAAAGTTTCTTAGGGCTCTTGTGAGTTCAGTAGCCCTACTTTCTACATGAAATTTGCCTGGAGACATTCCTTTTAAGATTTAGCTAGTTGCAGGGAAGTATGCAGAGGGTATGTCCTGATGATCCTGACACTTCTCTCGAATCCCGACTATTTTGTAGCCCTGCTTTCTACATGTCCGATTTCTTGCGTGTTTGTAGGTCTTGTTTAATTTAAATTTGAATTCTCTGGACTATAGTATTTTATCATGACCGAAATCAGTGTTACATCGTTAATAAAATATTGGAATCTTAAACGTGTGCAATTTGCTACATAGACGAGTGTTTCTTGACTCTTACTTAACACAGCAGTCTTAGGGTAGTGGCTTCAGTGTTCGTTTGGTAACTTAGGTGTCCGCGGATCGATTCCCTGTGAAGAAATAAAGAAATTTCTTTAATCATTTTCAATGTTGATATTTCTGACGTATATTACCATGAAAAATAGTCAGTTTATATCGTTCTTACAAGTTAGAGTGAAACAACTTTCTTCACAAGGGAAATACTGACAACATGACATCACATTCTATAATCTCGATTCGTACTCTCTGAAAGCTTGGCGCGTTTACCAAACAATTCATGAATACATAAAATATGAGTCATAAATGTGTCTGAGACGTTATTGTATCATTGTGGAGTTGTTTCTAAGTTCTTCCACTCTTACTAGAAATAATAATAATAATCTCGTTCGCCATTTCCAATACGTTCCATATATCTGCTGAACCAAAATTTGTAAATAGGAACTATTCTCTCTTATATTTGTATGAATATTTTGCGAAAATATAAATAAAACGCATACATAATCCAAATAGTGCGTGGAGTTAGTGAAGTAAAAATATTTCACTTCCGGCTACCAGTCTGCAATTTTACACAGTTCTTATATGTATACCAAAGAACAGAAAACCGCCGGGAGACACTTGATCTGACATGCGTAACTCATGTGATGACGTCATCAAAATGGCGGACAGCTCGATTCAAAAAAAATAAGCCATATCTCCGTTATTTATGGACCGATTTTCTTCAAACTTGGCTCATTTTAAAGGAAATTAAATTTGCAATAAAACATGTCACCAAAATATTTCATCTAAAATTAACCGTTTCGGAGTTATTTAAGAATTTAATAAATTAATGAGTATTTATTGAAGAAAAATACTTAATAACTCCGAAACCCTTAGTTTTAGACGAAACACTTTGGTAACGTGTTATATTGTTAATTTCATTACCTTTAAAATGAGCTATTAATGAAGAAAATCGATCCGTAAATAACTGAGATATCACATATAACGTGTTAATTACATTATTAAATGGCGGTCACAACTTCTAACACATAGAGACAAATTCAGCCAAAATACTTCACTTCCATATACCAGTTCCAAATTTTGCACAGTATTTATATACATAATAAATAATTTTAAAATACTTGGGAGACACTTGGTTTAACACGCTGAACTCCTATGTTGACGTCATCAAAATGGCCGCCGGGATTAAAAACACAGGTTTGCTTAAATACACTTAAGTCCGTTACCAATCATTTTATTGAGTCTTCCAATTGTTCGATTTGAAAGAGCATGAAATAAGGTACAAAAATTTTATTCGATTTTAAATGGTTTATGACGATGACAACGTGGAAGGGGGTAAAAAAAAACAATGTTTTAGAATGGTTGCTGTTGGCTGAATATATTTTGCAATTACATTTCTGTTATTATAAGAGGCGTTAACTCAAGTAAACACATTACATCCATTGCAATGTTGCATGCTTGTATAATTTTTTTTGAGTGATTCATCTTTATAAATTATACCACAAAAGAGTGAGCATGAAAATAAAAATAGTTATTTACATCTTTTAGTGGATCCAATGCCCTCTTTTTACTGATTTGCAAAAATGAAAAAAAAAAACTTTTTTAGGAACTGTAACATATATTTACAACAGTTTCTCACAATGAAAACATGTACAGTCCATATGGATTATTAACGCGGAAACCACAACTATTGAAAACAATGTAAACTTTAAACAAAGTGACAAGTTTGTAAGATTAAACTTAATTTCTGCATTGACCCTCACAACTACAAAGTAAAGTGCAAAGTTCATGTATTTTTACACATCGACAGCGCGTGCAAATCTGTTTGCACTTGCATGCTATCAACTTTTTTTTTAGCTTTTCCATGGTAAAGTTTGGGCTTGAGGGGCTCGTAGTCATCTGCGGTCTTCTTCCATTCCCACTCACAAGGATCCAAGCGTTGACTGTTCCGTTGAAGACAGTTTGTCCACAAAGAACATTGTAGGATGGCCCTCTTCAAGTGTTGCAACAGAGCGTTGCTGGTTGGTGGAATATTTTTAATGGGTCTGTTTTGCTGTGTAAAGAGAATTTGCCTGGCCTCATTGACCGTCTCTGCAGAACTTGATCAATGGTACATAAGAACTACAAAGCGTTGAATGAGTAAAAACGCGTCGTCATCTTCAGAGATGTTGTCCAGAACTTGAGAATATGCCGAAAAAGCTTTGTCTACATCTCGGAAAGTCATCCACGTTTTCCATGCAGTGGCTTTACCAGTACTTACAAAACTTGACACAGTGTCAGCCCCCGTAAATGCATGGAAGAAAGGCAAAAGATCTGGAACTCCTCGTGGAACTTTGTTGTGCAACTCGTGGATCGGAAGGTATTGGAGGTGCTTTCCACTGCCGTATTCAATCCAAAATTCTTTCCGTGTATTGAGTCTAGAAAAGGCATATATAGCAATTACTACCACGACACTATCAACAGTTTTCACTATGACCTAAGAACAACCCGACTATTCCATGGCATGCCATACATGAAGTAGGAGACGGGCAGGCACGTAGCCAGGATTTCGTGAAGGGGGGGGGGGGGGGTCCGTGACATGAAATACTGTGGTCATCACAAAAGGGGTTCGATCATTCTAAACTATTTTACTGGAACATATATTGGTTCGTTTAGCCAGGATTTCGTAACGGGAGGGGGGTAACATGAAATTCTGAAGGCCCAGGAGCTCGATCAATCTAAACTACTTTACTATCAACATATATTGGTTTGTTAGGACAATAAAATGAAGATATGTTGGCAAGCATTTTAATAACAAACTATGAAGAAATTTCGAGCAAAATAATAAAAAATAGTATTGAAAAAGATTTTACAATATTTACGTCCTTCTCCTGCTTATTCAAATATAACAATTTTATTTTCGTTATGACCTCAATTATTATAAAAAGTACATACTCAATACTGTCTTGTAAACTATCTTCTAATATAAATAAAATAAAAAGTTTGTTTGTGTGTTTGTCTGTCTGTGTGCGGTCTGGAGACCAGACGAATGGACCGAGAGTTACCAAATTTTGGTCAGGGGTACCTTGGCCCAGTTCCCAGGTCAAGACGAAGTGTTTTTTTTTAATTTCGATACAGGGGAGTCTCAGGAGGGCGTTTACCGGAACCGGCTTGGGAACCAGAAAAATTGACCGAGAGTTACCAAATTTTAGTCACGAATACCTTGGTCCAGGCTCCAGACCAGAGTTAAACGTTTTTGTCGAAATTCGAATGAGGGGTTCTCAGGGGGGCGTTTACCGGGCCATGTAAAAGTAGTTGAAAATGACCGATATTTATTTATTTATTTAACAATCACCAGATACAGCTCAGAGGTCATTTTACACTGGATATCCAACAACATTAACAATGGAAAGGATTTGGGAAGGTATCGGCCAGGGCCTGTTTAGTAGGTGCCATCCCGGCATTTGCCTGGTAGGACTGAGAGAAACCCTGGAAAACCTCAGTCAGGATGGTCGGCAGCGGGATACGAAGCCACGACCTCCCGAATACGAAGCCAACGCTCTACCACTTGAGCTATTAGTGTCGAATTCATATTTACGCGGTCGCAGAAATCAATGGTGAAACTCGGATTGCATTAACTTCCAAATTCACGCTATTCGGCTCCGGGCCGGGGGGTCACCGGAGGGGGGTGAGATACCAAGACATATAAAAGTAATCCAAAATGACCGATATTAGTGTCAAATCCATAGTTTTCGCGGTCGCTGAAATCAATGGTGACACTTCCATTAGCGATGACTTGCAAATTTAGTTACAATTGTATGCGGGCCGGGAGTCAGCGGGGGTTGCATACCGAGACATGTAAAAAATAGCCTAAAATGACCGATATTAGTATCAAATCCATAGTTTTCGCCGTCGCTGAAATCCATGGTGATACTCCCACAGGTGTTGACTTCTAAATACAGCCCCTGTGCGAAGCATGTGTATGTTCAACTAGTTTTACAATATATGCGTTTCTTTCTCTGTTGAATCAAATGCTAACAGAACTTTCTTTCAACATAAATTTTTGTTTTTATTATTCCGTCAACTATTGTCGGTTCCAAATGACAGGTTAAAGGAGCAATAGAAAATTGTCCTTGAAACAGCATGTTTGATACTGCAAGGATGCGATGACAAAAAAGTATGATTTAAAATGTTCACGCTGTTACACAACGGCACTATGATTTCGAAAGCTTGAAATCTCCCTGACTACTAGCGGAAATTCTGAGAATTAAATAACTTTTCTTGAAATTTCAAATTCCCTGACTCTTCCAGAATATCTCGCTTACCTCGCCATCATATTGCAAGTAATACAAATCTCCTCATAAGAAAGAGTAAGCAAAAGCTTCCTGTAGTTTTCTTTTTAATTTTTAACGCTGATCCTTCTTTTTGTCATTTCATTTTGTTTTATCCTTCCTAAATTTTTTTCATTTCTGGTCTCGAAGGGGGGGGTCCGGACCCCTCCCCCTCTTGGCTACGTGCCTGAGACGGGCATCGGCTTCTTCATGGAATTCGGAAGATATAACTTCAAATGTCGCCTCCATTTGCGATCCAATTACCGTGTGTCTGTAGGTGCAAATGACATTTTTCCCGGCGGGGAGATCCATTTTGACCAGGTTTTCAGCTAAAAATTCAGACTTCTTCTTTGTTTTTACTGTAATCAAGGAACTTACTGAAATATTTGGGGATGACAACATTAGATTTTACATTTATTCTGAGCCCAAACCCTCTCAACTGTCTTACGTCACTTTCTAGGCTTCCTTCTAGGTAGCGGTCAAAAACTAGGTCAACTCTTTCCACAGATCTTAATCTCATTAGAATGTATGGTTTAACAATCTGGTTGCAGTACTCTTGAAATGTCCGGCTAGATTTAGGGACAAGCATATGGATCAAGGTTGCTGCATCCACTATGAGCGAAGAAACTTCGGGCTCATGAGCAGTGGTCACCCGAACTCCACTTGACTCGACGATACAGGACACCACGTCGGATTTTTTTTATTGGTTTTCCGAGCTTACCGCCGTTGGATATGGAAGGTGGACATGAGCTATTTTCATGGGTAAAGAACTTTTTGACGTCAATTCCCCTTGATTGACTAGCAACGTATAACTTGGCAAAAAGAGTACTGTCTTTTCTCAGGTTTACTATTTTCTGCTTGTCTTTGGACTTAACTGTAACTTTCTTAGTACTCATCAAGGGAAGGTTGTTTCTTTTGATGACTTCATGGATGGAAACTTTTCTAAGGATCAACCGATCTTCGACAAACGTATCAAATTGGCTTTTCCCTGTAGCATTTGCCGACATGACGCTCATCGCATTTTCTTCTCGGAGAATGATTCTACTGCTGTTGACTGTAGTTAACTCATCATCTTCGAATGAGTTGCCGTGTGATTCAAACACTTCAACAAGGGCAAAAACATGGTTTTCGAATTTCTTATGAAAATTTGGAGTATTTTCATGATGCTCCTCGGAAGTGATGTTACGATTTCAGGTTCCAATCCTTTTCGAACTCACCAATCATGCGGACAACTTAGGGTCCTGCAACCATCCATTGCAATAGCCCAGTAGTAGTGGCCCCGTTATATGCAACTGAGTCAGCAAAATTTTTTGTGACGTCATAGGTCAAAGGTCAATGACCTTGGCCCGGGGTCAATGACCTAGGGGTACCTAGGACCACCCCCTCTAAATTTTGGCAGGGGTACCATGGCCCACCCCCTAAACTTTGGCAGGGGTACATAGGACCACCCCCCTTAAATTTTGGAAATTGCCAAATCTAAAAATTTGGTATGGTAGCCTAGGACCATAGTATGTACCTCTATCAGTATTGGGGGTCTATGTCGTTCCCTTTCATGGGTAAAAAATTGCCAAAAAGTCAAATTTCGGGGGTTTTTGACCTAATTTATCCCCTTGGATGAGGTGTTATTACCTTATATAGTTATATGGGCGTATACAGGGGTTCATTACCTTTTATAACATATGGGTATATTAATGCGCCCCTTGAAAAATTTGGGAGGGGTACCTTGGCCCACCCCTTAAATTTTGGAAATTGCCCAATTTCAACATTGGGTATTATAGTACAGGACCCTAATATGTATTATGATAAATTTGGGTGGTCCACCTCGTTCCCTTCTAGGGGTACAAAATTGCCAAAATATAAACGTAAGCAATACGTTATACCACGTGGTTGGTTTTTGGTCGATTTTATCCCCTTTGATGAGGTGTTATTATCCTATATAGTTATATGGGCGTATACAGGGGTTCATTACCTTTTATAACATATGGGTATATTAATGCACCCCTTGAAAAATTTGGGAGGGGTACCTTGGCCCACCCCTTAAATTTTGGAAATTGCCAAATCTAAAAATTGGGTGTGGTAGCATAGGACCATAGTATGTACCTCTATCAGTATTGGGGGTCTATGTCGTTCCCTTTCATGTGTAAAAAAATTGCCAAAAATTCAAATTTCGGGGGTTTTTGACCTAATTTATCCCCTTGGATGAGGTGTTATTACCTTATATGGTTATATGGGCGTATACAGGGGTCCATTCCCTTTCATAACATATGGGTATATTAATGCACCCCTTGAAAAATTTGGGAGGGGTACCTTGGCCCACCCCTTCATTTTTGGAAATTGCCCATTTTCAACATTGGGTATTATAGTACAGGACTCTAATATGTATCATGATAAATTTGGGTGCTCCACCTCGTTCCCTTCTAGGGGTACAAAATTGCCAAAATATAAACGTAAGCAATACGTTATACCACGTGTTTGGTTTTTGGTCGATTTTACCCCCTTTGATGAGGTGTTATTATTCTATATAGTTATATGGTCATGTATAGGGGTCCATTACCTTTCATAAGATATGGGTATATTTGTGCACTCCTTTAAAAATTTGGGAGGGGTACCTTGGCCCACCCCTTAAATTTTGGAAATTGCCCAATTTAAAACATTTGGTATTATAGTACCGGACCCTAACATGTATTATGATAAATTTGGGTGGTCCACCACGTTCCCTTTTAGGGGTACAAAATTGTCAAAATATAAACGTAAGCAATACGTTGTACCACGTGTTTGGTCTTTTGGCCCAATTTATCCTCTTGGATGAGGTTCTATTACCTTATATGGTTATATGGTTATGTATAGGGGTCTATTCCCTATCATAAGACATAGGTACATTTGTGCACTCCTTTAAAAATTTGGGAGGGGTACTTTGGCCCACCCCTTAAATTTTAGAAATTGCTCATTTTATACATTTGGTATTATAGTACTGGACCCTAACATGTATTATTATGATAAATTTGAGTGGTTCACCTCGTTCCCTTTTAGGGGTACGAAATTGCCAAATTTTACTACAACCACGTGTTTGGTATTTTGGTTCAATTTATCCCCTTGGATGAGGTCCTATTACCTTATATGATTATATGGTTATGTATATTGGTCCATTCCCTATTATAAGACATGGGTATATTGATGCACCCCGGGAGGGGTACCTTGGCCCACCTCTTTATTTTGGAAATTGCCCAATTTAAACATTTGGTATAATAGTATAAGACCCTAATATATATTACTATAAATTTGGGTGGTCCATCTTGTTTCCTTTCATGGGTACGAAATTGCCAAATTTTAGTACAACCACATGTTTCGTTTTTGACCTAATTTATTTCCTTGGATGATGTCCTATTACCTAATATGATTATATGATCTTGTATAGGGTCCATTTTCTATCATAAGACATAGGTACATTGATGCACCACTTTAAATTTTTGGGAGGTGTACCACAGCCAATCCCTTAAATTTTGGAAATTTTTCAATTTAAGCATTCGCTATCATAGTGCATGACCTTAATATGTATCATGATAAATTTGGGTGGTCCACCTTGTTACCTTTCATGAGTAAAAAAAAAAAAAATTGCCAAAATATAAAGATAAGCAATATGTTGTATCATGTGTTTGGTTTTTGGCCCAATTTATCCCGTTTGATGCGGTCTTATTACCGTATATGTTTATGTGGTCATGTATATAGGTTTATTTCATAAGACATGAGTACATTGATGCACCCTTTAAAAATTTGGGAGGGGTATCTTGACTCATCCACTCAGTTTTAGAAATTGTTTAATATAAGCATTTGGTGTCTTCGTACAGGTCTTCAATATGTACCACTATAAATTTGGATGGTCCACATCGTTCCCTTTCATGGGTAAAGAACTACCAAAAATCAAATTTCGGAGGTTATTGACCCCTATTTAATACGTTATATGGTTTATTACCTCTATATGTTTATGTTCCCTTTTAAATTTGGGAATTATCAAATAACAAAATTCGGTAAACGTTTTCTAGGACCCATTGGTATTCCTCTTATGACCAAATATTCAAAATTTAAAGGTTATTGACCGGCTTTATTATTGAATAAGTACAGGATTTATTACTTTTTCATAAGACACAGGTGTATTTGTGTACCAATCTTAAATTTTGGGAGGGGTACATTTCTTATTGTCATATCAATAATTGGTAATTGTTTTTTGGGTAAATCATTGTGATCACGTGATCAGTTATTGACCTATGATGGGATTAGGAGTCCAGGACATTGGTACATTTAAACTTTGTAGGATAATTTGAGAATGCGTCATTGGTATTGATTATTACAGCCAAATATAAACGTAAGCAATACGATGTACCACGTGATTGACCTTGATGAGGTAGTGTACAGGGATACATAGCTAACCTTATTGAATCTTATGACTCATAGTCTTAAGGGAATACATGCTACAACACTGGCAAAGTTATTGTTGATGTAATTTGATTGGTTGATCACTATCTTTCGTGCAATCTGATTGGCTGATCACTATCTTTCGTGCAATCTGATTGGTTGCTGATTTTCAAATCTTTGCTGCATTCAGTTTTGTTTATCATTTAAAAATCTTGGTTTCGTTCAACATTTTGGACTCACTGATAAATATGATGAAAACCGTTTATTTGTTAATCGAATAGTTAAAAACCGGATAAAGTTTGACGGTTAACCGTGAAACGTGAAATATTTTTAGTTTGAAAATTTTTTGTTTGAAAGTTTTTGTTTGAAAACTCTTGTTTCAAATTTGTGTTTGAATTTTTTTGTTTCAGAATTTTGTTTGAAATTTGTTTCAAAATTTTTTGTTTGAAAATTTTTTTGTTTGAAATTTTTTGTTGCAAAATTTTGTTTAAAAATTTTTTGTTTAAAAGTTTTTGTTCGAAATTTTTGTTTTGAAATTTTTCGTTTCCAAATTTTTTTGTTTAAAATTTTTTTCGTTTCAAAATTTTGTTTGAATTTTTCGTTTCCAAATTTTTTCGTTTCAAAAATTTTGTTTCAAAGTTTGGTTTGACATTTTTAAAAGTTTGTGCACTCATTAGTAAAGAACCTGAACTGTTTAGAACAAAAACCTCTGGCAACATTGTGGTGCACGTCAGAACATGCTAATCCAACGTCATCAGTTTTGCATCATCGTTCGAGTTAGTATTCATGATAACGTCATCATGGCTACTTGTCTGCAGTTTCTAAACACACGTGATGTGATGAAATCATTTACCAAGATTACTGATTTACAACAGAATGTACCTCATAGAATCTTAGCTAGCCAAATGATCCCTACAAAGTTTGGATTAAGAATCGTAGTGAAGCTTGAAAATGAAAAGAATATAATTTTACCAGCAAGATATTTACCCATGGAAGCATCAAAACAAGAAGAACTGCTGCGTTTCTTAAATACTGGATCTGTATCTTTATGCTATAAAAGACTCTTGGGTCGAAGTCATCAATTTGAATTTAGTACACAGCCGGATTCGTCAGCAATTGTGATGAAATCATGAATCAGCACATTCCTTTGACGTCAGCCGTAGTTGTATGAATGTGGTTGGTCAGCATGACGTCAGTAACTGTGATGAAACCATGAATTCAAACGTCAGCACATGACGTCAGCCGTAGTTCTATAAATCAACCAATACCGTGAAATCATTTGAGCAAGTGCTTTTCAGGAGGAAAGATGTGTACTTCTAACGATAAAGAGTTCATCTTCGCAAGCTATTATCCAATAAACAAAACATGTGATGATTGGTATCAGTGCTAGAACATTTGAACCAGTGATTCGATTGGGCAAAGCAGAACAATTTGGTGTACAACTGACCTGTGAAGAATGGCACGAATCAACCAAATGAACGATTATTTTCATGATGAGCTAAATGTGACCATAGTCAAATCATTAGGCTCAAATCATGAAGTGGTGCTGCGTACAGTCCTCGAAGAGAAGATGGTGCTGTTACGTAAAAAGAGTACATTCCATGTCCCTCGCAACATGGTGTATCTAACGCAAACTGAATGGAACAAATTCATCAGCGTATTCCAGTGTGTTAAACATGCAGTGGAAGTGTGCAACAAAACAAGTATATTCCTGAAAAAGTACTATTTTGAAAAATGTGTTATGCATATTGTTCAACATGTATCTAGATATTGTGATGGTTGTCAACATCGTTCGTGGGTGCATACCTGTATTGATAAACAGTTTATTTGTGATCAAATGGACATTGAGTTTCCACCAATTGATATTGCATTAGACCTTAAAAGACTTCAACTGGAATTAAAATTATACGCTAAAGACAAACTAGTGCAAGAAGTTCAAAATACATTGTATCGACAACATCCAGAACCACTATCTGGTATGGATGTATGTGGAGTGTAATAAAATGATCCATTTCAATGAATTCTGTTTTTTCATTTCAAGTACAACCCCATATTCTGACGTGTACTATTGCACCACAATGTTGCCAGAGGTTTTTGTTCTAAACAGTTCAGGTTCTTTACTAATGAGTGCACAAACTTTTAAAAATGTCAAACCAAACTTTGAAACAAAATTTTTGAAACGAAAAAATTTGGAAACGAAAAATTCAAACAAAATTTTGAAACGAAAAAAATTTTAAACAAAAAAATTTGGAAACGAAAAATTTCAAAACAAAAATTTCGAACAAAAACTTTTAAACAAAAAATTTTTAAACAAAATTTTGCAACAAAAAATTTCAAACAAAAAAATTTTCAAACAAAAAATTTTGAAACAAATTTCAAACAAAATTCTGAAACAAAAAAATTCAAACACAAATTTGAAACAAGAGTTTTCAAACAAAAACTTTCAAACAAAAAATTTTCAAACTAAAAATATTTCACGTTTCACGGTTAACCGTCAAACTTTATCCGGTTTTTAACTATTCGATTAACAAATAAACGGTTTTCATCATATTTATCAGTGAGTCCAAAATGTTGAACGAAACCAAGATTTTTAAATGATAAACAAAACTGAATGCAGCAAAGATTTGAAAATCAGCAACCAATCAGATTGCACGAAAGATAGTGATCAGCCAATCAGATTGCACGAAAGATAGTGATCAACCAATCAAATTACATCAACAATAACTTTGCCAGTGTTGTAGCATGTATTCCCTTAAGACTATGAGTCATAAGATTCAATAAGGTTAGCTATGTATCCCTGTACACTACCTCAAGGTCAATCACGTGGTACATCGTATTGCTTACGTTTATATTTGGCTGTAATAATCAATACCAATGACGCATTCTCAAATTATCCTACAAAGTTTAAATGTACCAATGTCCTGGACTCCTAATCCCATCATAGGTCAATAACTGATCACGTGATCACAATGATTTACCCAAAAAACAATTACCAATTATTGATATGACAATAAGAAATGTACCCCTCCCAAAATTTAAGATTGGTACACAAATACACCTGTGTCTTATGAAAACGTAATAAATCCTGTACTTATTCAATAATAAAGCCGGTCAATAACCTTTAAATTTTGAATATTTGGTCATAAGAGGAATACCAATGGGTCCTAGAAAACGTTTACCGAATTTTGTTATTTGATAATTCCCAAATTTAAAAGGGAACATAAACATATAGAGGTAATAAACCATATAACGTATTAAATAGGGGTCAATAACCTCCGAAATTTGATTTTTGGTAGTTCTTTACCCATGAAAGGGAACGATGTGGACCATCCAAATTTATAGTGGTACATATTGAAGACCTGTACGAAGATACCAAATGCTTATATTAAACAATTTCTAAAACTGAGTGGATGAGTCAAGATACCCCTCCCAAATTTTTAAAGGGTGCATCAATGTACTCATGTCTTATGAAATAAACCTATATACATGACCACATAAACATATACGGTAATAAGACCGCATCAAACGGGATAAATTGGGCCAAAAACCAAACACATGATACAACATATTGCTTATCTTTATATTTTGGCAATTTTTTTTTTTTTTTACTCATGAAAGGTAACAAGGTGGACCACCCAAATTTATCATGATACATATTAAGGTCATGCACTATGATAGCGAATGCTTAAATTGAAAAATTTCCAAAATTTAAGGGATTGGCTGTGGTACACCTCCCAAAAATTTAAAGTGGTGCATCAATGTACCTATGTCTTATGATAGAAAATGGACCCTATACAAGAGAGTATCGTATAAGCTTCTTATATGTTAATGCTGATTTATACTTTTACGAAATTAAAGTTTCGTTTAACAGTAACACTCAAATATTTGATTAAGAAATATTTGCCAATATTTCATTTTAATGCATACATTTCGTACAAATTAGCATATTTTAGTAAATAGCTCATAATTAAAGAATTCATTATCTGTCCTAACAAAATATGTGCTTACAACCAATTTATGTGTAAATCAACATTATTGTAATTATGACAAATTAAAATATGTGAATGCTATGCTTAAAAAATCCTTAATAAACGAAAACGAAATTTTCATTAATGATTACCTATAAACATGAGTTACTTTGTTAAGAAGTTAGCATATTTATTGATTTAATCATATAAAAGGAATTTCTTATTGTACCGACAAACAAATTTCAATATTTTTTATCTGATATAGTGATGACATAAATAATAGTCACTTACATTATTCATATCAAAGTTCAGAATTTATATTACTTCATTGTGAGGAAATAAACTTAATGCGTCAGTAATATATTTGTCAAGTTTACGATTTATTGATTAAGAATGATGTCATACATTGTGAAATTAAGTTTATCCAATGAATTAAGTAAATGAATATGCCTATGATTTAATATAAATACTTACTTCAAACATCTTTAAAGCATTACAAAAGCATCATCATCAACAGCTACATCAATAACTATACATACAAGTATCAAAATGGCTTCATGCTTACAGTTTTTAAATAGCAAGAATACATTAAAATTTACGAAAATTGGTGATCTGGAAACAAACATACCATATATGATTTGGTATGCTGAAAAGATAAAAACAAAGTTTGGAGAACGTTTCTTACTACACATGGAAAGAAATGTAAACATCATTTTACCTAAACGATTCTTCCCAGAAGATACGTCGAAGCAAGAAGAGTTATTAAAGTTTTTTAACGCTAGTGATGTGACATTATATTACGAAGGCCTCGTTAATGGCACTCATAGACTAAATTTTAAGCAACATCCATCTGCTTCAAGAAATTAGCACAAACTGTAAAGAAAACTCATAATGTACAAGTGAATGAAATTAAGTGTCTTAAATATAGTGTAATGTATTATAATACAGTGTACTGTGTTAGTGCTTTCTAAATCTGGGTGTTTTCTGAATTTTAAGTGGGTACCTTTATTTGTTTCATTTATAAAATATACGGTTTATTTATAAATAAATCACGATTTACTTTAAATGTTAATGTTTATTTCTATTACGAAGTTATGAAGTTGATTCTCTAAATCTAGTAATCTGCTATACAACAATGATCTAATGTTGAACAGTAATCAGAAATAACTTAAAGAATATACTGAAACTTGTAACTAATCCTTTCAGCTGATCGACTTTTTGCTTGATTCATATCAATGAATGGTCTGTACGTGTGTGTGTGTGTGTGTGTGTGTGTGTGTGTGTGTGTGTGTGTGTGTGTGTGTGTGTGCATGATGTTAGTCTAAAACAACAGTCTTTTTTCATGAATGGTTTTAAATTATTGTTGCGGTATCTGCTCCCCGAGAAAAGCTGAGGCCTGCAAAAATGATCTTCCTCAACTCAGTGACCTTGCTTGTTTCATGTTAAGTATATCATTATCTGTTTTTTACGTCGTGATGACTCAACGACAGAAGTGTGTAAGTTCGTTGGTTCGATCTTAGCTAGGAGCGCGGTGGCTCAGTGGTAGAGCGTTCACCTCCGGTGCTTGGGGCCCCTGTTTCGATCCCAGCTTGCGCCGTGTGGACTTTTCTTGGAGTTTTCCACTTCCTTCATTCCACCATTTCACTCATTTCTCATTATAACCGTCTCCTTTTGCCTAACAGGCATAACCGTGGGACGTAAAACAAAGATTTCATTTCATTTTATTTCGATCTTAGCTAACGTCAAGTTGCTTTGTAGTGAACAAAAAAAGCCGTGTGCGTGAGTTTTCTCAGGGTTCTTCCCACTATATTTAATCCATCATCGTCTTCTTTAGCCTAGTTAACATAACCGTAAGACGTAAAACTCAAAGATTTAATTTCATTTCTCTGAATCACCACGAGTGTTTTTTGTTCTCTTGACAGTACCGAGGACGTAAATCTTGTGTTCCTAGACTGCATAAGACGTGAACGATAAAATTTGAACCACCATAAATGTTTTATGTTGTCTTAACAATATCGAGGCTGTATAGGACGTGGACCTACAGTTCAAAGTGAAATTCGAATCATCATAAATGTAGCTATAAACACCAAATATTTGTTTCTATTTTACGTATAAGATGGAAAGCGTTTATGACCTTAGGCTGTATAAGACTTGAACGTACTTCTGTGGGTTGTGTACTTAAACCCGTAATAATAACGCCAAAAATCGAACCTGGACTTAGCCTCTGAAATCTCAAATGGGCTTAAGGAAAGATTTTTTTTTTATTGTAATGCATTCAACCTAGAAAATGCTGATTAGCACCTTGACCTATTTTGGCAATTTTGTACCCCTAAAAAGGGAACGAGGTGGACCACCCAAATTTATAGTGATCCATATTAGGGTCCTATACTGTAATACCAAATGTTTAAATTGAACAATTTCCAAAATTAAAGGGGTGGGCGAAGGTACCTCTCCCAAAAATTTAAAGGCGTGCAAAAATGTACCTATGTCTTATGATAGCAAATGGACCCCTATACATGACCATATAACCATATAAGGTAATAGGACCGCATCCAAGGGAATAAATTAAATCAAAAACCAAACACGTGGTTGTACCTAAATTTGGCAATTTCGTACCCATGAAAGGGAACGAGATGGACCATCCAAATTTATCATGATACATAATGAGGTCCTGTACTATAATACCAAATGCTTAAATTGGAGAATTTCTGAAATTGAAGGGGGTGGGCCAGGGTACCCCCTCCTAAAAATTTAAAGGGGTGCACCAATGTACCTATGTCTTATGATAGGGAATGAACACCTATACATGACCATATAAGGTAATAGGACCTCATCCAAGGAGATAAATTAGGTTAAAAACCAAACACGTGGTTGTACTAAAATTTGGCAATTTTGTACCCCTAAAAGGGAACGAGGTGGACCACCCAAATTTATAGTGATCCATATTAGCGTCCTATACTATAATACCAAATGTTTAAATTGGGCAATTTCTAAAAATGAAGGGGTGGGCCAAGGTACCCCTCCCAAATTTTTAAAGGGGTGCATTAATATACCCATGTCTTATGAAAGGTAATGGACCCCTGTATACGCCCATATAACCATATAGGGTAATAACACCTCATCAAAAGGATAACTTAGGTCGAAACAAAACCCGTGGTATAACGTATTGCTTACGTTTATATTTTGGCAATTTTGTACCCCTAAAAGGGAACGAGGTGGACCACCCAAATTTATCATAATACATATTAGGGTCCTATACTATAATACCAAATGTTTAAATTGGGCAATTTCTAAAAATGAAGGGGTGGGCCAAGGTACCCCTCCCAAAAATTTAAAGGGGTGCATTAATATTCCCATGTCTTATGAAAGGGAATGGACTCCTGTATACGCCCATATAACCATATAGGGTAATAACACCTCATCAAAGGGATAACTTAGGTCGAAACCAAACACGTGGTACAACGTATTGCTTACGTTTATATTTTGGCAATTGTGTACCCCTAGAAGTGAACGAGGTGGACCATCCAAATTTATCATAATACATATTAGGGTCCTGTACTATAATACCAAATGTTTAAATTGGGCAATTTCCAAAATTTAAGGGGTGGGCCAAGGTACCCCTCCCAAATTTCTCAATGGGTGCATTAATATACCCATGTCTTATGATAGGTAATGGACCCCTGTATACGCCCATATAACTATATAGGGTAATAACACCTCATCAAAGGGGATAAATTAGGTCAAAAACCCCCGAAATTTAAATTTTTGGCAATTTTTTACCCATGAAAGGGAACGACATAGACACCCAATACTGATAGAGGTACATACTATGGTCCTAGGCTACCACACCCAATTTTTAAATTTGGCAATTTCCAAAATTTAAGGGGGGTTGTCCTATGTACCCCTGCCAAAATTTAGGGGGTGGGCCAAGGTACCCCTGCCAAAATTTAGAGGGGGTGGTCCTAGGTACCCCTAGGTCATTGACCCCGGGACAAGGTCATTGACCTTTGACCTTTGAGCCATTAAGCCATAACGGGGCCACTACTACTAGCCCCTCCCCTTGACTTAGACGGGATAGGTTAATTGAAGAATTTTTAATTAGTTTGTTGTCCTGTTCATGTAACTGGTCATGTGCCATCCTGGAAAATTTTCTTTTAGTTTTGCAGCCAGAAATATTCCCGTTTTGGAACTCACGGAACATTGTTTGATGCATCTCTGGCAGTTGCTTTAAGTTGTACAAAAATACTGGCAGCCATCGCGCATAGTATGATCGAGAGCAAACATCCATGGACAAATTTTTTCCAGAGTAGAAATTAAGTCTATCAAACTGCCCTGTCGAATGCTGCGGACCTAATCTAAAAGGAAACATTCTAGCACCATGGTGGTCTTCCAGTACATTGTGTGATAGAATATTTGTTTTTTTTTCTAAAAACTCGGTAAGTATCAGAAATCAAACACTAACAAAAACGAAAGAATTGTTTTTGCGTTAACTTCTGCCATCTACTAGAAGAAAATGTACGGATGTTCTTTTCATCCACTTCCAGGTTGTCATCGCCATATATACGGTAATTCATAAACCATTTACCTATAAACTAAATCGAATAACATTTTTGTAGCTTATTTCATGCTATTTCAAATTTAACAATTGGAAGACTCAAAAAAATTATCGGTAACGGACTTAAGTGTATTTAAGCAAACCTGTGTTTTTAATCCCGGCGGCCATTTTGATGACGTCAACATAGGAGTTCAGCGTGTTAAATCAAGTGTTTCCCAGGTTTTTTTTAAAAATTATTTATTATGTATATAATAAATACTGTGTAAAATTTGGGACTGGTATATGGAAATGAATTACTTTGGCTGAATATGTCGCTATCTGTAAGAAGTCGTGACCGCCATTTTAATAATGTAATTAACACGTTATATGTGATATCTCAGTTATTTACGGATCGATTTTCTTCATTAATAGCTCATTTTAAAGGTAATGAAATTAACAATATAACACGTTACCTAAGTGTTTCGTCTAAAACTAAGGGTTTCGGAGTTATTATGTATTTTTCTTCAATAAATACTTATTAATTTATTAAATTCTTAAATAACTCCGAAACAGTTAATTTTAGATGAAATATTTTGGTGACATGTTTTATTGCAAATTTAATTTCCTTTAAAATGAGCCAAGTTTGAAGAAAATCGGTCCATAAATAACGGAGATATGGTTTATTTTTTGAATCGAGCTGTCCGCCATTTTGATGACGCCATCACATGAGTTCCGGATGTCAGATCAAATGTCTCCCGGCGGATTCTTTTCCTTTGGTATACATAAAAGAACTGTGTAAAATTGCAGACTGGTAGCCGAAAGTGAAATATTTTGGTGATTTCTAACTAACTCCATGCACTAAAAGTCTTTTACCCAAAGAAAGGGCGATACTATGTATCGTGATGAAGACAAATTCTACTTAATTTCTCTTAAGGCATCCGAAGGTTCGATTGTCGTATTGCCCAGGAGCATACACCTTCTTTTCCCCTTTTTTCCTTCCAAAGTATCTCTTATAAGGCAATTCATCCTTATAGAGAGTCCAAGAAATTTCTTTTCATTTTTTTTAACTTCATATGCTTATTTGC
Organism: Thermobia domestica; assembly: GCF_964235325.1. Classification (NCBI taxonomy): domain Eukaryota; kingdom Metazoa; phylum Arthropoda; class Insecta; order Zygentoma; family Lepismatidae; genus Thermobia; species Thermobia domestica. The sequence continues at coordinate 268,099,856 of NC_137454.1, read as the reverse complement.
ATTTTAATAGGACGTAATATTGAGGTCTCAAGTATTCAGTAATAATAATAATAATAATAATAATAATAATAATAATAATAATAATAATAATAATAATAATAATAATAATAATAATAATAATATAGAATATAACTTCCTTATGAGGACAGATTGTAATAAAATCTATAAATGCGCCCCTAGCGTTAGGCAAAAGTTACAAAATTGTCCGGATTGGAGAGAAGTGTCAGGATCATTAGGACATACCCTCGGCATACGTCCCTACAACTAGCTAAATGTTAAAAGGAATGTTTCATGTAGAAAGTAGGGCTACTGAACTCACAAGAGCCCTAACAAACTTTCCTTTTAAGTTATGGTTATGCCGGCTAAGCTACAGAAGACGTCGATGATGAGAATGAAAGAAATTTAGGAATAAAGTGGGAGGAAGCGCAACCCGGAGAAAACCTACACACACGTTGTTTGCTCAGCACAATGCCTACTAGGCAGGAACTGGGTGGAACAGGGTAAACCATTCAATTCACAACACTTCAGTAATAATAATAATAATAATATCAAAAGTCTTAAAATTGCCCTAAAATTTGGCAAAACACACTTAAAAGTAGAGATTTCGGGGAAAGGGTTCCGCACCTTAAAGATACATCTCTGCAATTACCAAAATTTTAAACTAGAGCGGTCCACTAAAGTCTCATGTAGAAAGTATTCTTGTGTGTGTTTTAAGGAAAATAACTGTAATAAAAATAACTCAATATCACGCAACAGTAAGGCATATAATAAACTAATTTTTAGGATATAGAGAGGTAAATATAAAAGGTTTGCTAAAAAAAATACTTACACAGACCACAATTCAATGAGCTCTGAAATACAAAGTATCGAAATAGCCTATGAGATTCATTCTACAGAGTGATTGTTACTTAAAGAATGGACATACACTATTTCCAGAATCGAGACAAGACACGACATGTTTACGATACTTTTCGTCTCGTCTCGATTCTCATATCCAAAGTGAGATGATAATTTGAGTTAGCCTTGTCCCACCTGGAATGTAAAATGTTAATTCTCGTTATTTTTTATTTGTTTTTTGGGGGGAGGGGGGTTAGAAACGAGATGAGAAATTGCACTTCTCGTGGGCAACATTAAACAAAATCGAAATATTCTTTCCATATGTCACGTTTCTGCTTGTAATGGTATGACCTGAGCAATAATTAGCTCCTAGCTTTTTAATCTTCTACGAGATAATAATAATAATTATTAGTTTATTATTATTACTATTATTATTCCTGAAGATTTGATAGTTCAAGTATTGAAGCATCCGAATATTCAATTATCTGAATATAATAAAACGTATGTCATCCCCGATCAATCGCCATCAAGAATCTTAAAGTATAAAAAGAATGTGCGACATGGATTCGAACAAGCACCTTGACCACTGAACCGCGTTCGCTACGCGTTAAACGATTCGTCTTTAGTCTGGTTACGTTAGGTTTCTTTGCCTCCGCTTGCAAACTTGTATGTTATATTTCTTCGATTCAAAATGTCTTTCGTATTTCTTTTATGATGAAATAAGTGAATAATCTTCGTCAAAGTTTATATTAATAACTTGAGTTGTTCTTAAACCGTTGGTTCACAAGTTTGTTTTTCTCCACACGATACTGCAGATATGACATTGAATTCTCATACTCTCCATTTCTTTCAAAGCAGTCGCCATTACCTGGTCAAAGACTTATTTCCGACACGATACATATTAACAAAATAAATTCATTTTTCGGAAGCGGAATTTTCACTTTCCGGATTTCGAAAAATTATGAAATTTAGTTGAACTCCGAAATTCATAAAAAAATCCGGAACTCGGAAAGAATCCGGAATTAAGAAAATTCCGGAATTGAAAAAACTCCGGATTTCGAAAAAATCCGGTTTTTTTCGAATTCCGGAATGTTAACGAAATCAGAAATTTCTAAATTCCGGATTTTTCTGAATTCCGGAATTATTCCAAAATCGGATTTTTCCGAATTTCGGAATTTGTCCGGTTTTACTTTCGGGAGTCCGGAAAGTAAAAATTCCGGAATTGGCAACCTCTAGTTTACACAAAATCTTTCAGAACACTAAGCTAATAGCTGTCTACAAACAAACAAGTAACGCAAAGCATTTTGTATCCTGCAATACGTCATGTATTAAAATCCGACAGCAGTTTCGGTATCTAACCAGAAATTGCATGTATCTAGCTACTGGAAGCTGATGTATGAAGAATTGTATTGTGTCTTATACAACCCTGCAAACCACTGGATATCTAAACGGCTTTTGTTAAATCCAAGTTGTAGGCCTTAGAGTTACATCTATTTAAGTCTATATGATCGGGTTAGTAAAGCTTTCTATATGATAGGGTTAGTAAGTCTTTCTCTGCTCCCGTAAAATTGAGATACGATCTACTACAGGATACAGAACGAGTTATCAATTTAACAAAGTTGTATTATTACCCATCTGCTTCCGCCTCTGTCAACTCTGGTCGATCTCGTTGACGCGACATGTTTGCCTTCTATACCCCTTCCTTCGTTTACTGAACTAAACAGTGACTATTCTGAATTATATTACTGCGCATGCCTCGTAGATACATATTTCTGATGCCAATAGTTTCCGCTTTCTCCAAGGAATGTTCTTTTTCTTATTCCCAGCATGACCCTTTTATTACATTATATGAAGAGCATTTAGGTCTAAATACCTCATGTGTTGCATAGAATGTAGGCTTAACTCTTCCAGCAAAGAAGGTGCCCTCCCAGCTGGTCTAGTGGCTAGCACGTGCCCCTTTGGTGTACGGTGCCCCGGGTTCGATTCCTGGCGGGAGAGCCTTTATGATTTTTAACTGCCTTCGATGTTTCTGCGTTCATGTCCCTGTCGTTATAAGTTATTAGAAGAAGCAAGTTAAACGAGTGAAGCAAGTAAAATTAGCAATATGTAAGTTACTGAAACAGTGACTTAGACACTTTGGTGAGTCAGTTAAAAAACAAAAAGTGGACAAACCACTGGCTTTTCGCGCCGTCCATGCAGTTCGAATCTATCTTGGCTTGATTTTTTATCCATTTGAGAGAAACTATTGTTTCTTTTCGCTACAGGTAGTCATTCTTTTCATATTTCTCGCTGTCCTTCACAGTTAAAGTAACTGTCTATTCTTATTCTTTCTACGAATGATGGATCATCTCTTTGGTTTCATGTCAAACATGCACACGTAATGAAAAGACGCTGTTGGTAATAATAATAATAATAATAATATGAAGTATTACTATCTAACTCGTGTGTGTATTTCGCATAATATAATTATATATTATCATGTGGAAATAACTAAGGCTGGCTGGCGCCCCCCTATTTTTTCGATGCGCCTTATGGGTCTACGGTGTCCAACGTTAGTCCCATCCCACTATCACATCCTGTTCTCTCGATATAAGTTATCGACATTTTGCTTAAAGAGGGCTCTGCCGTAGCCCCATGACTCCTCATGACAATGACTCTTCGTTCTTTTTGCATTGAAATCGATTATTTTTCTGAGTACTACGAGTGCATACCAGAGATGGAGTGGGTCGGTGGGTCATTGGGTCAAGTGGGTCAAGTTTTCTGAGTGGGTCAGTGGGTCGTGGGTCAACAGCATGTGACCCACTATGACCCACCACCCACCATGACCCACTGAGACCCACCACCCACCGTGACCCACTGTGACTCACCACCCACCATGACCCACTGCGACCCACCGACTCAGTATGACCTACCGACCCTCTCTGCTCACTGTATGGTAGACAGTATCTTCTGAAGACTGGTAAATTTGTCTCAGTTTTACTTTCAAGACCTTTATTTCCCTTCCTTTTCCACCTGTTTCTGTATATTTACCTGAGGTGAGTATATCTAACTAAGTGAAAAAAGAACTTCAGGCACTTTTGGATATTGATATTTTTAATAGTAATAATAGCAATAGGACTTACACAACAACTTGGCTTTCGAGACCTGAGAGTTTTTAGACCACTGGAAAAATACATTTTTGAATCGCCCTAATATATAAATTATTATATAAAAGATTGAATGTGACTATGTGTACCGGATCATCACAGTCAAATTGCAAAGTCAAATGAAATTACTTTTGGTGTATAGTTAGGCCTTAATCCAAATTGGGATATTATATTGCTTTTATTATAATGCATAATATCCTAAGAAGGTAGAGACCTGCACGGGCCGAATTTTTCGGCCCGAGCCCAATCCAGCCCGAATGTACTTAGGCCCGACCCAGCCCGGGTCCGAAATATTTTGGAGATTTTTGGCCCGAACCCGGCCCAGTCCGATAAGTTCTTTTAAAGTACTTGGCCCAAGCCCGGCACGGGCCCGATGAATTTTAGAAGTTTCATTTTGTAACATTTTTCACGGACACAGTTCTTCGTTTGCCTTTATTCTAATTATCGTTTAATGAAAGTCAATAATTATTAAAGAATTGCAATTGATCGGCCCCAGCCCGGCCCGATCTGAAGAGAAATCAGTGTCGGCCCGCTCAAGCCTGGCCCGGCCCAAAGAAATAACAGAGTCGGCCCGACCAGGCCCTACCCGCGGGCCGGGCCGGGCTTCGGGCGTTGGACCGAGCCCGGCCCATGCAGGTCTCTATAAGGAGGTAGTGAGGATCCGAATTTTTGCGAAAAAAATGAGTATCTCGCAAGCCGTTAAATTTATGGAGCTGAAATTCAGTGTATTAACTCTTTATTGAAACTAAACAGAATGTGTCCTAGCATTTTTTTTAAAATTCTCCTTTATGTATGTGTAGGAGGGGGGGGGGCACTTTCTAGATATGGAAAATTGGTAGTGAGTTGGTTTGTAAAAATGATCGAAAACGATCGATGTTATTTAAGAAAAAAAATCAGAAACAAAAAATACAGTGCTTGATTTGATTTTTCAGGTCTTTTGTGAGAAAAATACTATGAACTGAGAAACGATAACCTTTTCCATATTGTACAGCGGTATTTTCCTGCGAATAGAAGTTTCTTGTGGAATGCGTTCAGAAATTAACACTTGCAAGAATACTCTCTTAGTACAAGTATATTTTAGGCACACACTAATTTCCCCCCACCTCGAACTGTTTCAATTTCCTCACTGACAAACACTTCTGACTGATTTTATATCGTAAAGGTCAGATCCACCGTTATTGTAACAGCTTGGTGCTTGAGCGATTGACTAAAAATTCAAACTCCGATTAGTGACAATTTCACAGTCTTGTTTTATTACAAGTGTAAACTCTTTAGTCAGTTCAGAAGAGGCCGTGGATCGTGTTCGTGCTTCATATATCCATTGCTTTCTGCTATAATAATTGCTGACGCTTATGTTTATTATATGGAGCGCTTACAGCACAGGCCAATCAACCCATAAAGTTATGAGAAAAATAGGCATAAAATTTGTACTGTAAGCTTAATTACACGGAAATTTGAAGTTTGGATTGTACGCATAATTGTATGGAAAATTTTACACATTTTTCCCCTTTACGTCGGTCTACTTACTTTGATTTGGAACTTTGAAATTTCATCCTTTTTTCCACTGAAAAAGTATTGATAATTCAACAAAGAAATAATTATACTATGATAATTTAATTGAAATTCATCGTAATTTGGCACATGGCAAACAGCAGTGTGGTAATTGAAGTTGAAGAAGGAGGAAATTCCTATTCACCTCTGAACACTTTCCAGGAACCTTGTTCCCTTTCGCTTTCTAGACGGAGAGGGAACTTGATAATGGTATCAAACCTTCATGTGTAATTACAAAAATTAAATTTATAAACAAATAAGAAATCATCAGTTTATCAGGCTTTAATTGATAATTTATTCACAAGATTCCCTATCAAAGACGTGGTACATGAAGTTTCTGTTCTACATGGGTCGACATTGCCAACTGACATAGTCGATATGGAAAAGATGTTGTATGGTGATAGAGAGATGATACTTCTTGCCGAGTATTTCAAACCTGACCAAGAAAAATCGTTATCAGACTTAACTCTAACAAGTAGATTGTCGATGAGGAGTTGCAGAAATCGGGTAGAAGTATTATCAATTTCCACGGCAGAGTGCGAACGGGGATTTCCCCTTATGACTTTGCAGATGACTGATATTAGAAATAGACTAAGTGCTCAAAAATTGTCTAACTTGTTGCTCATCATTGTTGATGGCCCACCGCTAGACATGCTCAAAGTAGACGAGCTAGTTATTTCTTGGCTGAAGGATGGACATCATTCCATTGCGGATGATTTACCACCAAAAAGTTACCAACAGGAAATAAATCCGATTTCAGATTTGTTTTAAGGTGGAAAATTACGAGTTACGGAAAATGTATACTTGTATTACTAATGACTTATTTGTGTTGTTCAACTTTGTACCTAATTTTTAGCAAGTCTTTTCTTTGCTTTAGGTGAACTACTTTGAATAAATGTTCATAATAATTGCAATTATGCATATTTGTAACTTAAATTTAACGTGGTGTTTTAGTGATTACACAAATTACAATTATGAGCATACTTTATGGAAATGCTCTCACATAGGGTACCCGAGCACCTTTATACCCTATGAACAACTGATTTTTCAGGTCTTTTGTGAGAAAAATACTATGAACTGGGAAACGGTAACCTTTTCCATATTGTACAGCGGTATTTTCCTGCGAATAGAAGTTTCTTGTGGAATGCGTTCAGAAATTAACACTTGCAAGAATACTCTCTTAGTACAAGTATATTTTAGGCACACACTAATTTCCCCCCACCTCGAACTGTTTCAATTTCCTCACTGACAAACACTTCTGACTGATTTTATATCGTAAAGGTCAGATCCACCGTTATTGTAACAGCTTGGTGCTTGAGCGATTGACTAAAAATTCAAACTCCGATTAGTGACAATTTCACAGTCTTGTTTTATTACAAGTGTAAACTCTTTAGTCAGTTCAGAAGAGGCCGTGGATCGTGTTCAGAGTTGATTACGATGGATTTTGGTGAATCAAAGTAGGTCAAAGTGGATGAGAGTGGTTCATGGTGGGTGGTGGGTCACGGTGGGTCAGAGTAGGTCACGCTGGGTGGTGGGTCAGAGTGGGTCACCGTGGGTGGTGGATAGTGGTGGGTGGTGGGTCATGGTGGGTCGTGGATCACGGTGGGTGGTGGGTCAGTGGGTTGTGGGTCAAGTTTTCATTGACCCACGCCAACTCTGGTGCATACTGTCCAACGTTGCTCACATCACTCTACCATTTCCCGTTCTCTCGATATAAATTGCTAATATTTTGTTTGTAAGCGAGATATGGCATTACAATCATTACGTTTGAAGAATTGAGGAAGATACTGCCTTGCCATAAACAACACCTATTATTATTATTATTATTATTATTATTATTATTATTATTATTATTATTTTACTTACCATTAATGTTGCCTACTACTATTTGCAATGCAATGTGTTACTAAAAAGCAAATCAAATAACATTCCTCGCCATTCAAGCTCACGAACTCGAAATACATGACTTACCATTCTCTTCGTTAGGGGAAAGCACATTTATTATATTATTCTTTCAAATAACACGTTTCACAAGTTACTTCACTTTCTATATGTAACTTCATATCCTCACTAACAATCATCTTGTTCCGATAGGAAAATATCCCTCCCCTGCAAAACAAAATGCCTGACCGTAACGAAAGGGCGTGAACCTTCTTTAGGTGATTAATCGGGTCCAATATTTCAATAAAAGAGGATTGTCCCTGCACACAAATATTTCAGTAAAAGAGGAAAAGTTACTCAAACTTTGTAAATAATCATTTATGGGCGAAATTTGGTTCCCTTGAAACGTTTAAAGTGTTCGAATTGCCGCCATTTTGACATTTTCATCTGATTATTCTGGCTAATGAACTCGTTCAAGATATTTCAACAATTAATGCTTATGCCAAGTTTCGTCTCAATCCGCTGAAAATTAGGGTGGTTATGGCATTCACAAATAGCGTTATATATATACAGATAGATAGATAGATAGATAGACACACTGAGGGAGAGAGAAAAAGTGTCTTTCACCCTTCTCCCTTTTCGCACCTGTGCTGCGTCAGAGCTAAACCGGGCCTCTTTGCAAAATGTATTGACCAGCGTAACCAAAACACAGGCCTCTTAGTAGTTAACGTAGAAACATGGTCGAGGGGTTTAAGGCATATAGTGATTGTATTTTTAATAATCATGAGTATAGGTTTCGAACCCCTCCACTTCTATGCTTTCTTTACTTTTTGCATCTACGCCGGAACGTTCAATATTTTTCTTTATAATTGCAAATGGCGTTTGCATTCAAAATAAGAGGAATTGTGGTGGGATTTGTTCGGATATTCTTCTCTTTCGAAATGAAAACAAGAATAAAAGCAATACGCAAAGACAAAAAGTATTATCAATACTAAACATTACCAATATTAGTTGCTACGAAGACTAAATATGACCTCTTTTACCATCTCTTATTAGCTGTATGTATTATGAACAAAAATTCTTAAAATGTCCTTGCAGGAGATTCGAACTGGCGTCCTTTGCTTTTGTAAGCCAGCACCTTAACCACTACACCAAGATCATGGGTTGGTGAACATTTAGTTGTCGGTGTATTTGTTCTAATTGTGTTTTATGTTCCCACTTCGACAATTTTTACTCTTTTTTCTCCGTTTAGCAGCTGTTTCTGGCTTTCTCTTTCGGTGTCGTCCTTTATTTACACTATGCACTATTCGTATTCAGAGCTTGTGCCCCTCTGCAATGTCTTCTTCAGATTATACTTTTCTTCTTGCTCCTCAGTAAACATTTAGTTGATTTTATTCTCATACTCTCAATGCATAGAACGCAGGAATGCCAGACTCAAAAAACAGGTGTACATTTACTTTTCTAACAGACTACACTTAAATGTTGTCATTACACGCAAGAAAATTATTCTGAACTTATGAAAAAGTAGAAATATGATCATTCCTACCAAACAATTACAAAAGATCACTAATTAATATTTCTTACATACAAATCAATTCCGTATATGAATATAAGAGAGTACGAAGCAGTTAAGCCGATTAGGTTTGACCTTGGAAGTTAATGGTCTTCAAAGAAGAAAGAATGCTTCCTGCTGTTCTGGAAGGGTGAGTAAGTGTGCTTCAGCCGTATATTAATATTAATGGCAAAAGGTTAGTAATTAGCATATTACTACAACTTTGATTCAATTAAAAGGTACATTACGGGTACTTATGAACTTCAATTACAGTTCGGCAATGAAACTGCATACGTGAAAAGATAAGTTGCATACGAGTAATGAAAGTGTAAGTACTTTTGAGGTTACATATGTTCACAGGGCAATACAGTAAGTACACATAGTAATACTAGTTACAGGTAATGAGCATAAGTACAAAACCTAAGTACTTTCAATGTTACATGCGCAAAAAGGCAAAAATGGAGTAATGAGAATACAGTCCAGTAAAACGTCATCATAAGCGTGTGTAATTACATGTCAGTAATTGTTCCTAAAGTACCGGTAGAAAATCAGTAACAATAAAGTTCAATTACAAATGGATCCTTGTACTTCAATTAAAATATTCAGTACTTCAACGAGTGTACTCGAGTAATGAGAGCGAACGTACTTGAGTAATTAAAATATTCGTTACTTTAACGAGGGTACTTAGAGTGTATGTGCTGAAAGTAATTAGAGTGTATGTACTTAGAGTACCTAGAGTAATTAATGTGTAAGTACTTAGAGTACTTGGTGTATGTACTTAGAGTGTTAGTACTTTCAAGGTAAAAAATGGAGACATATGCAGATACCTCTACTCTCTGTGGATTGTTTCTATAATATACTGTATTCTATTTTTGACCGTTGCATCCCGAGAAAAAGAGGCAAATTCAAATATCCTACTTGGTTTTCAAATGACATAATTAGATTAATTAAGAGCAAATCATATCACCATAAGAAATGGAAGCAGGGTTCTCGTGACGCACTTTATCAAGACAATAAATTTAATGACTTGGTAGCTCTTTCTAAAAAAGACATTCCTAAGCTTACAATATATATTTAAACAAATGTGAGGCCAATATTATAAATAATCTTAAGACTTTCTGGGCGTATGTTAAGAATAAAAAGTAATTCGGGAAGTAATATCTTTAATTATGATGGTCAAACTTTGAGTGACGATGCTACTATTGCAAACGCGTTTATGACAAATTTTCAAGTGACACACAATAAATCGAACTATAATCTTATTGCTATGGGGCAACACAATAAATCGGAAATCCTGGATAAATTAAACATTAATTTTATAGAAATCGAAGATGTTGAGAATGTTATTTAAAAAGTTAAACCACGGTCATCTTGTGGACCGGACAAAATACCACCATATATCATTAAAGGCTGCTCAGAAATGCTGAAACATCTCCTACAAGTAATTTTTAACAAGTCAATAGCTTCTTCTACATTTCCTACGAAATGAAAGATTGGTGAGTCTGTCCCATTCCCAAAACGGGCTGTCTTACTGACCAAATATAAAATTATCGACCGGTAACCCTACTACCTGCCCCATCTAAGGTATTTGAAATTATTATATACTAAAAAATACTCACATGTACATTCAGTAATATCTCCCTTTCAACATGGTTTCATGCCAAAGAGATCAATTGTAACTAATCACTAAGAACTCACATATTTTATAGCTAATCAACTTGATAAAAAGGAACAAGTAGATGTAACTTATACAGATTTCGCTAAGACGTTCGACGTAATTAATAATATACTTCTCAGCAAACTTCAATTTTTCACAAAATCTTCAAAAACTAATTGCGTCCTATCTTTGCCAGCGCAAACATCGCGTTCGATACAAGAATATTTTAACTAAGGAATATGTCGTAGACTCTGGTGTGCCTCAGGAATCGAATTTAGGACCTCTATTATTCATACCATTTATTAACGATTTAGCACTAGTAATAACATCTTCCCACAAACTATTGTTTGCTGACGATCTAAAAATCTATCGCAGTATCTCCACAGAATTAGACGCTATTTCTTTGCAAAGTGACATTAATGCTATTTCCCAATGGTGTGAATAAAGAAATTGCTGCTAAATATTAGAAAATGCAAAGTAGTATCATACACCAGGAAAATGAACTATGTACGCAATGGGTATACTATTAATCAAACGCCACTGAGAGAGTGAATTACGTTACTGATCTTGGAGTCACTCTGCAATCAGACCTATCATTCGATATTCATGTCAACAGAGTACTCGGTGAGTCCTTTAGGAACCTTGACTTTGTGATGAGATTAGGAAGTGATTTTTCTAACACTAATGTCGTCAAAACATTATACACTGCTTATGAAGGTCTAAGATGGAATATGCAGCGATAATATGGGGTTATAATAGTAAGAAATATATAAACAAAATCGAAAACATTCAAAATATATTTGTGCGGTTTTTGACAAAGAAACAGTGATATATCCAAAATTTGAGAACTACAAAGATCTTCGAATTATCATCTCTTGAATTCGAAGAATATTCATTACCATCTCTTGAAAGCAGGAGAACTCATTTTATTTTATTTTATTTTATTTTATTTTATTTTATTTTATTTTATTTTATTTTACATAAAATAATTCATACTGCAGTAGATTCAGAATATTTGTTGAAAATCAAAATTCACGTCCCACATAGAGCAACGAGACCCCATAATGGCATATTCCATCTCTCAGCGCAAGGGACTAATGCATTGAATGTATCGCCTGTCAGAAAAATGTGTATATTGTATAATTAGATGTCACAAGAACACCCAGATATAGATATTTTTAGTTCTAAACAAAATTTTCATTTTATATTAATTTGCTGTATCCTATATATCGTGCTATCTGTATTTTAACGTATATTTTGCTTTCATATTATTATTTCATTATATTTTATTACGTATTACGATACAATTGAAATCATATTACTATGTTATTATATGTGTATTTTAAAGTGTATTACCATACAATAATGGAAAACTGTAATTAGGCACTTGTCTGTTGTTTTTCCGAAATAATTTAAATATTTTGTTTACCAAAAGGATAGTTTTATATTACGTAACTTACATTAACATACATTATGTCTGGGGGCAAGATTAGCATCCAAGGTAACACGCTTCCCTGACGTCGTCAGTGTTATGATATCACAGAAAGGGTCAGACAAAAGTACGTATAAGCAATTAACAGGCACGATGGGGACATGAAGTATGTAGGGTCTAAGAAAGAGCGAACCAATGAAACTAGGCTTAGCTGTTCTAAACGATGCAATTTCTTGTCTCATGTTAAATATCTTCAGTACTTTTCAAATCACTTCTTATTTTCTGCAAATAAATCAATAAGAACAAATAATGTGAGAATTATTAACATTAGGTTATTTAATACTTGCAAAAGTGCAAAAATACTGTTAAATGAATAATATAGATCTCAAGACCTTCGATAAGCTGCAGGAATTCGAGTACAAGACGATTATGGAGTCACAAATTGCACATCCAGATTCCTGACCCATAAAAAAGATTTAGAAACACTTACTAGTTCATTTAATAACATTTCGTGAATACCATCTGCTTTAGTTATAATTGAACATATTAATCGCCAAGAAACGTATCTTCATATCGAACAAATATACACACACTATGATCAGTGCCGGATTTACGTATAAGCTAAACAAGCTATAGCTTAAAAACCCACTCGCTTGGGGGCCCAAAATGGTAAAGAAAGAACTGATTTAATTTCCAAGTAACAAGAAAAAGCAAATAAAATAAAATGGACATACAATAATGGTGATTTGTATTGTTATGTACTAGGCTTTTATGAACCAAGTAATAGGACTATTTCTTAGTCCCAAGGGCGCCGATCCTGGGTGGGCGAGGTTCCCGGGCCCCCCAAAGCTCATGTGAGCCTCCGCATTTTATTTATGAGTATACAATATTTGGTATAATTTTAATGCAATTTGTTTTAAAATCCTCATATATGCCTTCTGTATCTGAATGACTCCCCCAATTTACAGAGAAATCGACGCCGTTGCTTAGCCCCACTTGTAATGAAGCCCCTGTTATCCAGCCCCGTTTATAAAGGAGCCCCCGTTTTCCACCGTTGCTTGTAATGAGCCCTTGTTTCTGTTTAGATATCCATCAGGTCCATAAATTAGAATATAACATATATTCATACCTAATAAATGGCGACATTTTGTCGCTGAAGGAGAATGCTTGACGTATAAAAGGCCCCTTGCAATAGCTTAGCGCCCCATCACACCTAAATCTGACACTGACCATGATATACTTAGGAGATTATTTTCAGCTACGTGCAACAATTTCGCAGATACTGACTACTTGATTATTAATATTTCGTAAACATACATACAAAAATTGCAATAAAACTTAGGATACTTCTCTTTCTCTTCCAAATATTTTATAACAGTGGAATTATGTCGCAAAACAGAATTATTTTTTCCGTTACTATATTTAATACATCATATGTACTTAAAATCTCATTCCATATAATCTGTTAATAAATGTTTCACGTTCAGCACGTTGCAGAACTTATCACTTTCATTTAACATATGTGACACTTACGTCCTAATGTATTTACGCTCGAACAGCTTAGTCACACTCTCATTTTAATGGTATAGTTAATACTACTGCGAAACATATTATTTTCATAACGGTAATTTTTATTACATACTTCTTTATAAAAACCCAGATATATATACTTTCATTACACGACGAATTGTATTTAGCTTGCTACGTAGTACGTACAAGTGGGTAGAATGAAGGCAAGCACGAACCAATGTAGAATTAGAACATCGTCATTTCTAACTGTATTTTCTGTTTCTTTCAAGGTTCTTTCGTCACTTCTATCTACACTTTAAAAGTCAAGATAACTCTTCCGCATGCATTAGTCACATCCTTAGATTACAGAAATTTTAACCTACAGTCTTGTTTTCTCTTCTCATGCTGTAACCAATATTATTCGTCCTTCAATCGCTTCTCATAGCCCACCAACGGAACTCGCAAATGATTCAAAACACGTGACCGACAGACATTTGACCATGATATCTACATGCTCTCCTGGAGCTACAGTACATAACGGGACTTTATTTGGAGGGGGAAAAAACGGATAAGCAGCCTTGGTCAAGGTGAACTCTCAACGACTTCAGCAGAGTTGCCAGCCTAGCATATATTTTAATATTGAAAAAATGAAATCTTTCAGTTCAACGTCTCACGTTATTCCCTTTAGGCCGAGAGAGAAAGGTGATTAAGGCAAGCGAATGATAGTGGAAGAATTGATGGAATGAGATTGTGGGCGGAAACGGGAGTATCCCGAGAAAACCCACGGACACAATGTTGTTCAGCACAAGTTTACTTGGCTGGGGATCGAACCAGAGGTAAGCGCTCTACCATTGAGCCACTTTTTTTTTTTTTTAAGTATTTTTGAAATACGCCTTTAGATGATTGTAACTATACGGCGGCTGGATTGGTAAATATTGAGGGGTCGAGAAATTAAGTGGGGAACTCAATAATGCTTTGATTTACTTTCTTGTTTCTAATTACACACATTCTTAAGCAGTTAATTGAACCATTTAGAATATCCGCATTATTAGAAGAAAATAAGGAAGATCATTATAGCAATATTGAAATGGAGGCTCATGTGATTCCGATCCCTTATTAAGGATCTCCACACAGCGTGTTTGTTATTTCTTATTTATTTATTTGCAAATAAACTTAATAACAACCACCAATATGATAATAGAGAAAAATAGTCTCTTAATTATTGCTTTCAGGACCTTTAATGTAGTACAGAAACTTGGGTAGCTGTTCAGTGTGGCCAGTTTCGTAACAGTGAAATTCCCGCCCGAAGCCATGAAATTTCCCGATTAAATGCCAAATTTCCCGTCAACTAAAATGGATTTAATTTAAAATATCTAGTAATAAATAATTTTGAAAAATACCGCTTTAGAGGGCCTATGACGTACAGTTAAATTCTTTCTCGTAGTATAAAAGGCATTAGTTAATGTTATCCACGATAAGATCAAAGACAACATTTAGAAAAAGTACAATGAATACTTCTTTAACGAACACTATAGTGTTCTCTATGGTTTAGAAGTGGGTGTTATGTTTGCCAAAGTAGGCCCGAACATTTAATTTTATTTTATTAGCCTTAACACGATTTTTGTGTTGCTGCACACCACTTGTTCTTCCCAAACAAAAGATGTAGAGATAGGCAGAGATATTTTGCAATTTCTTTACATTAGCTTAATGTTTCAAGTCTTTTGTGTGTTCCTGAAATTCACTTTTATCCAAGAAAAGCTCAATGTTACAGCTTTGGTATCGATTCCCGACACGAACTGTAACCACCCGACAATTATGGATCCGAAAGCTACTCCTTGTTAAATCTCGTACTGTTATCTCAATTACCAAAGCTCATCTTAAAAGAGAAAAGAAAAATCAACGTGAAGCAAATGCTGCATTTCTCTGTTTCGTCTACCACGAAACAAGACTAAACTAGGCACAGCTGTCAAGGAGTTATTTCGAAGTACACTAAATGACAGTAGTATGAAATATTGTTTTCTTTTTTGTTTATTGATATAAGTTAGTGTTCTTAATGAGTTTACTCGTTAGTTTAGAAAGCAAGAGTACAATTCCAGACACTATATCCTACGTATTTGGGTGTAAAATTTATGAGACCAAGTTGCTGAAAAGTAATATGGACAGATTTAATAGATTTAAGCGCATATGACACTAGGATAATAGTTATTACTAGTTAAATGATGTTTAGCAGTAAATCTAACGTACCCGCTTATTACCTCGGTAGTACTTTTATCAATATTCATAATCATAACAATTGTCACTTAATCTTGCGTGGGAATACAGGGGTTAAAATCATTACCTTGATTACCTTAAACCTAGGCTATCTCATTTATTATAGTAAACATTGGTAGTACAATGTGGATGAGCACCTTACAGGGCTATTCTAAAACAAGTACAATTATCTAGGAATAAATGGGACATCCACAGCGAGAATATGACATTAGTGTGTCAAAGAACTCAGAATACACTACGAAAGATTGATGAATAGTAATCGTTACATTGAGACATAATGCCTTGGCAAATTACAGTTGTACATTGTGATTCGTAAGCTACATGCATATAAACAAACATTAAGAATAACTTATGAGAAATAGTTTTCTTGAAAACAGATTATAAGATTAACCTTTCCGGGCTTATTAGAAAACCTGTGGTTACGAGGTACTTGTACTGTACTGCCCTGCCATAATTATGCATAAGAATAGAAAAAAAAAAAAAACATGCATTATACAACTTGTATTTTCTGGTCCATCGACGACAAATATAATCGCGATACTACGGTGGTCAATAACAATTGGATCACCTGCCCTAGAGCTTTAAGACTCAACAATACATGCGAGACAAATTAGTCGAAAAAGTGAACCGACTGAATATCTCTGGTTTAAAAACCGGTAGTCTTTACACACGCCTTGTTTGTTATTTCCCTTTCTCTTGTCCTTCTAGACTACAAAATAATAATAGTTTTAGTGACGTTTGCGGGAAAACACTTGCTTTTACATTTCTTTACAAAAACAAAAAAGTTTTTGTTATATGATTGTTTTTTAGTTCCTGGTATCCTTCTCCAAGTGTAATACTAGTACAAAGTAACTTATTTGTCTTAACTGGTATATCCAAAATGCCTACATTTTCATGCATTAAAGTAAGATTGGAGTCCATTGTCGAAATTATAAAAAAAAAAAAAAAAAAAAAATTGATCAAGTCCTTTACGTTTTCGTAATAATATATTTATAAACATAAAAAATTTTCTTCCCACAATGATGCCACATAGAAAACTTCTACTGCAATCGTTGTCTCCTGTTCAGTGTTTCCTATCATATGTATCGGATGAGTTTGATATTTCCTCTGTGCGTGCCAAACTTAACAGCTATACCTGTGTGCGTGCCAAAACGCCAAAATATCATGTAACTATTTCCCTAATTTGTTTCAGAAACAACAAAACCCATCTGACGTTTACGAGGGAAAAGGTACCAGAGTGAAAAGATCATATGATTATTTACGATCAGTCCACAGTAGAATTCCATGGTACACTCAAAGAAATAGATACTTCCCAACGCATACGTTTGTCAACCTTGCACTCGCTCAAAGATAAGAGCTTTAGAATACAATGCAAGATAGGTGTGTCCATATTGGTTTGTTGTGGCTTTATATATTTACCTTAGGCTATACAACGAGTTGTTCCTTGCCTTCTGCATTCCTTTCTCACTGTTTTCGGTTGTGTTGACGAAAATATTGTTATTTGCTTTCCGTGTTTTGTATTATTATATATCTATTATCATCAAATGGTTATAAAGTATGTTAACAAGGAATTAAATATGCAGTTTACAATTGATGAACAGTGTTAAAGCTGCTCTTTCCCTTTCCTTGCGTGATTAAATAGATGGGTGCTTTCAAGTTTCGTATTTTGATAATTCTGGATGCGATCCTCGTTAGAAATTTTAATTTATTTTTTTCTGAATTTTCTCTCTTTTTCTTAAGACAAAATAACTTATTTGTCTTAACTGGTATTTCCAAAGTGACTACATTTCCATGCATAAAATAAGATTGGAGTCCATTATCGAAATTATAAAAAATTTCGATCAAGTCCTTTACGTTTCCGTAATAATATAAATATAAAAGATTTTATTCCTACAATGGTGTCACAGAAAACTTCTACTGCAATCGTTGTCTCCTTCTGTTCAATGTTTCCTATCATATGTATCGGATGAGTTTGATATTTCCTCTACAACGATTCACCAACCTTAGGATCAGTGTATCTTTCAGAAAAAAAGATGTTCTGGGGGGTCACACTTAGTATTCGGAGGGTCATATATCATTTTCACACGGTACTATTCTATTTATTATTATATATAGACGTATTATTTTGGACTTGTATCGAGAGCACTCTCAGAGCTCTAGGAGGGGGGGGGGGGTCATTGCTCCCCAAAAACACGTCTGGAAGAAGCACTGCTTAGGATCATATCCATAGAGCATAAGTTAGCTTCAAAGCTATTTTTTGAGAACTTGCAGAAGCCTTTGCAGCTAAAAGAACCCGCAAAATTAAATTTTAGATCAAGCTTCTTGTTTTCATTTAACTTACATCGGTTTGCAGTTATTATTATAAGACTATGATAATATATCGAACATGCTACTCTTAGATTATTTGGCAATCAAATACTACTTAGTTTGGTGTTTTATCTTGTACTAGAAATTAAATTATGTACTACAATTTTGAAATCAAGCTTTACCACTTGAAGAAAAAAAAAACTAATAGGAGAATTACAGCCCTTTCTCATTATCCGACAAACTGCCGCGAGCGGCGACGGCGAGTTGCCGTGTAGGGTAGAAAGACATTGCATGCAATGGAGCTCTTCACATGTGCACGGCGGTCGCCGCCCATTTACACGGCGAGCAAAAGCAGACGCCTCTCCCTGCTAGAAAACGACGCGGCAGTTCGCTGCGTATAACCAAACAGGACATTAAAAGAAATGGTTGGAGGGAAGCAAACTGGGCCCCATCTTTTTTCGCTTGATTATTGTAGTATGTGACTAGACAAACATGACGGTACAAAAATTATCGAAATTGCACCGGTGGAACATGGGTAATTTGGGTAATTTTGTAGCTCGGTATGTAAAATGAATGGGAGGGAGCAAACTGGGCCCATCTTTCTTCGCTTGATTCTTGTAGTATGTGACGAGATAAACACGACGGTACCAAAATTACCGAAATTGCACCGAGGGAAGATGGGTAATTTTAGGGATGGTACCGAGACCGAGACTAGTCTCGGTCTCGTCTCGGTATCGTCTCGAAGTATCGAGACGAGACCGAGACCGAGAGGGCCTTTTATATATCGAGACGAGACCGAGACGGCCTTTTATATACCGAGACGAGACCGAGACGTAGCTCTATAAATCGAGACGAGACCGAGACGAGAATTAGGTCAGTCTCGAAAGTCTTGGTCTCGTCTCGAATATTGATATAGATAGCTACTAAGATTGCCCTTTACTCAAAATTTGTTTCGTTGCTATGTTAGATAATATGGGAACGGTTGACTAATGTTCAGTGGCGTATTTACGGTGGGGCTATCGGACAAAAGCTCCTCCCGAAATAAATTTGTGATCAATTTTTCGCATTGCACGTACAACACAAATGTTTCTTACTCGTTCTCAAGCTTCTCCGAAACAAAATCCACTGCTGATGTATATAACCTTCTCTGTCTCTCTGTCTCACTCTCTCAATATATATATATATATATATATATATATATATATATATATATAGATAGATAGATAGATATAGATATAGATATAGATATATGCAGTGGCGAATCCAGGATATGATCAAGGGAGAGTCTAAACTATAGTTTGGCGTTTTATCCAGTGTGAAGCAGGATTGAAGCCCATTTTATCCAGTGTAAACCTGAGCGTCAAGTGGGGGCTATAGCCCTTATAGCCCCCCTTGGATCAGCCACTATATATATATATATATATATATATATATATATATATATATATATATATATATATATACACCAGGGGATCCAGGATATGATCGAGGGAGGTGCTAAACCATAGTTTGACATTTTATCCAGTGTAAAGAAGTAGGATTGAAGCCCATTTTATACAGTGTACAGCTGAGCGTCAAGGGGAGGTATAAACCCTTTAACACTCCCCTTGGATCCTCGCCTGTATATCTTATCTAATATAAGTAAAAGGAAGATTTTGTTTGTCTGTGTGCCTGTCTGTCTGACTGCCTGTGCGCGGCCTGGGGACCAGACGAGAGCCCAAGAGTTACCAAATTTGGGTGACGGGTATCATGGCCCAGGCCTCAGACCAAGAAGAAGCATTTTTTTTTTTAAATTTGAACCAGGGGGTCTCAGGGGGAGCGTTTACCGAGACATGTAAAAATAATACAAAATGACCGATATTATTGTCAAATACATAGTTTTCGCGGTTGCTGAGATAGTGATACTCCCACAGGTCTTGACTTCCAAATACTGGTCCCATGCGAAAAATGCTGAATTTTTTAACATGCTGTGTGAAAAATGAAAGAGGAAATTCTTCTAGATACTCTGCAATACCACTAGATAAACAAGCAGTGTTGCCAACGCAACATAAAGTTGTAATTTCTCAAATTGCACTACGTATGGTATTACATATTTCTGTTCAGTTAATTGAGTTTAACGTCCCTTTCAGCAGCGAGGCTATATGAGACTGAACCTACTGATTAAAGTGGAATCCAAACTTTATGAGCTCCCGCCGGGAATCGAACTTGGGTCTCTCACACCAAAGGCTAACCGCTTAGCCACGAAGGAGCTCTACATATTTCTAATTTAGATATTAAATATAACCACAAAAGCACATATATTCAGTGTAACAAAGGACAATATATATCACTAACATCAACATTTTGGAGATCTCTAATAACTCAAATGCAGGAACATTATAACATTAGGCCCGTTACACAGTCACGCGGAGCTCCGCGCGCGGAGTCCCGCGTGGCAAGATTGTTCTATTGATTCTTATGGGTGCATACATAGTCACGTGGAGGCCTCCGCGTGTCCCTATCCGCGCTCCGCGAGGCAGATAGGGCCATTGAGCAAATGGGTGCTTACACAGTCAAGCGGAACTCCGCGCGCGGAGCAGCCACTTCTCTTTAAAATTTAAAAAGAAACGTGCATGGTAGCAAAAGCAAAATGAAAATTAATCCAGATTTATTTTCTTATTTTTGATAGTGAGTTGCTAAATAATATTTTATACTGTTCTATAATACTATTATCATATTTTTTTAGTGTTATTTTTAATTTAGCTATAATGTCTTCGTTTAATTGGAACTTCCAATTAATGCCTTTGCTTAATTGGAGCTGTACATGTGGTGCCTCTAATGTACCGTTGTTAACAGTACGTGACTATTGTAATTTTTCGTCTTTCTTTCAACAAATTTCAGTTTCAGTTTCAATTATCACGGAGGTTAAATTAACCCCATGTTAATGGGATCTCTCTTGTGAGGAATACAAAAAGCGTGACATTCGTGAACAGGCATGGAACGAGATATGTAAAAGATTTTTTTGTTGTTGAAATGAAGGTATGGACAATGAAAAAAGATAAATTGAGGTAAATAATTTATTTCTATTATTAAATAGTTGATTGAATGAAAAGTGATTGGATGTGAAGTTCTAACCAAATGTACAAACATTCGTTATTTTCATTTGTTAAAAAACAGTATCTGTTAAGTTTTTTAACACTTTTTTTAAATAAACCGTTACTCTTCTTTAAAGAAAAGTGCTGTATTTTAAGAGCGTGCATATGGATACTATTTAAACTGCATTTTTATAATTTCGATGGATTTTTTTAATTAGGTCATCGAACGACTGAATTGACTTACGGAAATTATTGAAGTACTTCTCGTCTTCTCGCAAATCTATAGACACAGACCCAAAAGCTCCCTTCAGACTTCTTTGAGAAACTAAGGGATGAATCTTGAGACATTTATTTTTCTGTTTTTTTCGTTTTCTCTTCTTACAGAAATATTAAGATGCCACTATTGTCGTTTCAAACTTATCATGTTGACTCGCAACACTGACTGAGAAGAATCCTGTATATAACTACGTGACGCTTAGCGCGTAGCTACGGATGACTGTGTAAGCACACACGCGTAGTGCGGAGGGCGGAAGACGGAGCGCGGAGCTCCGCTTGACTGTGTAACGGGCCTTAGTGTTCGGTAGTTTTAATTACAAGAAGTCGCAGTTAGATTATTTTAAGCAGTGTTGCGAACTTAAATAAATTGCTAAATATTATTATGAATATAGGGCAAATAACGTAGCTAAACTGCAAAATATTTTAAAATCACTCGTAATTTGTTTTATGGTGCAAGAATGTTTTCAAAACACGATGTTCTTCATAGTCTCTGGGCTACTTATAATATTAATGTCAAAGTTTCCGTTCCAGCAATACATGTAAAAGCAAATTGTAACTGAAATATAACTGATAACTTTTCAGTAACACTAGTTGTTTTCTCTAAGCCTTAGGCCTGGAGTATTTTTTTTTTCAGATTAAAACAATATTTTATTAAAATTTTAATTACACCCGGTCCACCTCAAACTCGATCCATACCATATAGCTATATGCAATTATTCAAGGATTTACAATGAGTAATATACACTGTGTTGAGTTTTGATTTGTTTTGTTTTAGTTTAACGTCTCACGGTTATGCTAGGGCGGCTAAAGGAGACGTGGAGTTACTGATCATAGTGGAATCCGAAAAATTTTGGTCGTTGAACTTTACCGCCACCGGGAATCGAACTCGTGACCATGCGAACCAAAATCAAGCGTGCTAGCCACTAGAGCAAATGCGGGTTCTTACATTGTGTTGATTTAAATAATTGAGCCAGTGTTGCCAGATCCGAAGATCAAAAAGTAGCGTGTCTGTGCTTCAAAACTAGAGGGTATGAACTATTTGTAGCCCAAATATATAGAAATGAATTATTTGGCAACTAATGACTGGTACTAATGAAATCATTTTAACGTGGGCTAGAAAATGTGCTGGGCATATTGCAAGAACACGATGTTTTTCATAGTCTCTGGGCTACTTATAATATTAATGTCAAAGTTTCCGTTCCAGCAATACATGTAAAAGCAAATTGTTTTTATCGATGGACGTATGATCGATGGACGAAAACAGTTCTATATTGGATCCCACGTGACAAAAATAGCCTAGGAAATGTCTACATACAAGAAATACTGACAAAATCAGGAACCACTGGGAAGTAACCTGGAAAATATTTACCCAAGATAGATAGTTGTGGAGAAAACTTGGGAAGACTTCATCCAGCAGTGGATTAATAATGGTTGATTATGATGATGGTGATGATTTTATATCGAGACCTCAGAGTTAAACTAAACCAAGTCATAATTTTGTAATATTACAAGAGAAGCGAAAAACCGGTTCCTTAACTAAGATCTATAGTACTGTTTCTCCAACTATACTAAGTAGTTACAAAGTAGTAGGATGCTTTTAGACTTACATCATTACACCACTAGAAAGAACATAGTCTATTAAAAAAGTATTCTAACTTAATTTGACTAAAAAGTGACTTAGCATAATCTACCACTAATGTTCATAGGGTAAAATTGGATCCAAAATTTAACGAAAGTCGTACAGCGAAAAAAAAAATATTTTTGACTAGTTAATACTTCATGTTGCTGCAAAACTACGAAAATTAATACTAAGAAAAACTACAAAGTTAAGAATCACTTGTTTTTTTTGGGGGGGGAGGGGGGAGAGAAAATAGATATAGATAGCTCGAATTACCTATATACTTATATAATATGTATGTTATATTTCACAAGTAATTTTCAATCAATATAAAATTTCAACGTAATGAACGCACGATTGGTTTTCTTGAGTATAGATCGCATGCACCGCTAAGTGCTCAGGAATAAGCTTAATCTATGTTATGGCAGTGGATATAATGCTTATGTAATGCATTACAACTTTAGGAACTTGTATAAAAAATAGAATGTACTTGAATTTAGACGCAAACTATGCGAAACATCTGACTTTGAATCTAATTTCTTTCGTGATCCAACCCGAGACCACACATAGCAAAGATGACTGCCGTAGCTCCCACCACAAAGTTCAGGAAGTTCGTGTTATAAGGTGGCAATTAAACACGTAGATGTGAAACGGTAATAAAGCATTTGATCAATTTTAAAGAAAATATATTGCAGTAATAATTTACCCTATTTGTTAAGATAATGAACGTTATATTCTGTTTTTAAAATGACAGTCAAAGCAGAATGTATTGGATAATAAATGAGAAACTGTAAAATTTCAATTTCGGTAAGATTAAATACATTCGTGCTGCTATGTCTTGCGTTATCCGTTAGGAGGTATTGAACAATTCTGATTCAAAGGAAGGAAATAAACTACTATATAGTACTGAAGTTAATTTAATAGAGTTTAATTGTATGGGCAGTACTGAGGCCATATATGAGAAAGTCTTTTGCTGAAAGTGAAATATGGGTTACTGTTAGGGTTTTATCCCAGGCATGATATACTCACTGATGATTGAATCTGGAACACACGCATGGAAAACATTAGCGCTAGCAAATTAGCTCTGAAGAAGTACACCATACTATAATTTTAAGTCAAGAATGAAGGCCAAAAATAAGAAGCGGAAACAACAGACTGTACGATAATAATACTTTTACAATTTTAATTTCACCTATTTATTTCGAGACTTTCAAGACGAGACCGAGATTTGGCCCTCGAGACCGAGACCGAGATCGAGACAAGCATTTGTTGACCGAGACGAGACCGAGACGGCGATTTTTGACTCGAGACGAGATCGAGACCGAGACAGCTATTTTTCAACCGAGATGAGACCGAGACTGTACAAAGTCTCGTCTCGTCTCGATACCATCCCTAGATAATTTGGGTAATTTTGTAGTCTTATACGTAAAATGAAGGGGATGGAGCAAACTGGGTCCCATCTTTGTTTCGCTTGATTCTTGTAGTATGTGACGAGACAAACACAATTGTACCAAAATTATCGAAATTGCAATAAAGGAACGTTGGTAATTTGGATAATTTTGTAGTAATGTATGTAAAGTGTAGGGGAACTGACCGGGCCACATCTTTTTAAAGTCTCTTTTAAGATTGTTAAAAGTAACATTGTTTTTCTGGCTCTTTAAATGTCCTGGTTTAACATTTGTATTATAAAGAATACAAATAGTCATCTATTAAATATATTATTTGAATTTGAATATTTAATTTTATGGCCTTTATGCATCGAAGGCTCAGACCGAGATAGGGAGATCAATGGTTTAAGGAAGGTGTCTCCCAGGAAGGTGAATGTTGAAAATGCCATCAGAGCATTTGCCTAGTGTGACTGAGAAAAAACCTGGAAAGACCTCATTTAGGATGGTCCGTCGCTGGCATCGAACGCACGACTTCCCGAATGCTACGCCAACGCTCTACAACTGAGCTACGGCGGCTCGGTAAGTATATTGTGGTGTCCGAGTTTAAGTACATAGAATTCACGAATCTCCTATTGCAGACAACGATAACCGACAAGAAGAGTTTCTTATCTAGTTTTATTGATATCTTAAATTTATATTTTTATTGTTGGTGCCTTCCATTTCAATTCAGGCAGAGCATGTACCATCACCATCTCAGATATTGTTGAAACTTTTTTTATAGCAACTAGACATGTTTTTAAGAGACCCATATTTTTTGTTTTGTCGAAAAAAAATTTCCCGCCAAGTAATGGGCCATCAAAGACGGGGAGTAAAATTTATGAATTGTAGAAGACATGGAAAATGGTCAACTTTGGAGCCTCACCATTCGCCTATGGAGACAGGTAGAGTTATAATTCTTGTTGTGGTATGTACATAGGGATATAAATAAACTATATTTTATTATAGTTTGGTTTGCGCATGCGTATCTTTTTGTGCATAAATCTATATATATAAAAGAGAACGTACAAAATCCTTTGTCCGCTCATCACGCTAATACGGCTGAACCAATTTCTTTCATTTTTGGGGGGTTGTTAGGATTTGGACCCTAGATGGTTTTTATCATATCACTTTAATTTTCAATTACCAGTGTCTTGAGATAATTGACCATTCAGGTGTCCATACGTACAAATCCTTTGTTATTAGTTCATCATAGGTAAAAATAAACGTATTTATATGCAACCCGCATGACCGTGTGACTCGGCGGGTTAACATAAATGACAGGCGCTATAATGTTAACATTTACTGCAATTTGAAAGCGAAAAAGTAAAAATTATCTAAGTAACAAAGTTTATTGCGTTCCGGGGTGACCGCAGCGAAGCGGGGCGGGTTAACATAAATGACAGGCGATATAATGTTAACATTTACTGCAATCTACTATGGTTTTTATCATATCACTTGAAAGCGAAAAAGTAAAAATTATCTAAGTAACAAAGTTTATTGCGTTCCGGGGTGACCGCAGCGAAGCGGGGTGAACGCTGCTAGTTAACAAATGAACGTCGATTTATCTGAAAAGTTGAAGTTTGCGAATTTTTTTTCGAGCACTTCAATTTCGAATTTTAAAATTCTGTTTTCGCGGTTGGTAAGACCTAGCTACCCGCTTTTCGAAAAAAATTTGTATCGCTTCTGTGTGCAACCGTTTTGTCGCAAAAAATTCGAGAAATTGTAAAATTTTCAAAAATCGCCATTTTTGGGCGCCATTTTCTCGAAAACACCAATTTTTTAAGATTCTGAAATTTTGTCAGATGATTCAACTTTACATGAATAATAAACACACCAAATACCATTCTCGACCAATGCTTCATGAATTAACTGCAGCCTTTTAAAGTTAGCGAAGTTTCGTTAACTTTGATGTCACAGTTAGCAACACTGGGAACAATAAAAGTGCAATGATTTGATGATGTTTGTGGTTCACATTCATTAAATGAAGAATAAAAGGTTTTGTTGACTGTTTTGTTCATTATTTTGATCAAGAAGGCTCTCTGAAATAGTAAAATGAGCCTCCCCCTACTCCTCCGTTTTCTTAAACCGAAATAATCTTAGGTGGAAATTACGATTACGAAACACATAAATTTTAAGTTTACTTGAAATGGCCATCCAATAAATTCTGATGATCTACACAAAGCCTGAACTATTACCTCAGTGATGATTTGGAATGCTCCAAACAAAGTCTCAATTAAGTGCGGTGTCATTAGTGATCGAAAAAGGACAAAAAGTTTAAATATCGAAACGTTTTCTTACGCGTTCCAAAGAAATTTACTGACTTTTTAAACAGAACAATCCCAACATAAGAATGGGTTACTCGGAATTTTACAGTATTTGACAAGTGGGTCAGTCCGCAACCGGCGAGGGAAGTGTGTATGTGTGTGTGAGTATTGTGCAAATTTTAAGTTAGCTGCTACTGCGTTGCTACAAATCAAAGGTGCAGCCTGTATTGAAGCTGTCATGAGTAACCTATTTCCTTTAGTAGTATGATCCGTAGAAAATGACAACTGTCTTCTTCAAGAATGTGGTAAATGTCCTGGAGTGGAAGGAATAAGTGTGGAGTCTTTAATTATTGATCCTGATGAAAATGAAAGTGTTAGGTATGTCATATGGGAAAACAATAATCTCGTTAAAAAAAACTGTGCCACTTTCTGTTTTCGTATCGTACATTGCTGGTTTAACTGTAATTCATGACTACCGAAAAGCACCGTATAAAATTTCAAGATACAAATTCTATTTTACTTCATGTGGACTTCGCTGAAATCTGGACTGTGATTCTGCAAAGTGAAATTCAGAGTTATCACCGGAATATAAATCAACTGACAGTTTTGTTGTAATAAACGACGATAAAACACACGATTCGGCTCATGTACTCATAGCCATAGACAAGATTCTAAAAATACTCGAAGAAAAGCGAAAATATATTTTATAGAAAAAGGTTTGAATACGAGAAAATAAGTGTCTACAATTTCCCAAACCATGTCAGTGATTTCTGTTGGTGCTGCATCCCACTTTAAAAATCGCTTTCAGATGTTCGAGATGCAGACAGGTCCGATAAAGCAGTGGTTTTGCAGTGAAACCGGCCATGCAAGGGTCTCTGCGACGTTATTGAGGGAGGGAGGTGTAAAGAATGTGGCAACGCGGCATAACCTTAGGCAAATACAGATACATAGTGTTAAAACCGCAGAAGAAAAAAAAATGAAATAAAATCTTTAAGTTTTACGTCCGACGCTTATCCCGGTTAGGCTAAAGGAGACGGTGATTATGAGAAATGAATGAAATGGTGGAATGCAGAAAGTGGGAGGAAACGGGATAACCCCGAGAAAACCCACGAGCACAGTGCTTGTCCACCACAAATCCCACACGGCGCGATCTGGGATCGAACCAGGGACCCCAAGCACCGGAGGTGAACGCTCTACCACTGAGCCACCGCGCCCCCACTAAAACCGCAGAAGAATTCGTGAGTATAGTGCAAGTACAAACTCCGGGTATTACTCTCGTTCTGTTGCCTGGAACTGAATTCGTCGACTTCCGGAAGAAAAAAAGGGAAAGTATGCGACCGGTAACTGGTATTCAACGAAGTCATCTTTGGCTTTCGGAAAATGGCGAAGTTTTTATGGCAGTAACGGGTCACCATGAACTAACTTCATGCTTCCCCCAAAATCGGACGTCTGCAATTCAAAGGGTAGATTTAAGAAATCTGCAAAAAGGAACTTTCGTTACATACATATATGTATGATAACAAGTGGTGCGTAGCAGAAATATTATGAATAAATCATGAATTACGTGAAGTTGAAGTACTGTTATGCTTCCACATGGACCTTCAGCATTTGTGACTTTCGACAATGTGCTACTCAGGGGCGGATCCAGGACGGACTTCTGGAAGGGGGGGGGGTAATACTGCTATTTAGAGCTACTTTTAAGAGCTCCAAACTCTGAGATCGGTTTTATATATATATGAAATTAAAAAGTTTCTTCCCCCTAGATCCACTCCTGGACGAGTTGTGAGTGAGCCAACACCTATTGGAGCACCTTCACGGTTACATGCTATTAGCGAAGACGTCACCAACCAAGCAAATGATTGGTCGACGTAAAAAATAAAAAAAAAAAGTGAAATTTTGTTTCCGAAGACCATTTTAAGTAAGTGAACTTGAAATTTGTGCGTTTCGTAATCCTAATTTCCACCTAAGATTATTTCGGTTTAAGAAAACGGAGGAGTAGTGGGAGGCTCATTTTACTATTTCAGAGAGCCTTCTTGATCAAAATAATGAACAAAACAGTCAACAAAACCTTTTATTCTTCATTTAATGAATGTGAACCACAAACATCATCAAATCATTGCACTTTTATTGTTCCCAGTGTTGCTAACTGTGACATCAAAGTTAACGAAACTTTGCTAACTTTAAAAAGCTGCAGTTAATTCATGAAGCATTGGTCGAGAATGGTATTCGGTATGTTTATTATTCATGTAAAGTTGAACCATCTGACAAAATTTCAGAATTTTAAAAAATGGTGTTTTCGAGAAAATGGCGCCCAAAAATGGCGATTTTTGAAAATTTTACAATTTCTCGAATTTTTTGCGACAAAACGGTTGCACACAGAAGCGATACATTTTTTTTTGGAAAGCGGGTAGCTAGGTCTTACCAACCGCGAAAACAGAATTTTAAAATTCGAACTGGAAGTGCTCGAAAAAATTCGCAAACTTCGACTTTTCAGATAAATTGACGTTCATTTGTTAATTTATGTAAAAAAAGATACGCATGCGCAAACCAAACTATAATAAAATATAGTTTATTTATATCCCTATGTACATACCACAACAAGAATTATAACTCTACCTGTCTCCATAGGCGAATGGTGAGGCTCCGAAGTTGACCATTTTCCATGTCTTCTACAATTCATAAATTGTACTCCCCGTCTTTGATGGCCCATTACTTGGCGGGAAAATTTTTTTCGACAAAACAAAAAAATACGGGTCTCTTAAAACCATGTCTAGTTGCTATAAAAAAAGTTTCAACAATATCTGAGATGGTGATGGTACAATTTTATATTTTATTGCCTGAGTTGAAATGGAAGGCACCTGTTGTTAATATTGTAATCAATGTATCAATGTTGGATTCCCGGCGGGACACAAGTGGTTAGGAACCTACGTTAAACTCTAGTTCCCATCCTTATATGACATCATCATGTGTTGGAAGTCAACGGCAAATCATCATCGGTTCTCTTAGCTCTTAGACATTCAGGTCATGATCTGCCTTCAGGCAGAATACGCATCATCATCATCATCATAGTTCTTAATAATGTAACCAGTCTTTTCAATAGCACATCATTTACCCGAGCCGTCGTAGCTGAGTGGTAGAATGTTGGCGCAGCATTCAATAGATCGTGGTTTCGATTCCAGTGTTCGACCATCGTTACAGGCTTTTTTCAGGGGTTTTAATTAGGCATACCAGGCAAATGCAGGGATGTTCCCTTCAAGGCAAGATCCGAGTCCTTTTTCTTTCCTTTCCTGCTTGAGCCTTAGGTGTCTAAAGGCCATAAAGAGTCTTTCCTGATAAGATAGTGAAATCGGTCCTTAATCCAAATTGGATCGCTATTGGCCAAAAAGGTTATTCTTGACCTAAAACTACCTCAAAAAAATTTGCCCCCCTCACCCCTCCCCTTATCGAATTATCGTATCATACAAGCTCAAAATTGAATATTTTTTAATTTTGGTGGGGGTGGTCCAAAATTTTGAAAGTTCCACAGATTGTAGATAGTATCTAGATGCAAATGCACAATTTTTTCAAACTATCGATGCGTATTTTCTTTTTTTTTGTGAGCTCCTCCGTGGCTAAGCGGTTAGCGTACGCGCTTTTGGCGTGGGAGGCCCGGGTTCGATTCCCGGCGGGAGCTCATGTGGTTCGGATTCCACGTTAATCAGTAGGTCCACGTCTCATATAGCCTCGCTGCTGAACGGGACGTTAAACTCAACTCAACTCAACTTGTGTGTGTGTGTGTGTGTGTGTGTGTGTTGAAAATTTAAAAAAATTGTAGAAAAAATTGGGGGTGTGTGCGTTCCTCATTTTTTTGGTTAAAAATTTGTTATACTCTTAGGTACAACATATTTTTTTCGGGGCTTGAAAGTGATGGCAACATTGTCAAAAAGAAATAAAACTGAAAACAAACGTGTTTTTCGCAGTTTTCCCGCAATTTTAGGGTCCTCAAGGTGAGGGCCCCCTTCAAACAATCCTTTGCCAAAGTTCACAATTTTCCTTTCTCTTGCATCCCTTCCGCTTCTGTTGTTTTTCAGATGCTTCGATGTCCATTTCGAAACAGAAACACCAAATATATCTCCGCGACAGTGCTTCCACTTCAACCGACTTTTGCACAACAGTTACACACAGCTCGCGGTAGAGAGCGCTACCGGTGGAGAACGCCACTGTGTGCGGCCACTGAAGCAAGCACTGATAGATACGAGGAACCGACGTGAGGTATGTGTAACTTTGCAAGATATATTTGGTGTTTCTATTCCGAAATGGTTACAATCGAAGCAGCCAAAGTACGACAGAAGCAGAAGGGGCGCAAGAGAAAGGAAAATTGTGAACTTTGGCAAAGATTTGATTGAAGAAGCCCTCATCTTGAGGGACCTAAAATGGTGGAAATCTGTGCGAAAAACATGTTTGTTTTCAGTTTTATTTCTTTTTGACAATGTTGCCATCACTTTCCGGACCCGAAAAAAATATATGTTGTACCTAAGGGTATAACAAATTTTTTAACCAAAAAAAATTTGGAACGTGTCTCCCCAAAAATATTTTTCTACATTTTTTTGAAATTTTCAACACACAAAAAAGTAAAGAAAATACGCATTGTTGGTGTTGAAAAAATTGCACATAGATATTTTTATAAAAAGGCCTTGTGTCCATCTTAAACACACATTTACATCTAGATACAATCTGTAAAACTTTCAAAATTTTTGGATCACCCCCACCAGATTTTTTAAAAAATATTCAATTTTGAGCATGTATGATATGATAATTCAGTAAGGGGAGGGGTTAGGGGGTCAACAATTTTTTTGAGGTAGTTTTAGTCAAGGGTAACCTTTTGGGTCAATAGCAACTCAATTTGGATCAAGGGCCGATTTCACTATCTTACTAGGAAAGACCATTTCAACAGTGCATTATCGTCTTAAAACTATTTAAATTTCAAGTAGACAGATATAATTACATTTTTTCTACACGAATATAACTACGTGTACTGTATTTCCAATAGCCTTAAATGAAAACGATCCAGTGTTTCCGAATGTAAGAAGCTACTGAAAGGGACGTAAACTCAAAATAACTCTAATCAATTATTTATTTTTATGTTTCCTCCATTTGGCACCGGGGGACAGTTTTTTTTATAACTATGGATCGAACAGGATGAAATACCTTTGCATCAAATAATTCTAATCAAAGATGAGTGTTATATATATGGCAGAAAGTTCTGGAAGGTGTTGCTATTTTCACTACTAGCTTTTCGTTTTAGATAGCATATATTTACAACGAAAGGGGGTGCACGTGCACCGGTGCATCCCCCTAAATCCAGCCCTGTATACATACATACAGATAGATAGATAGATAGATAGATATAGATATACAGTATTTCTTGCACAAACCACGAAACAACGTTTTATATATACAAAAATGTTCAGGAAATAATATTAAATTATTATTTATTTCTCAAACCATGCATTACTTCCTTCCTTAAGTCTCTCGATACATCTATAGACTGCACAGGAGACAAGCATTTACTTTTCAAATACAAACTACTATAATAAACAATGCCAAAGAGCTAAGATTAACAACCAACAATAGTGTTATTTTACCAAACGAATATGGTAACTTCCGTCCAACGTTCAAGCGGCCTTTTTTCTTTTATACTTAATTACGTAGTTTGTTAAGTCCGATCTCTTTGTATTTCTCTGACAAAAAAAAAAAAAAAGTGTATCACATTTAATTTTATTTCCAAGAATTGCTTTGCCGATTATGAGAGAAACTTGTAAATTGAAACTTGCGAAATGGAAGTAGCAATTAATTTTAAAATAAGTAAATCCCACCCCCACTATTATAATTTCTAAAGCATATAAAATTGTCATTGTCGATTTGTACTCGTCTTAATCAAATATACCTTTCGTAGAGTTGTAATCATTTGAAGTTTCCGTCAATGATGGGAACGTCGATTGACCTTGATGGCATTAGAGATGCTAATTTCTTAGCCAAATTTTCTTCGGAATCAAATGCAATTTCATTTTTGCAACATTGTGGTCTTATCGCAAAAGCAGAAGATGTGAAGCACATGAAATGCATGAATGAAATTGAGGACGGTAGAATTTGTGGATCAACCTTACAAATTGATCATAGTAATGAATGTAAGTTAGGATTTGGCTTCAGATGCAGTCCGAAACGCAGTAAAAAGAACTGTAAATGCTCCGGATGTATCAAAGGTAAAAGGTGCAAATTCGTTTGCAGGAAAAGATAAAATTCACTACACAACACGCTTTTTGAACGTGTGAAACTTGCATTCGTACAAATCTTGCCCTTCAATTTCCTTTGGGTTCAAACTCCGATGTTCACAAGAATAAAAATTAGTCAAGAAACTCGCATCAGTCCTAAATCTATTACAGAATGCACATCTAATCTCCGATTTGCAAATCAAAAGGAAAAGCTGAGAGGATCTATCGAAATAGATAAATGCCACCTGTTTACGCGGAAGAATAATAAAGGCCGAATTTTGAAAGGACAAGCGTTATGGGCAGTCGGAGGAGTTGAAAGACACTCTGGTAAATGCTTTATTAAATCAACCAGATTCCGAGATGCTAAAACTCTGGAGCAAATAATTCGAGAAAATGTTGAAGAAGGTTCGACTGTGTACACGGATCACTGGCGTGAATATAACAACATAAAACAAAACTGCATCTTGAAAGACCATTATAAAATCAATCATAAACAAGAATTCGACCACGTAATGTTGAAAATTGATAAAGGAAAATCCACAACTATTATTGTTACAACAAATACCACCGAACAAATGTGGAGAGAGTTTCGTCGGCACATGAAATGCGTACGTGAACATGTAAATAAGAAAGGTGAACACATCGAATTTGCTCCTTCTTATGCAGATCAATAGTACATTTCAGAAACAATATAAAATCATTAACGTCCATGAAAAGTGGCTATGAGTATCCTGATATGGAATCCCACTTCCGAAAAATATTGGCCGACACCCGATCTGCATATCCCGGACCTAAAATCTCGACAAAACCTGCAGATGCAACACTTCAGGAAGCTGATTGCACAGTAGTTGAAATCCCACGCCAACTGGATGACATTTATCTGGAAATGGAGGACCCGTTAGAAGATAATGGCTTAATAACTGAAGAAGACGTTCCCCGGTGCAATTTCGATAATTTTGGTACCATCGTGTTTGGCTAGTCATATAGTATAAGAATCAAGCGAAAAAAGATGGGGTCCAGTTTGCTCCCTCCCCTTAGGGATGGGCACGAGTCGAGTCAAAAGGAATTTTCTCGAGTCGAGTTTGAAAAACTGCTCGCTTGTTTAGCTCGTTTTAACTCGTTTTGAAATCATTGCCTGATTAGACTGGAAAGCGAAAGCTATGAGAAATGTAAGCAGTAATGTGGAATATTTTTAGTGTTGCTCACGAGGTGAGACACTGCTTGCATCTTGCCTCGTCTCGATTAACAAGACGATAATGGATTTTTATAACGAAACAGCCTCAAATGTCGTGAGCACTAACATAAGTATATACTGTAGTTCTCACCACCAAGGCTGACACGGTGAAAGTTTTGAGCCGAAGCAGAAGCCCAACCCGCGTAGGGATGTTAACTGGCTTAGCTCGTTTCAAGTGAGAGAACAGCTCGAGACGGCTTGGTTGAGATGTGGCACCGACTCGGCTCAGGTGAGCCATCGTCTCGATCCGGCTCGGTTGGGGTGAGCCATCAGCTCGGTTTGTTTCGGCTCGTGTCGGTTTGGGTTGGTGAGTTGTTGGCTCGGCCCGATAGGAAATGAGCTGTGAGCGGAGCCTCTCAAACCGTTGAGAACCCTGAACCCGGACCAAGCAGTTTTGAACATGTGTGGCCGGCGCCCTCTAACTTTTAACGATGCTTTGTTCGAGCCCGGATACTTACTCCTCCGGAACTCAAACCCAGAACTTTGTGAACGATGTCCTTGCCTCCTAGTCTTCACGATTACGAGGTCAGCAGTCAACTAGTTTTTAGTATTCAGATACAAACCACATATCTTTAATGTTTATACACGGTGTTGTTATAATATGTAGTAGTAGCAAGAGTAGTATTGATAATAATTATATTGTCTATGTAGGACACTTGAAGAAAGTACTTGAAACTACATACAGCATTTGGCTCGTATTGGCTCGACTCGACTCGAAACTCGAGTCAAATTCGAGTCGAGTTGCAGGAAATTTTTCGAAACTAGTTCTCGAGTCGAGTTCGAAGATGTATGTTTCGAGTCGAGTCGAGTTTCAATAAAAACTCGCTCAAACTCGCTCGTGCCCATCCTTACATCCCCTTGATTTTCCATACCAAACTACAAAATTACCCAAATTACCTATGTTTTCCCCCTGAAATTTCGATATTTTTTGTACCATTGTGATTGTCTCGTCACATACTACAACAATCAAGCGAAAAAAGATGGGGCTCAGTTTACTTCCTCCCGTTCATTCTGTATACAGAACTACAAAATTACCCATGTTTCCCCGGTGGAATTTCGATAATTTTGGTACCGTCCTGTTTGTCTCCTCACATACTACAAGAATCACGCGAAAAAAGATGGGACCCAGTTTGCTCCATCCCCTTCACTTTACATGCCGAGCTACAAAGTTACCCAAATTACCCATGTTCCCCGTGCAATTTCGGTAATTTTGATACCGTCATGTTTATCTCGTCACATACTACAAGAATCAAGCGAAAAAAGATGGGGCCCAGTTTGCTTGGATAATAGCAATTATGCAACAAATAACAGACGTAGATGCCAAACCATAGAATTTAACGAAAAGTGTTTGCTGTAAAAGTTTCCTTTTCAATAGTGCTTCCATAGAAATCGAAATTGATACCATTTTCTATTTGAAATTTTGGAGTTGACTCCCCGTGGTAGTTTTCTCGCTACACCACTGTATAGGGAAGCATCACCATTTGATTTTTTACATACGATTTGGTGGTTCAATTTTTTGTTTGAAATGTCTACGTGTACTACGAGCTGAGAAAAATGCCTGGGACGGGTGGTATGATAATCATAGGTATTCTGCTCTTATTGGCAGGTCACTTGCCGCAGCTGAGAAGCTTCCATGCTCCACGGTCCTCCGCTAACCTTTTCGTCTTCACTTGTGATCTTTCTGTTTTCATATCATCCATTAATTGTAGTCTCCTTCACCCCCTCCCTCTCTTTCCCGCCACCATACCCTCCAGGACGCCCTCGTGATACAATTTATTCTTAGGCAATGTCCCAACCAGTTTCTTTTCCTCTTCTTAATAATATCTAAAAGTGTTCTTTTCTCCCCCACCATTTCTAACACTCTCTCATTCGTTTTCCAACTAATTATTTCCATTCTTCTCCACACTCACATTTCGAAGGCTTCCAGTCGATTTTCATCACTTTTACGCAATGTCAACGTTTCCGTCCCATACAGAACGACACTCCACACGAAGCATTTTATGAGTCTTTTTCTCAACTCTTTATTCAAGGTCCTACAAAACAAATTTTTCTTTCTCCTAAAGGCTTCTTTCGCCATTTCTATCCTTGCTTTTATTTCACGTTCGCACTTTATGTCATTACTAATAATACTACCAGATATCGAAAACTACTCACTTGTTCTATTTTCTCCCCTCCCACTTTTATATTTGACACAGACCCCTTCGTTCCAATCACCATGGCTTTTGTCTTTCTAACAATTATATTTATCCCATATTCTTCAAAGCCCTTCCTCATTTTTCCTAACAGTTTATTGATTTTTTTTCATATTCTGCAACAAGCGCCATATCGTCTGCAAATCTTATACATCATATAGGCTCTTTTTCACTATCTCTTCTAGATAGACATTAAATAGTGTTGGCGAGAGGCAGCATCCTTGTCGAACTTCCCTTCCAATTGCACTTTCTTCCGTTCCGTCAGTACTTGTTGGTTCATGAATAAGTTTCTTATGAGTCTGCTATCTTTCCATTCCAAACCTATCTTCGTTAGAACTCCCAACACTAATTCCCAATTCACTCGGTCAAAACCTTTTCAAGATCAATAAATACTGATTCCGAAATTTCAGACGAAAGATATTTAATATTTAGATCCGACCGTAATTTAATTCTGTCTGGCAAAAAATCTGGCGACGGTGTACTTCTAGCAGTATAAAAGAACTTCTGTACATACGAAAGTCCTTCCCCAGAATTAGGTATGGACTCTGTCATAACTAAGATCCCTATTAATAATTACGTATCATTAACCCTGTGTTTAGTATATTTTCCCCCTGCCACCAAAGCCTCAGTGTATTTATCATTCATCGATTTTATATTATATATTGTTAACCCAAATGACAACCTCCTCTTAATAGGTGACTGGAACTTACCGGAAATACGCGAGTTTTGAATTTGATACTGCTACTTGTACCTCAATGAACTTTATAATATAATGTGCTACTTCAACTTGAATAGTATTAATAACATAATCAATTTTTAAGGTAAGACATTAGACTTAGTCCTTACCAATATCTCTAATGTCACTGTTTCTCACGAACAACCCCCTTAGTCCCAGAAGACCCCCACCATCCTTCCCTCTTAATAGAATTTAGGCAGGCACAACAACCCAAATCTTCAACTTCTGAAATAAAACCGCGTTACAATTTTTCCAAAGCAAATTTTTTCGACTTGTATAATGAACTTTCGCGTGTTGACTGGAAACGAGTAAATGATTGCATTAATGTTTACCCAGTGGTAGAAGAGTTCTAACATTTTATACTCAATCTTTGGTAAATGTGTTCCATCAAAAAGATATTCTCGTAACTATCCCATATGGTTCACTAGAAATATAATTAAACTTGTGAAAAGTAAGAAATACCACCATAAAAAATGGAAACGTGGAGTTTTTTCAGAATATCATCACGAAAAATTTTGTAATATTAGAATTTGCCTTAACAGAGAAATCAACGAAGCTCATAAAAAAAATATGTACACGAATGTGAACAAAATATACTAGAAAACCCAAAAGCCTTCTGGTCGTAGGTAAAAAACAAAACTAGAAAATCAGATCATAACACTCCTCGATTTGAAAACAATATTTTAAAAGATAACTTAGAAATTGCAAATGTTTTTAAACAGCACTTTCAAAAAATCGTCAGCAACTCGTCACTTGCCTGTGACCTACAAAATACTTCAACTCTTGAAACTTCTGAAATAATTGACAACCTAAACTTTCACCCCATACATCTGACCAAAATAGAAAATGCAATTAAAAATCTCAAGCCTAGAAGCTCCCCTGTCCCGGTCAACGTACCTGCGTACGTAATCAAAGGATGCGCTGAAATCCTAAAATATCCACTACTAGCTATATTTAATAAATCGCTATTGTCATCCCTGTTCCCACCTAAGTGAAAAATTTCAAATATTTTACCAATACCAAAAAGCAACTGTGACAATCATTGCCTTAATATCTTCCTTAATTGCCTTAATTGTCTTCAAAATTATCAGCCCATTGCCTTAATATCTGCCCCCAGCTAAGATATTTGAATCTATCGTTTATCAAAGAATTTTTAACCATACTCATCCTTTAATATCTTCATATCAGCATGGTTTTCTGCCGAAAAGATCTACAATAACTAATCTTGTTGAATTCATACACTTCATTGCGGAGCAAGTTGACAGCAGAAATCAAGTTGATGCAATATATACGGATTTCAGTAAAGCTTTTGATACATACACTGAATCATGATATCTTATTGAACAAGCTTATCTCATTCAACTTCACTCTCAAAGCTAGACAATTTCTAATGTCATATCTCTTTCATCGCAAACAACATATAAAAACATAACCACTCCAAGTTTCATTGTAACGTTAGGGGTCCCTCGGTGCTCAAACCATGGTCCATTATTATTCTTAATTTTTATAAATGATCTCCCAAATGAGCTAGCAAATTGTACTAAATTATTATTTGCTGATGATGTAAAACTCTATCGAAGAATTTCGCAGCCCTCCGATGCTCTCGCACTACAAGAAGATCTAAGCGCACTACATACTTGGTGTACATATATCAAACAAACTTAATCTTAACATAAAAAATGTAGCATTATTACACTTACAAAGAAAATTGATAATCTAAAATTTAATTACAGTATAAACAACACTCCCGTACAAAGAGTTCACACTGTAACTGACCTAGGGGTCACTATTAGCTCCAACTTTTCCTTCAATAAGCATATCAACCGCACTGTTAGTAAAGCTTACAGAAACTTGGGCTTCGTAATTAGACTTAGCTTTGACTTTTCAAATACTAATGTTCTTAGAAGCTGTTCAATAGTTACCTTAGATCCAAACTTGAGAACTCTTCAATCATATGGCATCCCAACAGTCAGAAAAACAAAGCACGTCTTGAAGCGATTCAATCTCGTTTTGTGAGGT
The DNA here is from genome assembly GCF_964235325.1 of Thermobia domestica. Lineage (NCBI taxonomy): Eukaryota > Metazoa > Arthropoda > Insecta > Zygentoma > Lepismatidae > Thermobia > Thermobia domestica. Next base: position 268,060,622 of record NC_137454.1, on the reverse strand, counting down.
ACTTAACTTATAAGGAAACCGGACTATACCCAAAATTCGAAAAATATACCGACATCCTTCGTAAGCACGATATCTCATCTCTCGAAGAAAGACGTATCACTCAACTCTTGATTTTGTTAATGAAATTATTGCAAAATAATATAGACTCTGAGTATTTACTATCCCAGATAGAATTACATGTTCCAGGTAAACGCACGCGTCTTAGAAATATTACTTTTCATTTACCTACAGCTAGAGCAAATACGCTATACATGTCACCTATTAGGAGAATGTGTTATATTTTTAACTCTTATGCTGAAAGTCATCCTGAACTTGACATATTTACTATAAATGATAGTTCTCTAAGAGCTATTATGCAATCTTATTGAAGACTCATTAATTAAAATGGCCATATCTATAGTGTATTTAGTGTATTTGTAATTATGTAAGTGAATTCATGCATGCTTCAATTATATACTAACTGACTAGGTAATATACATGTTGTGATCTATATGTAACCATAAAAAAATAAATAAACATACACCTCTTTCGCTTTTTCTATAAATCTTTCACCGATCGCCCGTAATAATCCAACTGCATCTCTTGTGCCCTTGCCTCTTCTGAACCCGAACTGCTCCTTCTCAACTTCATTTGTTCTTCCATATAACCTTCTGTTCAGTATTCGGAGCAGAATTTTAACTGCATGAAATATGTTTTATAATCCTCACATCTCTTTGGTTCGATTTCTTAGTCATCGGTATCATGATGGTCTTCAGAAAGTCTTTTGGCCACTCTCCCGTTTCATATATTTCATTGCATAGTCGGAACAATTCTTTCTTTCCCTTGTCTCTCATATTTTTAATGAATTCGATTGGTATGTTATCTATTCCGGTTGCCTTTCCATTCCTAATCTCGGATATAGCCTTTTCAAACTCATCCCGAAGAATACTAAATCCTTTATCATCCTCGCCTACTTCATTTTCTACTTCAACATTTAGGCTACACGGTCTACATCCTACTCTCATATAAGTCTTCAACGTATTCTTTCCACCTTCATATGACGTCATTTCTCTTGTTGACTACCTTCATATTCTTATTTTCTACTGTCATCGTAATACCCCCTTGTTTCCCCCGAAATTCCATAGATTTCACCTCCTTGTACATTTCCTTATATTTCCCAACTTTTTCTAATTCTTCTATGTCCTCGCATTTTCTTTTCTAAAACACTTCCCTCGCTTTGTCTGTTTCTCTTCGTAATTCATTATTTAACTTTCTGTACATTTTCTGCCTTCTTCTGTATCAACCTGTTTCCACGTCTTTCTCTCCCTCATTTTCTGCAACATCATCTCTGTAATCCACGGTTTCTTAGCCGTTTTGTGTTCGCGGGAACCTACTGTTTTTTCTGCAGCCTGCTATAAGTAACGTTTAATATGTTCCCACCGTGCGTTACTACCTGCGTCTATACTTTCCTTGTTTGAACATTTTTCTTCGAATTTTTCAACGAAAAATTTCTTACTTCCTCGTTTTTCAACTTTCCAGTATGCAACACTTTGTTGCCTACTTTTCTTCGGTCTACTTTTCATGTTGAATATCTACTTCGGCCAGCACAAGATTATGATCAGAGAAAATATCAGCCCCTGGAAGGGTCTTCGCGTTCCTTAAGCTATTCCGATACATGTCCTGAATCATAACATAGTCTATCTGATATCTTCCGCCGTCTATTGGTGATTTCCATATATATATTTTCTTCTCTTGTGCTGATTGAACCAAGTGTTCCCAATTACTAGTGAATTCTGTCTACTGAAATTCACCAGTCCCTTTCGCCTAAACTACATTTGCTTACGATACTACTTCCTGTTTTTCTCCCACAACTGCATTGAAATCTCCAATTAGAATTACGCATGCACCTCTCTTCTCCCTATCTGTAATTTCTAGAGACACGATTTTTTGGTGACACGCGAATACGCGAAATGTATCAGTCTTGTGCGAAAACGTTGTGTACCTAAAATATATACTTTTTCACCATTTGTTAGGCCATATAACGCTCGCGATAAAACGCGAAATTCTGTCGAATTAGCGAAATTTGCAACAAGTCCCGATATTCCACGAAATTTACTCAAAAGTGACAATTTTTCAACGCAATGTGATGAAAATTCTCATTTTTGAGAAAACAGACCACCATAATTTTTTGAAATTTTACATGCGAGCTCGAAACAGTATCTACGGGTGAAGTGGATAGTGTGGAAAGAATGTTGTGCGGTATGTTAAATGAGCATTCAGAAATCGCTGGAAAGTGTCTCCAACTAATGTACACTCCTGTCCAAAATTATTGTCGCATGTCTATAAATATGTTGTTGTAGGAATATAATTTGATAACGAATTTGGCCCGTATTTCTTACATTTTTAGTATGTGTATAATCGGCAAAAACATGTGACACATTTCATGTCAAAAGAGCAGTAAATAAGAACAATAAAACGAAAATAAAACTATTTTCCATTTAGCAACATTTTGTTTCACTCATACTAATTTTCGTATTTATAATTCTTTCCCTATGAAATTTACCACAAATATTCATTTCCCGATTATACACATAGTATCAGTATTAAAAGTATCCAACAACAGTATTATCAAATTATGTCAGACAAGAAGACAGTTATGGATATGCGACAATCATTTTGGACATGAGTGTACATATCAGTTTCGAATGTTGATGTGGAGCGGGCTCGCTCCTCTTACAATGCCATACTTACGACAAAAGAACAAATTTAATACCAGAAAACATTGAAACAATGCTTAAGTGTTATTTACATAAGTAAACTGTGAACACTAAAGTTATTTTTTTCTATTAATGTTCTCTCTCTGTGTGTTTTTTCTTTAAAAGACACTTTTATTCAGTGAGGATGCTTAGTGTTATTTTTTTAAAAACTCAAATATTGTTTGATAGTCATGCATAAGCTCATATCATGGTGATTGATGAGTGGAAAGTAAGATGAAATAAAAGATAACTAATTGTAATTGACAAGGAAAATAGTGTTCTTACATTCAATTTTTATTCACGATTTTATCCCGCTTTACGCGTATTTTTTTTACAACGAAATGCGAATTTTTATGTCCACAAAATTGTGTCTCTAGTAATTTCTTCTATTTTCTCATAATTTTCCTCTACTTATTTAGTTGCATGCGAAGTCGTTGGTGCATATGTCTGTATCACCACTAGATCCTTTGTTTTCCCTTTAAATCTTAAAATCATAACTCTAACACCAATAAATTCTACTTTCACTACCTTCTCCTTTAAGCGCTTTCCAAGAAATATTCCTACACATTATGACCGCCCTTTTCATTACCTGAGTAAGACATTCTATATCCTTCGCTGTTCGTGGGGGGCGCGGTGGCTCAGTGGTAGAGCGTACACCTCTGGTGCTTGGGGTCCTGGGTTCAAACCCTGCTCCCGCCAAGTGAACTTTGTGGTGGACAAACACCGTGCTCGTGGATTTTCTCGGGGCTCTCCCGTTTTCTCCCACTTTCTTCATTCCACCATTTCACTCATCTCTCATCATCACCGTCTCCTTTAGCCTAACCGGCATAACCGTGGGACGTAAAACTTAAAGATTTCATTTTTTCCTTCGCTGTTCAACACCCCATTACCTTCCCATCTAACTTCACAAACTCCTGTCAAATCTAGATTATTTTGTTTCATTTCTTTAAGATTTTCTAATTTTCCTCCCTGCAATATAGTACTACGTTCCATGTCGCTATCCTAAATCTTTTGCTCTTTTCTGTCTTTCTGTCTGTCTGTCTTCTTCCTCCCATTATTACTTTCTCGTCCAATAGTCCTTACCAAGCCACCCCCCTCCTGAAGATCCGAATGGGGGGATTTTACCTTCGGAACTATATTTTGACCTGTGAAAGACCATTGTACATATGTTCTCCTTTTGCTGCCAGGAAACTAGGGAAAATAGAGTAGTCGTTTCCCATTGCCTTCCACCCCGCAGCATCCCAGCTGTTAAAGTCACTCTGACCACGTCTGGGACTAATGTCCAAGTTGCCGTACCAATGACTATGATTTCCACCTGGAGAACTGGAGAACTGCTGCCTTCTCCCAGAACACTCAACTTCCTTTGAGTGATATATTAATATTGTAGAAAGATTATTCACATGTTTTAAGATGACGTGGATAACTAGTTTTGTTGCTATAAGCATCAAACAATCATTTACAATTGACAGAATATCCGTACTTATTAGAAATTACAAGTTTTTCCTTTAGTTTTGTTTACAAAAACTGAAAAATATACAATATTTCAATACATAAAACTTAACAAGTATGTAATGTTTATACATTATATTATTTGTATTCTTATCTAATCTAATACAAATAATATAATGTATGAAAGTTAGATACTTGTTAAGTTTTATGTAACTCTTTTCTTCTTTAGTTTGAACTCTGTCCTACTTCTCCTTATTTCTTGTTATTTCATTTTGTCCTCTTGTCGTATATTTCTTTCAGAGGAAAGTATTTCTTTTTACTACGTCTTTCCCTGTAGTCATACGAGTACCTCTCAAAGTGTAGACATTCTTATCTGGCTTGCCTATCCTTTTCCATGATCCTCCATACAGTAACATTAGTTTCTTTGATACTCCTGCTAGAGCATCTGATTTAGGACAAAAACTTTCTAAGTCAAGTTCTTCGATGTTCTATCTAAGAAGATTGTGGTGCTTATCGAAATATACTTTTCTTGAATTTTACTTTTTTCTGAAGCAACTGTAAAATGGGTGTAGTACAACTGAATTACAATTTTTATTAAATCATGAATATTCAAATTAATTTTCTCAGTTCTTTTACTTTTCAGGGTGTTCGGAATTGTTTTACTTTCTGTGTCTTCTGAGGATCTTTCCTAATTCCCTCTTGTGACAATTCGTAATTTAGAATTTTAATCTTTGAGTTAGCAAATTCATTTCTTTAATCGGAATGTTACACCTTCTTATCTTAACAAGGTTAATATTCTATTTATGTGAACCAAGTGTTCTCCAAAGCTAATAGAGGCCAAAATGATATAATCAACATATCTATTACAACAGGATTTCACTTCTCCAAGTATTTTGTCTAAGGTTCTTATACAAGAAAGGCTTGCTTTTGTACCGAGAGGTAACTTCATAAAGCAGTACAGGATACCCTTATGAAGAAGACATAAATATTTCTGGTCTTGCTCACCAACTTTCACATTTACTAAAAGCTCTACTATGTGTAGTTTACTAAAGAATGATTTATCACTGAGAAATTTAATATGTTAATATAGCAATGATTATCAGATTCTCCTTTCATGACCTGTGATAATCTTCTACCGTCTATGTACATTAGGAGGTAGTGGTCTATTCACCACGCTTCGCACACTAGTAGGAGGTGCTATGCCGTTTGGGCTATTTGATGGACCAGTTCCGCCAACATAGGCACCCGAGTTCCTCTATCTAGAACGAAATGTCCTCGTGCACGTAGTACATCGTAAAGGTTTGTCCCTTAGTGTTGACTCAAGTTAGCAATGTAGCCCCTATTTCCAAGGGAATGGGATACGCTCACTGCGTGGCAAGACCGAAGTCCCGAGTGTCTACCAGTTAGCTAATGTTCGTGGCGGTTCTGGTAGCGGGTCAGATCCTCCTATGCTTTGCTGGCATGGTGCCCGAGCGCTAAAGCAAGCTCTCCTCCCGCTCACGCTCGCCGTTACTCAAATTCCTGGGATAAACTCACACAGGCTACCAAATCCCACGGTATGACCACAGTCCGGCAGAGTCCAGCCCAATCCCTGAGCTCTAGGCAGGCGCGAGGGAACTTCTTCAATCCCGGCCCTGCCTACCTCTATACGCTCAATGGCTACCGCCTTCACTTGTAGAGATACCACGCACACATCGAGATACTCTCATATCTCATCCCGAATCCAATGGTGTTAAATCACCATTTGAGCTTGATGCCAGCCCTTATCCCACAGAGCTTCCTTCCTATTACTGGGATCAGAAACCGTTACCCAGATATCTGGGAAAGGCACTTTTCCCCAATCACCATTCAATCTCCCTGCAGGCAGGAATCTGACATTCCCCTCCCGGTAGAATCGTCCAAACAATATGAGACTTCCTCTAATTACGGTAGAGGCAAAAAGTACATTACCAGAGCCAATGACTGATGTAGACCGTCTGCTTAAAACAGATATTCATTTGGGAGCAGAGAGATCATACTCCCAGGTAGGTTCACCCAAGCAATATGGAGCTACCTATCTTTTACGTATTTAAGTACAATATAAACGTTGTAGCTAAGCTACCTTCCGAACCCAATGGTATGTATAGGCTACTATTAGAAGGGACCACCTCACCCTCCCTCACTAGAGTCGTTCAAGCAATACGGAACTTTCTCTATTTACTGTAGAGGTACAGCGTACATTACCAGATAAATGGCTGATGCTGACTCTTTCTCTTTAAAGACAACGGCTATTTGGAACAGGCGCTCCCATGGTAGAGTCGTGCACCCTGCACCCAGGCAATTTCTCTAACTCTGGAACAAAGGATTTCACTATCCCATTTTCTCTTGACGTACCAGTGTGCATTAGGGTACTAGGCATTCCATCCCGGACTAAGAGCACACACGAAACGCTCTTTGAGGGCAGTACCTGCATCATTCTCCCGGTAGGGCGCAAGAACCTCCCAAATGAGCACACAAGCTACCCGTTTTCATATGTGTTGGGGTACCACGTTGTCATATCCTCCAGACTCAAGGGCGAGACCTAGTTCGTCATTTCGGAGAATAGCCACCTCACCTCCGCCGGTAGGGCGGCAAGATTCGCTACCTACTTCGCTAAGAACATGGCGAGATCACACGTACTCTTCCGGATGCAATGACACAAGTTAGTCGCCTATTTCGGAGGATAGCCGGGGCCTCACCTCCACTGATAGGTTATTGACTGCGTATCCCCGTTACTCTCAGAAAATGTAGCAGTGCAATACGGACATACTAGACTAACGTGTTTCCACGTACTTCCCGAGTTTCAATCTCCCTCTCCAGCTACGAACTGCCACAATGCATGCAACTCAGACCTCGGCCAGAGGGTGTTCCTCCCCCTTTCTCATTATGGTCTTGGAACCGACTGTGGCGGGGTTAAATCTATGCACAATCTAGTTTTTCCACTTTGCTTTGGTACCACAATTAAAGGTTGACTATACTCTGAAGAACGCTTCTTGATTATCTTCCATACAAACTAGCAATTAATCTCATTTCTCACCTGATTATGATATTTTAGTGGGAATGGATACATTTTCGATTTAATAGATGTAGAATCGGTTAACTCAATTTTATGCTCGTAACCTCTAATAGTCCCTGGTTTTTCGTGAAAAATATTTATGTGTTTAATCAACAGAGACGTTAATTGAGCCCTTTGTATAACAGTTAGACTTTCACAACAATTTTAAAATTCGTCTGGCGACAACAGTCGATGTTCCATTTCAGTGGGCGTTGGGAATTTACTCTCACCCAACTTCAGTGTGCGGTAGCTCTCTTTTAGCCTTGCCCTTGAAACACATTTTTCCACTTTTTAGAGGTTGACATTTTCTATACATCTCCTATACATATCCTATATTCTCACTCTCAGTTATTTCATTAATACCACTGTATAATGGTGTTTCTAACAGTGATGTGCCGTAAACTATAATTTTACGTCTACGCGATTGTCTACTGTAATCTATACGTAATCTACATTACACCTTTTCTCGTGTAGACTATGTAGACAACCACGATCAAATGTAAGGAAGAATTTCGTTGCTCGTTTGTTCATATTTCCTCATTCAGTTGTTTTGCTTCGGTGCAGCGAAAGATTAGGGAAACGACTAACGACTAAAAAGTAGAGGGAATTATCTAATCTGAAAGTGATACGGATGACAACGCTGAAGTTGCGCTGTCGATGCTGATGTAGTGTTTAAGAAAGGTAGAAGAATGAATCCTATATCCTTTGTGCATACCACTTCCTTAGATTTTCCACTTCGAGCACTGCTTTCATAATGAAACGTACAAAACTAATTCTCACCTGTGGGCTTTCAGTCTTGAAGCTGCTGTATTTGCCAATTTTTTCTTGCATATTTTACAAAATGCATAATATTTGTTATTTTCCTTCATCAAGACGAAACTAAGTATTCGAAAGTTACTATTCGCTGGTCTAGGTATTTTATTTTGTATGCAATTTCGCAAGGTAACGACAAAAGAAAGCTCCTTTATTGTCCACGACGCCATATTAAATTACGTGTTGTTGACATATTCTACATAGTCTACGTTGTTTACATTGTCTACGCATTGTTGACACGTAAACGTAAACTATCGTTTTTTACGCGTAGACGTGCATCTCTGGTTTCTAAATGTCTGGGGACCAGATCACCACTAGGTATTACTAGGTCGCGAAAATTAATTTCTATATGCTGAGGCTTCCGTAGAATAAGAAGCGCTCTAGAATAATCTGAAATAGCTGAAGATTCTACTAAAAACTGTTATCACATCTTTATCTAATCCCTCAATAATAATTCCTATTATTTAACACATCCTTACACTTCACAAGATATGATAAATGTTTGTTTGTTGTTAACTTGTGTGTTCTCGGTTCCCGAAGATATGCAATTTTGTTTGTTTACGTACCCATGGAGATGGAAGTGTGCTTTGTCACTCATAATCTAATTGTCAAGAAAATCTGCGTTCTCACGAACCATTTCCTGAGTGCACGTAGCAAATTAGAAGCGTGGCCCATAATCTGTTTGTTGCAGTTGCACCAGTTGCACTTTCTATTCATGCAGGTGCAAATCACTTTTTAAAATGCGTCGCAGTGTTGTTCGGCTCAATTTCACGTGGACAGTCCGTTTTCTTGTAGAAATTTCCGGTGCTTCTTCGACACTCCGTCGAATTCGTTCATTTACTTCATACATTCTTGTTGATCGTAGTATCACCGATCACGCCAAATCTGCTACCGAACCATGCTCTCTGAAACGTCCAAACAAATGGCGAATCATTGATTCAGAAGGTACATCATTGACACGAAACTGGTGGCAATACACTCTTTGTGTTAATGCAGTTCAATAATTTTCTATCTGTCTGCAACTGTGATTATGTTTCCTATCTCGCACATCCTGGACGTCTTCTTCATGCAATCTGCAAAATAAGACGAAAATGGTGGATAGAACATTCTTCCTGTTTCTACTATGACAATCACTAAAAACATTCATTTACATTAATCTTCAGTGGCGTGAAATGCTATTAGGCGTTGAGACGCTTACTATCCTTTCAATTTAAAATAACATAGTTTTAGAATTTCCTTATTAATAAGAAATCAATATACATTTCATGTTGTAGAAAATATAGAAGTAATAGGGTTTGCGATAGCTTGGTTAATTGCAATAGTGATAGAATCAAATTTGTAAATAATTTTATTTTCCAAACTGAGGAAGAAAAATTGTCTCCAACAAACTACATAGGGATATCAAGATATATGTCTCAACACGGCTGAAACGAATCGGTGGAGCTCCCACTTGCAAGTCATGTGCGCATGTAGATAGGTGGGTTTGTACTCGCAAAAACAACCTGGCAAAGAGACTATTGGAAAAATGTTTCAGCAGCAGTGATACTATACCTAGCATAATGGTGCTATTTTAAATCCAGCATACTTTTTACTCTTCCTTCTAGATATTCAATCGTATTTCAAGGAAAATTATTGAAAATTAAAACGAAAAGTTTTATAGATACCAGTAATTCACATGAATCTTGCACGATCTAGGTTCGGCTTCTGTTTAATCGCAATACCAAAATGTGTCAACACTGCGAAAACAAAAGTGAGAGCGGGAAGTTTTGTAATCTGCTGTTTTGTTGTTGCTTTTAAAATCGTCAGCTAAATTTGTGTGTAATTATGTATTATGTGCAAATCAAATGATTAGATATAGATTTATTATACCAGTTGGTATTAAATGGCATATCTAAGCTGTTATATAAAAAGTAGTATCAAGTTAGGAAATAGCCAATTTCTGAGCTTACTTTTTGAATCAGGGATCATGCCGGTACGGAATAGTAAATTCGCATTTATTTGATAAAAGCGAAGCAAGTAGACGAAGCAAGTAGAAAGTAAATTATTAATTCAGTTTAATATATTTAGTGTGTATATCAAAATTCTTCAGATTATACATAGACCAAGCAAGTAGAAAGTAAATTATTAATTCAGTTTAATATATTTAGTGTAGATATCAAAATTCTTCAAAATGAATCAATATAGATCCACTGGTTTCATTTAATTGTTACGGACTTTGTTGATCAAAATTCGGTCTCCATATGTTCTATACAGTAATGCAACCTCTCTAAAACCAGTTTCTAACAAAATTTTGTTAGTCAAGAATTTCATATTCCTTTCCAACACCGAGGTGGCGGCTAATGTTAGTGTTGCAGCGTTGCGCAACGACCAAAGTATTTCAAGAAAAAATATTATTAGCAATAGTAGTAAAGAACAGAAAAAATACTTTCTAATACTCCCATATATACTTTAAATAACATTTTTTTTTTTTACTTCTCTAACTGTCCGTTTTGTTAAAGTGTTTTAAAAAGCGAAAAATAATCCGTCACAGAGTCTCTAATTTATATTGTTGCAGCGAGCATACAACGACCAGATTCCTTCAGCGCGGGAATTGGAGCAAATGTTAAGTCTCCTTTCCCCTATCTCAGAAGTTAAAGGGTCTGGTCGTTGCAGTGCTTCTGCAACACAGCACGGTTTCCAGTGAATGAGAAGGCTTTTCGCGCTAAATAAGCTTTTTGAATTTTATTTCACTAGCAATTAACAAATGGAATTCGTTTTTATGCATTCATATTTTTAAGTTACGGCACTTATACAGAAGCAAATCAATATAATGACAATTAAAAAAAGTGGTAGCAGAATTACAAAATAAAAAATAAAATATATAGTAGAGCAGAAATCAAATGAAAGTAGATCCGCATTTACAAGTTAATTCTTAGCTTATATAGATAATGAAGGTTTCTTCTACAGTAATTTGTGAACCAAATATTAATAAGTCAATATGCAGAATCCCCCCCCCCTCTGTGGATAGTATTTTAGTATAAACATTTCTTTTATAAAATAAGTGTATTTTATACTCTTGATAAAACTGTATGATGGGGAACGCCACATTGAATTTGGGACTAGTTAGCAATGCTCAGAGGCGTAGCCACAAGGGGTGTCCACCGGGTCCGGACCTCCCCAAAATTTCGAAACTCGACTAGCATTTGTAGACTTTCTTAACGAACTATACTTGTTTAACAGAGAAATGATTGATGTAAGCTAAATATTTTATTTTACGCTCATCATGTACTCTTTCTTTTCTTATAGAAATAATCGTTCTATCATTTTTTCTAAAAATATAGGTGACAGTAATTAAGAATTACTTATCTTTTCGGGTACAGTATAAGACAGGTTCGTTATTACGTAGACGTATTGGACCTCCCTCAAATACTTTGGACCCCTCCCAGCTAACATGTTGTTCCTATGTCTGGCGGGTTTCAAGGTTGCTTTCCAGAACGTCTGACATTGATAAACATTGTTTCCCCTCATGTGGAAGTACTGTATATTGTGTTCATCGTGCATTGCGTAACAACCAAGACGGATGATTTGGAATGCATTTTTTTTACGCACATATATATGTGTGTGTGTGTGTGTTGATGTATGAATAGTGTTGCCAACTGTAAAAAAAAAAAAAAAAAAGGCACTTCCTCAAAATTCTCTATGATATAGGTCTCAGCGTGAAGTATCTCTATCCATGGAAAGGAAATGTACTATCGTGAACAAAAGTGCATTAACACATACATTCTGTATGTCCTTAGAACATTCACTAATAAGCTTAATAGATACATTGTGCTATAAATGAGAAACTGAAATTGATCAATCGGCATTGATCAATTTATTGTATTTACCAGTAACTACCATTTCTTTAAAATTATCGAAACAGATGAACAAAAGTATAATAATCTTTACGTGACAATTTTGGATTTGGGAAATGAAATTCACTCTTTAAACATATAGTCTGTACTTCAACTATAGGAAATTGCTTTAACAAGTCCTTTTCCACTCTTAATAGTTGTATAAAATTCCTTGAAAGTAAATTTGAAATTTTCCCTGATACAGTCCCTGTCATCTCTCTAAAATTTTCTAAACAGGTGAACAAAATATATTAATCGTTGATAGATGGTAAAAGGTAACAGTTTTGAGTTTACAGAATGACAGCTACTTTTCAATATCTATACTTCGAACTAGATAGAAATTTGAAAAAAAAAAAAAACGGTTATAAAGGGCCTGGTGAGAAGTTTGTGCCCGTCACTGGCTTTAACTCCTTCAGTGTGGGTGGCGAGTAAACTCGTGTCTTCAAAACTCACCTGCTGTGCGGATGGCGTATATATACGCTTTCATTTTGCTTTGGCTATTTTGTATTGCGTATGGCGAATATATTTGCCCATAGTATGAGTAATGTTATCCCGACAATATTTAGTGAGTTTGCGCTCAGCTGGTTTCAATTGTTGCTTAATTAAAAGAAGAAGAGGAAAAAGAAAGAAATTAAAATAGAGTTTGGGTTTCGTCAAATACCTACAGTTTTCATTCTTTGTTTTGTTTGAGAGCAGACAGCACAGTAATGGCTTCAAAGCGATATTTCAACGATGCTGACATCGAGGAAGAGTTATTAATTAGTGATTCTGATGTAAGTGATTTTGAAAGAGATTTAGAATCAACATCCGAAGTTCTCAAAAAAATACACTTTTTACAGCGGTTCGCATCTGAAAATTACGCACTGAAGGGGTTAATCAAAATAACAGCAATTTTTCCGGCCAAGCAAAATGAAAAGCCGGCCAGTTGACAGCCCTATGTATGAATATGTGACATTCGCAATTCATATACCAGTATCTCTTTTGTATAAACTGTTTTGGTTATTAGTTATTAGATTTAATTTTATTGTGTGTGCTTTAATTCTGTACATAACAAGGGCGCCCATCAGGGGGGGCAAGGTGGGGCGCTCGCCCCCTAGAGGAAATTGTGCTTCGGAAGATCGAAAACCCAATAGATATTTTAGAATAGTTACCGCAAAATTTGAGACTACATTTGAAATGTGGCTTATACTTGCCCCCCCCCCTTGGAAACCATAACATGGGCGCCTTTGGTACATAATCTACAAATTCTGAATGAGTTGCATACCATGACTTCTGTAAATAACTTACAAAAAATTGTCCAGGTTTCAACTGAGGAAAAACTTACAATTAAGGCTTAGACAAAACAAGCAAAGTGCAATTCAGGAGAGTGTTCGAAAAAAAAAAAAAAAAGATTTAAATTTACAGGACATCTTATGGCAGTAATGTTGTGTGCACTAGATACATTTCCACAATTTATTTTAAATTTCCTTAGATAAATTGTGAATAAAGCGTGTTCAATGTACATTTTTTTATAACATTAATCTCTGCTACGAACTCTCTTCAGTCTACACTGAAGAGGAATTCGGATCACTGTCAGGGACTGAGTTTGCTAGAATGATTGTTCACAATAATCTTAAAAAAAAATAAAATAAAATAAAATAAAATAAATAAAAAAAAATAGTGAATCTACAAAGCTTCCGAAATTAATATTAACTGTACCTATGGCGTTAGTAAAAGAAGAAAAGGTTTTTTTTTTTTTTCCACATCCAAAAGAATTGACACTTTCAAGAAATTGAATGTCCCAAGAAAGGTTATCACCTTGGTTATGCTTTAAATCGAAAAAGACCTGACAATAAGAATACTAGAGTTCAACCATCATGTATTAGGCAGATTTGTTCCAATCAAAGAGAGAAGAATGAACTTACTAATTAAATAAGGTGATTAATCGGATTAAATGTTCTGCATTTTTTATTTTTTAAAAACAGAATTTTATTTAATTTAACATGTCACATAGCATTTGCATCTAAAGTTATGCTGATTAGTCAATGAGTCCACTTTATAGCTTCTGTCTCCGATCGTTCGTACTGCAACACCCGAAACCACAATCCACCGGCCGCCACTGGGTTATATAGGACATGGACCTACAGCTTAATGTTCTGAACCAGAGACATTCACACTAGGATTAATCCCAGTGTTTCTGAATGAATTGAATTGATTTGTTTAGCGTCCCGTTCAGCAGCAAGACTATATGAGACGTGGACCTACAATTTTAGTGAGATCCAAACGCTGGCGGATTAAACCAAACGTCTTGTGGGACTCTTTGTTGTGGAGTGGAATATGTTCCCATAAATTACCCCTCCCAAAAGGTAAAACGGATTCAGGAAAAGAGGGTAAAAGATATAATTGCTACGGAATTTTCACCACAATTCCCCCTCCCCAAAACGATATTCTGTCTACAGGCCTGGTCGTGCCTATGCTTTACTAAATATTTCGCTAGAAAAATATCAGGTTAAACATTTCTTAGAATGCTCATAATGTTTCTGTATTTTAGTACAATGAATTAGACAAAAGGACAAAAGAACTTACGACAAGTTACAACGCAAAACGCGCTTTTTGGTGAATACCACCCAAGGCGTATCTGTCGATATAATATTGTCGCGATCTACGACAATGTTCCTGTGACATTCAAAAGTGCTAGTCCTCCTACTTTTTCCATTCCACCATTTCATTCATTGCTCATCAGCGCCGTCTCCTTTAACCTAGCCCGCACAACCATGGGACGTAAAACTCAAAAATTTCATTTTCATTTTTTCCATTCAGCCGCTTTTCGCCAGAACGAGATCGCACCCACGTTTTCAGTCGAAGCAATGTGGATTAAGATCGTCCTGCACTGGCTACACTCGAATGTCGCGCCATCTGCCCTGAAGTTAGTACGATGTGTTTGTCTTTGGGTGAGATGAGGAGTTCCAATCTGCACGTCGACACTGGCAGCCATTCTGGATATTGCTTCGAAAATTGCCTTGCATTCTTCTTTGCTGTTTGAACGCTTCTTGTTTATTGCTGCGATAGTGTCCTGAATGACATCTGACGCTGCGTTCATGTCTGCGTTCTGTCTTCGCAAAAGTCGATGAAGGAGAGAGTTATCGTGAGAACATCCTGAAGACAAGTAATAGTTACGATAAACTCGCTGTCGTGCATGGCAGAAGAAAGTGCCCGTGCTTTGGCTGCATCTAACTTGGATCACTTGGAACACACTGTAGAGCCTCACTTTTTTTTTTTTTTTTTTTTTTTTAATTGCAAGTGAAATTGTAACACCATGTCGTTCCGTTCAACCCATCTCGTTTCACAAAATGTCTCCAATTGGCCACCAAGCGTAAGCTTAAGGACAGTATTACGTTTTGAAGATGCGGTGGAAAACACAGTGATCTCTTTCATTGTTCCCAGACATTTCCTCACGCACGATACTGACGATGACCTGAAAATGGACAAGTTGAGGCTGTGATTGCAATATGAACAGTACAGCGCGTTTGAAGCCTCCTTCTGGATCCCCTGCACTGCCCCGCGACTTTGAGAGGTCATGACGGCGCAACCATCTGTGCCAATACCAACGCAGTTTTTCGGGTCGAATGAGAAGTCTTGTAGCAAAGATGGAGCATTTTTTTCAATTTTCCCTCCAGTCAGTGAGAGTTCGGGCGGTTCTGCGTCTTCGGATTCCGAGCTCGAACCAATGTCCTCACGTTTCAGCTCTGCTGATCGAGGATCAATGAAACTGAAGCAGTCTTCTCTTATTTCACCCATGTGTTCGTACCTTAAAAACAAAGACAGCTGAGATGTGTGCGAAACGTCCGTAGTCTCATCAAACATAATAGAATAAAACTGACCCTCCCGCACTCGATTGACAATATTATAGACGTGATTTCTCATCCACAACCCTCAATGAGGACATTTTGTGTGGTTTTATTATCAAAAATTGTCCTTTTCGATGCTTTCTTCCAGTGATTCTTTAAGACAGCGTTACCACAAGTCATTCTAAGTTTGCCCAATTCTCGAAAATTGCCCTCGTTGACCTTAGTTTCTACACCGTCACCATCTGAGGTCCAATTATCCGCACAAGCATCTTCCCTGTGGCCTTGAAAAGCAATGCCTTGCCTTCCAAGGAATATCACATTCTACAACATTAATTTCAGTTTGTCGCGATTTAGGATTACTTGTCTTCTTGACGAGTTGATTTGATTCTCGACTGTTTCACTGGTTCCCAGTAGTTTTTCAGAAGCGTTTTTCCGACCTCAACAACGTTAATGTACTATTATGCCTTGTTGCGAGTTTCTAAAATACCGTAGAAAGTAGCGAATTTCTTCAAAGGTTTAGCCACAAGAGTTTGGAGAAGCATGTTTATTCGATAGCCCTCAACCAAACCCGTTGCAAAAATTGAGCAATATTTACAAAAAAAAAAAAAAAAAAAAAAAAAAACCCTCGTGGGAAAGAACCAGTCATGGATAGTTTTCCTGATGTTATGGCCTCAAGTAAAATCGTCCTTCTTCCTGAAATTTATCTGATATTATGACTCGAGTTATCGTTAGCGTAAACGCGGCATGCTGGACAGACGCAATTTTTAAATAGAATTTAAAGAATTAACCCTCTTTTGAAATAACGCAAGTACGATCCCAAACTTTCGTTCGTGTGGCGATAAGCTACAAGCAGCAGTGTGTGTAATTTTAATATTTTGGAGGGTTCTTGGGGGGGCGATTGCCCCCTTTAATCCGCCCCTGGATCCAAACCACGTGAGCTCTCGTCAGGAATCCAACTCGGCTCCCCACGCCAAAGGCACGTATGCTATCCACACAGCCACTAGAGAAAGGCGAAAATGCTAAGCATCCCTATTGACTAACTATACCATGAATTCATGCTGATGAAATTATTGCCTTTAATTCAAGTCTGCTATTGTTGAAACTATATGGACTGCGTTAATCAAAGAAGACCATCGACTATTGCATCATGCATACGAAGCATTAACATTCTTTTAAAATAGAATCATCTTTTAAAATAGTGATTTTTGACCTTAATGGCTGTTTTGGAAAATCAATGTTCAAAGTCGTAAATAATGTATGATTTTAAAAATGACTAGTTGCTGAGGAAAAGGGTGGTAGCATTGAGCTGGTAAAAAAGTATCGAGATATTAACTTGTTCCTTCCAGAATTGCTTCAGAGCTTCTACAATTTTATTTACGCAGAGTAAAAAAATACGCACAGGAAGTAAAAGCTTCAAGCTCAGACATTGATTAAGTTCTGGATTTCGATACGATATTCTGCACTATGTGTTTGCTCTTCCTAATAATAGATTATGTATAGATAATTTTCGTGTACGTGGAGTGTTCAGGTTATATATACACGGATAGATAATATTACAAATCTAGGTCTAGGTAGATAGATACATGAAAAATATTGTCTACCCGTTGCGAAACTTAACTGTGTACTACCACTAACCTTATTCCCAAGGAAAATATTACGTGTTGCAACCCCTTCGTGAATTATAGCCCATTGTATATATATATATACGAGGGTCACTACGAAAGTTTTGAGATGTGAAATGACTTACATACTTAAAATCAATTTAACACTTACATTTTCTCAAAGTATTCACCATTACACTGTACACACTTTTGCATAATCGAAAACCACTTTTGGAAGCAGTGTTGCCAGTCTTTTTCTTCAAGTGTTGAAAGTTCATTCTCGTAAGCCACTACAGCTTCTTCAGGGCTGCAAAATCTCTTCCCACGCATGCGATCTTTGATCCTGGGGAACGGAAAAAAATCACACGGGGCCAGGTCAGGGCTATACGGTGGATGCGTCATAAGTTTGACCTCCGTAGATTCTAAAAATTGAATTGTGAAGTTGGCCGTGTTTGCGGACGCGTTGTCATGATGAAGCAGGATCCCACGCAATCCAGTTCTTCGACGCCGTTTCCGAAGCTTCTGGAACACTTTTGTTAGGTAAACAGTGGTGTACCACTGAGCAGTAACAGTCCTTTGTTCTTCAAGTGGAACAGTTGCAGCATGGCCAGATTTGGAGATAAAAGTTGCGACCATCTTCCTCCCCACACTTCGCGGTCGCTTCACTTTCGTGGGTGGATTTTCGTCTGGAAAGATCCAAACTATAGACTGGCGTTTATTTTCAGGGTCAAATTGATAAATCCAAGTCTCATCACCAGTAACAATGTCAAAGACGCGTCGAGAATTGCCTCCATCAAATCTTGCAAGCGTTTCTTCACACCATTCCACACGCATGCGCTTCTGCTGTTCAGTCAAAGTGTGAGGCGCCCAACGAGATGAAACTTCCAGAGTCGAAGATGATCATTAAGAATTTTTTGTTACTGCTGGCGATCTATGTTCACTGTAGATTCAATGTCCTTGAAAGTTGTTCGAGGATTTTCTTGGATTATTTGTTCCACAGCGGCAATGTTTTCATCTGATACAGCTGTTGCCGGACGTCCAGCTCTCTCTTCGTCTTTAAGCGATGTCCGGCCTCTTCTGAATTCACCAAACCACCGTAAAATTGTAGCACGGGAAGGAGCAAGGTCTCCAAATGTCCCCTGCAAACGGTCAAGGCTTCGTGTCTCGTTCAAACCACTTTTCAAATCGTAAAGGATCATTGCCCGAAGATGTTCCCTTTCCAGCTCCATTCTAGACAGCCGAATACTGCCCACATCAACAAACAAGTGAAGGCGATACGGCCATGCCGATAAGCGAGGCGAGTTGAAACTTGCTTCGCTTCTCCGCTCTGGATACCACTACAAAACGCAATTGATGGAATTCAAATACTGTGCCACAACAATGCATATCTCAAAACTTTCGTAGTGACCCTCGTATAAAGACCGGTGTGCATGTTATGGGATTATACGTGAACACACACACAGAATTAATATAATCAGATGTTGAGGAATTTCATGTTGTAGATCCAAAGAATCTTGTCAAATTCTGGCAAAATGTATATACAGTATGCGAGAAAGTATACTCTTTCAAGCTAAAAAGATTAATATCGATACATTTATGTTTTAAGTTCCGCGTGAACATCCTTACAATACTTGACATTACTAACAGTGTAAATGTATGAGTCTCTTCTTTATATAATTAAGGCTGTTGCTACCTCTTCGCTGAGTCCAGTTTTCCCCTATCTTATAACATTTGAACTTTTTTCGTGTTTTTCTCAGCAAGCAATGAACAAATCCTTATAAAAATTTGCATAGAGTCAGGTCGATAATAAATAATTCGTTATATGAGCTTATAATTTTACTAAAAGCCTCCAATTAAGTTATTCATTCCCCCCTTTTTTTCATGTGAAGATTTGCAACAGTGCGATCTCTGCTTCTCCCTGTTTGTATTAGCAGCGTGAGGAAAATTCGGGCTAGCCATTTAAAACAGGTTTTTAAACTCTGTCCATATCACATCTGTGGAATGAAATTTTCTAGCCCTCTCGTCCTTTTCGAGGACAGATTTATGGCACTGAGAAGGAGAGGGCGCTCTTTATTTTCTTTGCTAAACCTATTGCTTTTAGTATATTCGTCTAGTCTCATTCGGAGTTCTTGTGGTTACTTTCAAACATAGCAAGATGCCTCTTGCGTCTCATGTATTTCAGTCTTATACCTGGTGATTGGTTATACAAATATAAATTAGCAGACGATTGTGATAGCAGATAAATTTCCTGTGTGGGAGCCGCGGTGGCTCAGTGGTAGAGCGTTCATCTCAGTTGCATGGGGTCCTTGGTTTGATCCCAGCTCGCGCTAAGTGAACTTTGTGGTGGACAAACATCGTGTGCATGGGTTTTCTCGGGGTTCTCCTGTTTTCTCCCACTTTCTTCATTCCACCATTTCATTCATTACTTATCATCACTATCTCCTTTAGCCTAACCGGCATAACTGTGGGACGTAAAACTTACAGATTTCATTTTATTTTCAAATTTCCTGTGTGAAATAATAATAATAATAATAATAATAATAATAATAATAATTATTATTATTATTATTATTATTATTATTATTATTATTATTATTATTATTATTATTATTATTATTATTATTATTATTATAGGAAATTCTTGGCACAAGAGATTGTAACGAGCAAGGAATATCAGTGCGGCTTGGCACTAGTAATTTAGTTTAAATTTATGGTCACCACATCGGTTCCTCCTTGCCGGTGTTTCCTTGACCAGAGACTGGCCGCGCTGCCGACACCAGTGGGGTTTTCACATTGAAAACACCAGCGCTTTTTGACTTTTGTAACCTCACGGAAACAGGTAAACCAGTGGAGATAGCATTTTGGAATAATTATATATATGTATATGCAGACCCGTATTCAGGAGGATCTAGGGGTTTGCCTCCCTAAATTTTCGCTGGCCTCCCTAAACTTTTCACGATAGGCTTGCAAATGAAATATAATATGGTGATAAACTATGATATGGTTGGATCGGGCTCCCCTAACTTCAGCCGCCCCGCTACATTTTTGGGCTGGCTACCGGCCTCTGTATATGTATTTGAAACTGTGAATAGTAGTATAGAATGTTTATGCTAAATAATAATAATTTCATTTTTACCACATACGAAGGAAATTTAGAAATAAACTTTTTTGTTACACAAATGTGTTCTTAGCGTGAATGCTGTCGAATTCTATTCCTAATGATGACAGATTTTTCGGTGTTGTTTCAGTATCGTGAGGCAACTGGGAAACTGAAGAACTGACCACACATTACCCTTCTAACAGAGCACATTTGTAGGAAAAGTTAAGTGTAATATCAGGGATTCTTTTACTAAACAGAAAAACATCTATACATAATGAAATATGTAGTGTTAATGTAGATACAAACGTCATTTTCTTGGTAACGTCTTTTCTTGGTTATTACTTTACGAAATATGAATAGGGACTTATTTCTTGGTAACAGGGAATAGGGACTTATTAGTGTTACCTGCTAATAATAACCTTGTAACTTACGCATTCTAAATAAGAAATATTTATTTTCCAGATGGTGAACGCTAAATTTCATCTATAGCTACAACATATATATATATAAATAGTACAACACATATTAACAGAATAATTTTAATTTTATGCATTATTTTTTCATGCTTCATTTTAAAATATAGGGCTTTTTTTTGTTGAGGTACACCAATTTGTCATTGTCATACATATTAAACTAAAGCATTACCGTATGAGTATAAAAATATGTGATGGAATACTTCGTTACATCAAGCCACAACATTATGTAAATGAAGTTATTAAAAAATAATAAACAAGCAGTATAATCAAAATGCTAAATATCACCGAAGCACTATTCACAATTTAAATATCTATGAGCATACTCCAAAATCCCTAGGTAAGTTTCTACATTGAAAAAAAAGTAAACAAAATTCACAAGGCCACGCTAAACATAAATACAGGAAAAGTTAAATAAAAATAAATGTTATCAGTAAAATTTCTACTCTTCCCCTCCAAAATTATGTCTCAAATCAAGTAAGTAACTTGCTTAAATTATACTGGTCTATGACTTTTTAATTTTGTTGATAAGTGGTCAAAGTTACACTCGAAGTATTGACTTCAATCAATACAAATAAATCAAACAAACACTAATATTTCACATTTATTTATACAATGAGTATGTCATAGTTTTTTTTAAAAAACAATTTTCATTTCATTATAAATTTTAAAGAAATAATTCGGTTTCAAATGTTACTTTCACGCAAAAAAAAAAAAAAAAGAAAGAAAGAAAGAAAGAAAGAAAGAAAATATACTATGGTAAATTAAAGTGAGATTACAGTGTTACGTTAGTTCAAATAAGATGTTAACGAAATTTTGCGGACAACTCTCGAAACTTATTGGGGATGCGCTCGAGTCGAGACATGTCTCGAATCTCGACTCGACTCGACTCGAATTCGAGTCGAGATTCGAGTCGAGACACACTTTGTAAAATTCGAGACGAGTCGAGACAAACGTATTTCTCGACTCGAATTTTCGAGTCGAGACACGAGTCGAGTCGAGACGGCTCTTAAAAATCTCGACTCGACTCGAATGTCTCGAAAATCTTTCTATAATTTTTAATATTATTTTGAAGAAAGTATTCACTCAGAAACAGCCTTGAAACCAATTCCAGCTTTTATTCCTTCAGAAAGGTACAAAACGCATAAAATTAATAGTTAATCTTTAAAGATCAAGATTTAATTTTCAGCTCAATTCAGTTAATTAGAACTAATAGTTAATGTCGTTGTATTTGGTTGTACTGCAAATATAATGATAATAATAATAATAATTAATTATCTAGTTTGTATAAAACTATTATCCGTAGTCTAAATCTAGTTTGAGTTGAGTTGATTTTGAGTTTAACGTCCCGTTCAGCAGCGAGGCTATATGAGACGTGGACCTACTGATTAACGTGGAATCCGAACCACATGAGCTCCCGCCGGGAATCGAACCCGGGTCTCCCACGCCAAAGGCGCGTACGCTAACCGCTTAGCCACGAGGGAGCTCCTAAATCTAGTTTGTATAAAACTATTGATATAAAGTGAACTTCATAAATTCTCTGAATGAGCAGTTGGTGGTCTATAGTAATTTAGCATAGTTATAATTATTGTGTTTTCGTTCCCATGAACGCAATAGGGTTACGTAACTTCTGGATTATTCGCTTGTCCAACTATTCTGAGGCTTTAATATGTTGCAGCATGTCACGAGCTACGGATAATATATAATGTAACATTTGTTGTACATCACATATTATGATACGAGACTATTTTACATAGTATATCTTATCTAATATAAATAAAATAAAGAGTTTGTTTGTGTGTTTGTCTGTCTGTCTGTGTGCGACCTGGGGACCAGACGAGTGGACCGAGAGTTCCCAAAATTTGGTCACGGGTACCTTAGTCCAGGCTCCAGATCAAGACGAAGCGTTTTTTTTTTAAATTTCGAACCAGGGGGGTCTCGGGGGGGACGTTTACTGGGACCGACCTGGGGACCAGACAAATTGACCGAGAGTTACCAAATTTTGGTCACGGATACCTTGGTCCAGGTCCCAGTCTAAGGCGAAGCGTTTTTGTCAAAATTGGAACCAGGGGGTCTCAGGGGGGCGTTTAGCGAGACATGTAGTAAAAGTAATCCAAATTGATCGACATTAGTGTCAAATCCATAGTTTTCACGGTCGCTGAGATCATTGGTGACACTTCCATCAGTGATGACTTGCAAATTCAGCTACTACTGTATGCGGGCCGGGTGTCAGCAGGTGAGGAATACCGAGACATGTATAAATAGCCCATATTGATTGATACTAGTGTCAAATCCATAGTTTTCGCGGTCACTGAAATGAATGGTGATACTTCCACAGGTGTTGACTTCCAAATACAGCCCCCATGCGAAGAATGGGTATATTAAGCTAGTATTACAATAAATGGACTGCTTAGATGCCAATAACTAGTACAGATAAGTACCATTCACTTCTATGAATAGGTATTTTTTAAAAGGATTTTTGTAAACACTAAATTATAAAACAATGAACTACATACAGTAGTTATGGTTTTGGTTCCCAACATAAAAGAAATATGGATTGTTCATGAGATATTGAACTTCAACTTTCACTCCTGGAAAATTTCAATTTTGGAGTTAGGCCACTTGGCATCAAAGCAGTTCACTGTAAGATAAATACATTCCGCACATTAGTAACATAGTTGTTCAGGGGCCTTCGATTTCCATCCTCTCAAATGAAAGCTGAACGATTGCTTGATACATGCTGACTATATAGGAGAAATAGTGTATTAAGTTTTCGAGCTTTGGTGCGTATCCGTATTTACACTCTGATATAACTTTAAGTTCACACTCAAATCGAGCTAATTGTTTAATGCATTTCGAAAGCTTTTGCTTTTATGCAGGTCATTAAGGAAAATCTATTTCATAATCGTAACATTTATGTACTAAGAAACTATGAACGTAAAGTGGACTCGACCTAGCCCCGTGGCCGCTGTGACTCAGTGGCACAGCTCTCACCCTTGGTGTGTGAGGACTCTGATTCTGTGTGTGTGTGTGTGAACTCCGCGGCTAGTGTACGCGTCTTTGCAGTGGAAGACTCGGGTTCAATTCCCGGCGCGAGCTCATGTAGTTCGGATTCCACGTTAATCAGTAGGTCTACATTTCATATATCCTCGCTGCTGAAAGAGACGGTAAAGTCAAAATCAACTCAACAATATATATGTGTGTGTGCTTATGTGAATTTCCTCGTGGCTGTATGGTTAACACATACGCCTTGATCGCGGGAGACTCTGGTTCGATTTACGGTGGAAGCTCATGAAGTTGTTACCGGTATCCCACTTTAAACTGTAGATCCATGCCTCATATAACCATAGATATAATATATATGCGTTTGATACACTTATTTTCCGACTTGGAAGCCATCGAAAATTTCCGGACACAGAGTCCCGTAGACCGAAAATGTGAAACATGGGTACAGAGTAAAACAGCCATAGAAATTTAAGCTTTTTAGGCTAACTTAATCCTTACATATAATGCAACTAGCTTGGCCAAGTTATAATGGAGGAAATGCTATTATTGCAACACTCTGAGAATAGAAAATGTTCGTCAGGTATTACTATCCCCCCCTCTCCTGCAGAATGAAAACCCTGACTAAAACTCAATATATATATATATATATATATATATATATATATATATAACTATTTTGTGTAATGTAAAACTATTTTGTAAAACATAGTATTCATGTTTCCTTGCAGAGGTCCTTACGAGGGTTCGCTTCCATCTTCCTCTCCCCAAGAACTAAAATAAATTAAAAAATTGCTATTACTTGTTAATCTTGTACAAAGGACGCAATTAAAGTCCCAGTGTAACACCCCTTTACATTTAGATTTTTCCCCTGGAAGAAAACCAGTTATTATTGTTTCTTGATTTCTCAGTCTCACCTACATAAACATACGAATAGAATTACAGGATAGGACATGTTTAGAGTGCTTGCACGTGACATCTAACTATATTTCTCATCAAATGTGTCACAGATGAAAATTTCCGTTTGTACTGCCTCTATTTTCTGGTACATATGTTTCATTTATGTTATGTAGCTAAAATTCGTTAGGAAACAAGTACAGACTGCGCCTGTGTGCCTGACAAAACGTAAATGTACTGGATAATTATTTCTTCACTTTCTTCCAGAAAAAAAGTAACCCATCTCATGTCGGCTAACAAAAGGAGGTACCCGACCAAAGGTAGCCGTTGTTTACCTAAGGTCGTTACACAGCAGGGTTTCATTCAGTCAGGGGGAAAAGAAAAAATAATTTAAGGTTTCTACATTTGTTTTGAACTGCAATATACTTCTTCCTTTTATTTTAAGAACCATTTCGTCTCAATTGTCTGCATCAGAAAAAAATGCAAAAAAAATCACTAGAATGTCCCTATTTACCCAAAGTACGTACTAGATCACTAGTTCAATAGTAAAATCACTAAATCTAGTACGAAATCATAAATGTGGCATCCCTGGGTTGGAGCGAAAGTAATGGTTGGAGTAAAAACTAGTCCATATTTCTACTGCGTTCTGTTGTTGAATTCACAGAAATGTTCAAAAATAAATTCAAGAAGTAAAACACGATCCTACAAAAGACTGTTTACTTGCTCACTGGTTTTAGTATTGTGAACTGAAACTCAAGTGCGCAGTCATGTTGAATACTTCTGTCCCTTTCTACTTTACAACTTGAGGTGGGATGAGGGTCAGGATAGATCTAGTGATATACCGCTAAAAGAAATGCTTCAGTACAGAAATGAAATGAAATGAAATCTTTAAGTTTTACGTCCCACGGTTATGCCGGTTAGGCTAAAGGAGACGGTGATGATGAGTAATGAATGAAATGGTGGAATGAAGAAAGTGGGAGGAAACGGGAGAACCCCGAGAAAACCCACGCACACGGTGTTTGTCCACCACAAAGTTCACTTGGTGGGGGACTGCTTCAGTACAGAGTCGGAAGCGGTATGTATTGTTTATACTACTTACAACGTTACCCCCCACATAAAATATAAATTCACCCTTTCTCCCTTCCCTTTTTCAAATACAATGAACCGACTCTTTTGCTGAAGAAAGATGCTAAAAGAAAATTGAAACATCTTTCTTTGAAGCGCAGTCTTTTGTATTTGTAAGGTTTTGCGAGTGTTTTCGAAATAGCCAAATCTTTTACCATGGACTCCTGCTGCGAACTGACCGTG
Source organism: Thermobia domestica (assembly GCF_964235325.1). NCBI lineage: Eukaryota > Metazoa > Arthropoda > Insecta > Zygentoma > Lepismatidae > Thermobia > Thermobia domestica. The sequence goes on along the minus strand of NC_137454.1, from coordinate 268,034,471 downwards.
AGTAAACACCCGATCTCGCTGTGCTCAATTTCTCTCGCACACGTGAAATGGGTTTGTTGTTTCCAAAACAAATAGGAAGTTACCTTGTGATTTTGCATTTCTGCACGCACGCAGGTACCATTGTTGTTTTAATGATCAGAAGAAATATCAAAACCATCCGATATATATGATACAAAACAGCTAACAGAGGGAGGCAAAGATAAAAGTAGGCATATACCAAGTTTTCCGCGTGGTACCATTATGGAGAATAAATATTTGATAAAGTCACGTAGATGCGCTTAAACCTATTCCATCTGACCTTATAATTTTTCTGGTCTCATCAATTTCTCAGGAGAATACGTACAACATATGTCCAAATTCCATATATACTCTTTCTAAACTAATAAGTAAACTCATTAAGAACACGAACTGATATCAATAAACAGGAAAGAAAACAATACTTTATACTTCTATCATTTGGTACACATCTCTATGAAGCATAGCTTGTTTCTTTTCGAAATAGCTCCTTCGTGTCACAGCTGTGGTTAGTTTTGTTTTGTGTTAGGATGAAAGAGAGAAATGCAACATTTGCTTCGCGGTGAAGTTATATATATTATTAAGATGAGCGGTGATAAGCGAGGTTTAACAAAGAGTGCCTTTCGGATGCACAATTTAACGGGTAGTTGCAGTCCGTGTTGAGAATCGAACCAAAGCTATGTAAGACATGTTAATATTGAGCTCTTTTGTGGTAAAAGTGAACTTCAGAAACACACAAAAGACTTGAAACATCAAGCTAATGTAAAGCAATTGAAAAATAGCCTACCTATCGCTGCATCTTTTCTGTGGCTAGGAACATGCAGTGTGTAGCAACAAGAATCGTGTTAAGGACTTTTTTTTTCGAACATAACATTCCCTTCCACACCATAAAAGACAATATAATGTTTGTTAAAAGAAAGTGCACACAATATTTTTAAATTTTGTTTGTGATTCTATCATGCATAATTATAAATAATGCCTTTCATACTACGAGAATGAGTTCAACTATACGTCATGGCCCCTCTAAAGCGGGGCCGCGGTGGCTCAGTGTTAGATCGTTCCCCTCTGGTGCTTGGGGACCCTGGTTCGATCCCAGCTCGCACCAAGTGAACTTTGTGGTGGACAAACACCGTGTGCGTGGGTTTCCTCGGGGTTCTTCCGTTCCTCCCGCTTTCTTCATTCCACGATTTCACTAGTTTTTTATCATCACCCCTCTCCTTTAGCCTAACCGGCATAACTGTGGGACGTAAAACTCAAAGATTTCACTTCATTTTTTCCCTCGAAAGCGATATCTTTCAAAATTATTTCTTGTTAGATATTGTAAATTTACGGTATCTATTTTAGTGGACGGGAAATTTTGCATCTAATCGGATAATTTCATGGCTTCTAACAGGAATTCGCAGTTACGAAATTTGCATCACTGTCTTTTGAAAGGATGCCTAGAAAAAATACTACTAGAAAATAACTGAAAACACAAAATGGATTTGATAGCCAAATTCACGTCATCTTGGTGCGTCATCATTTTTCTTTAAATATTTGTATTTAGTATTAGATTAGAGTTTAGTGTCCCTTTCAGCATCAAGGCTATATGAGACGTGAACTTACAAATTAACGTGGGTTCAGAACCACAGGAGTTCCCATCGGAAATCGAACCTAGGTCTCCCGCACCAAAGACGCGTACGCTAATCATATGGACAAGGGTGTTCGATATTTAGTAATGTGTACATAAAGTTGTGAAATTGCGCTTGTATAATGGAATGCAATTCCTTCTACTGACATAAACCTTCACAATACTTAGCTGGACAAAGTATCTTTAAAAAGAAAATGTCACTCTTTATTTTTCAGTTCCTGGTTCGACTGAAGGATGGAACAAATTGCAATGAGCGTTTTTGGATCCTACTTTGTGTAGTTGATTCATCATAAACTTGGTATTTGATACGGATATGAACTATTACACTTATTTGGTGTTTATTTCTAAATAATAAGTCCTAATACAATTTCATAAAGTTGTAATTCTTCTTTAGTTTGTATCACTTTACACAATGACAAATCCAAAAGGTGTGTTCTATCGGTGCAGTACCAGTTTTTCACGTTTTTCAAAATGTTCCAAAACCCAAAGAATAATCTTTAATTTGTTATTTTAGTCGTCACAAATTACAATTTTATAATGTAGTCAATGTTTATAATTACTGGGCAGTTGGGCGTTTAAACTAATCACATCATAATAAAGTCAAAACCATAATTTTGAGTTGAATTGATTCTGAGTTTAACTTCCCGTTCAGCAGCGAGGCTATGTGAGACGTGGACCTACTGATTAACGTGGAATCCGAACCACATGAACTCCCACCGGGAATCAAGCCCAGGTTTCCCACGCCAAAGGCAAGTATGCTAACCGTTAGCCACGAAGGAGCTCCAACATAATTTTAGTGGGCGATAAGAAATATCTCGCCAGTGCTTTTACAATAAATAAGTATTAAAGAATAGTGGTAAGAGATTTTATAATAGCTCTTTTATTTATGAGATATGAGTATTTTGAAAAAAAAAAAACAACTAAAGAATAGGTTGGCGGAACCACAAAAGACTCGTAAAATAAACTTTCTTATAAATACATACGCACCTTACTCACCTTTTATAATTGCTATGCTTACGTTCTCCATAAAAACAGAAATTCTCTTTTAGTGATACTTTACACAAGATCATGAAGTGGGTTCAAATTTAATTAAAGGTAAAATACAATACAATAATCGACAAATATTGCCTCAAGTGAGTTTAAAGATTTCTAAACACTAGTGCAAAACCGGGCTCTGCCGTTGCGATCGATTTACAGGTCTTGAGACGAAAGTAAGAAGGGACTTACGCACACAGTAAGTAAAAACAATTAATATGCCTGTAACTTTCCCCCAAATACGTGTATCTTAAAACTAACCTCACCATTATTTTTCTAATTAAATTCTAGCCCGAAATTATGTATCATATTACCCTATTCCCATTTTGAAAACTTGACCTTAATTCAAAATGGCAGATTTCAAGATGGCTGCCATCAAGGTCATATCTACTATACGACTTCCCCCCAGGACTTATATGTATCCACATGGTTTTTCTTCACTTTTCTTCATTAATGCTCCGTTTACAAAGGGTAGTAAGGGACTTCTGTAGTAATCTCTAATAACCACATCACAACTCTTAAAAAAGTTATTAAAAAAAATAGAAAACATGCACCATGGCAAAAATTTGTCATCACAAGTAATGATGCATACATGCCTTCTATCAGCAAAAAAAGTTTCAATGAAATTGGAGCCGGACATTTGAGTGATGTCCCTTGTGGGATGTGATGAAACGTGACGTCAGAACACATCGCCCCCCTTCCCCGAATTTACGGGAATTAGGTGACCTGAGTGAGCACATGTGGTGCCAGCTCTCTCCAGCGACCTATCAAGGATCATTGCGTGTATGCCAAGACGTGTCGCCGTTTTTATCCATGCCAAAAGTCGACATACTGACAATTAGGTAGGTAGTCATGATGGCCTGGCTGATGTGTGCGTATATTTTAACTCGTACATTTTGTCTCGACTCGAATTTCGAGACGTCTCGACTCGAATTTGAGTCGAGTCGAGACACGAGTCGAGACAGAAACATATTTTCGAGTCGAGACACGAGTCGAGACAACATTTTCTCGAGACGAGTCGAGACAGGCTTAAATCTCGACTCGACTCGACTCGAATGCATCCCTAAAACTTATCTCAGAAGCAACTTTAAAAATTGACAAAAGTTATAGATATAATTCATGAGTGAGTAAAGAAAGAATACCAATGTAGATTAAAAAGAGATCTTTTTAAAAAAATCTGCAGTTAACAGGAATATAGTTAACAAATCTAAAAGATTCTATAAAATAGATTTAAACAAATCTTCAATCAGATCAATTGATTCCCTAAATTTTCTTTGTATCATCTTATATATAAATATAAAAAATATATAAAAACAAGAATTTTAGGAATAATCAAAAAAATGGATCAAAAGATAGCGATCTTGGCTAAGAATTTTAAAAATGATCCAAAAATGCATAAAAAGATTTCGATCTTGCCAAATAATTAGTTTTTGGATCAGGGGCCACAAAAGTTAGCAACGGTTCCTAAATCGAGTTTTCGTATTTTGTACGGAATTAGCACATCATACTGAGTAAATTGTTAGTTTGGGTTTGGCTACACTACCTGTAGTTCTCCAGATATAAGGCTACAAGAAAATGTTTGATTGTATGAAATATATTGAATTTTTTGGATCAGGGTTCACAAAATTTTTGAATGGGCCCTAAATCGAGTTTTCGTATTTTTTACGGAATAAGCACATCATGCGGGCTAAGTTGTTATTTTTTGGTTTGGCTATACTATATGTAGTTCTCAAAATATGGGACGTACAAGAAAATGTTTGAATGGGTGAAATATATATTGATATTTTTGGATCAGGGCCCACAAATTTTTTGAATGGCTGCTGAATCTTTTTTTTTTTTTTTGTACAGAATAAGCACATCATGCTGAGTAAATTGTTAGTTTTGGTGTGGCCACACACTTTGTAATTGTCAAAATATGGGGCGTACAAGAAAATTTTGATTGAATGTAATATATTGAATTTTGTGGATCAGGGCCCACAAAATTTTTAAACGGTCCTTAAATCGAGTTTTTGTATTTTTTACGCAATAAGCAGTTACTAAGTTAAGTCATAGTTTGGGTACGCTATATGTAGTTCTCGAGATATAAGGCCTACAAGAAAATTTTTGTGTGAAATAGATTGCATCTTTTGATCCAATAGGGTCTAAATGTATACAATATATATTGGTGTTGTTGTCCATTATTATATTTGATCTAAATCTATAGTTGACTGGTAATAGGTGCTGTTTTGAGCACTATTCGTTGTTACAAACGATACACTTTATTTTAAATTGAAATATAATAAATAAAATATAAATAATACGTCACTATAAAAGTAGCTTTTCTTTTAGCAGTATAGAAGTTTATTATAAATACCTCATATATAGATAAAATGGGCACTGGAGTCAAGAAAGGTATGTCTCTTCATGTTTTGAAAAATGTAATAATAATAATAATAATAATAATAATAATAATAATAATAATAATAATAATAGTGATAAAGTGACATTCGCTTTCGTATACATTAAAAGTATCTTTATTCAATAGAGACAGTTCGCTTCTAATTACTTATAACTGTCTATACTTGACGGGGGGAAAAGCTAACGTAAAGAAGAATGGATCTGTTCTCGCTGTGTTTATTTTTTTCTGCTTTCAGCAAAGAAAACGTACTCCAACGCCTTCTCACTGAAATGCCATAAATATGTCATTGTTGAAAAGGGTCCCCTCACAGCTGTGGACAATGTTGAAACTTCAAAGTAACCCTCAGTTACTCGCCGCAATCTGCTAGAAGAGAGAACGCAGTGTCGTCAATGCGTTGTTGCAAATCTTCACATGAAAAAAGGGGGGGAATGAATAACTTAATTGGAGGCTTTTAGTAAAATTATAAGCTCATATAACGAATTCTTTATTATCGACCTGACTCCATGCAAATTTTTATAAGGATTTGTTCATTGCTTGCTGAGAAAAACACGAAAAAAGTTCCAATGTTATTAGATAGGGAAAAACTCGACTCAGCGAAGAGGTAGCAACAGCCTTCAAAATTTTTCAAATATTTTATACGTAAGAACTTTCCTTGAGAATAGCTTATCCGAAATATGACCAACGATCCTCGATATAATCGAGAACATCCTTATTTACGTACATACATTTGTACACATCATACTTACATATAGGTCAAACTGAGAACTCTTGATAATAACTTGTTTCTTTCTTTTAAGTCACTTAAGAAGTTACGAGGTAATATAAGAACACAGCAGGCAAATAGTATTTAATTGCAGACGGATACGGTACTTTTTTCCTGGCGTAAAATATGTTCAGTTCATTTTAATTTCTATGATTTCTGCAATAACTTAATTTCGAATTTTGTATTGGACACAGGCCCGTATCCACGGGGGGTAAAGGGGGCCGGCTCCCCTCAATTTTGGCTGGCCCCCATAAAATTTCACGGTAGGCTTGCAAATGAACTATAATATGATGATGAAGTATAATATGATTGGGTCGTTCCCCCCCTAACTTCTACGGCCCCCCTAAATTTTTGAACTGGCTACGGGCCTAATTGGACATAGAGTAAATAAATATTTGTAACTAGCTGTTATTATTGTTGAGTTTAATGCAAGCTACGTACGTATGAACAGCGCACTTCTGGCCAGACGAACACTTTTTGTTCATTATATGTTCTATTTAAGTTTGTTTCTATTTTGTAATTATTTATTTAGGAGTATTCTTCCTTTATTCTTCTTGTTAAATTGATATTTTTTAACAATCACTTGAATCTGAAGTAATAATAATAATAATAATAATAATAATAATAATAATAATAATAATAATAATAATAATAATAATAGAACGGAGGTGAAGGTCACGTTACGGTGCATTTCGTGCGGTCACTCGGCCGATGAACCTTATGCTTATGCTAGCTGTTGTGTATTTGTACGTTTCGTTTCTCCTCTCTCCTTGTCAGGGTGTCAGTGTTGCAAACAGACTGTCGCATTTTATATTGAAGGTATATTTATGTCAAGAAGACATTCTATATGTGGACATGTCCACCGAGACAGGGACAAAAATTCATGAAAGAAATATAGTTATAATTTTTAGTCAAGTTGTTCTTTTGATAAAAATATAGTTTATGTAGCTGGCATCATTAATTTTTTTTCAGAGAATTACTATTTTCTTATTTTTTCCGTAGGTTACCTTTCATCTACTAAGTTTTAATGTCGATTATATTACATAAGCTTTATTTATTATTATTATTTTTTTCTGTCGGTATCCCAAGTAAAATTTCATATAACTGATGAAACCTTTTCTTAAAGTAAAGTTCAATGTTCAACTTAATTAAATTGTGCTTATTTCAAGTTATTATAAATGTATGTTGCTTATACTTAATAATAAAAGATCGTTGACAAATGTAACATGAGTTACCCGACTCTGTGCATATTCCACTAAAATAGGTAGTCATAAAATGTAAATAAAAATTTAATATTTTTGCCATAATTAAATTATGTGTGTCCCTATCATACATAGTAATTTCATGCACATAGCTATGCCAGGACAAAAGAAAATGTACTGAAAAATCACAGGTTCTGAATGTACGGGGAAAAATTGTAACGTGAATTACTATAGTATTTTCTTTTCTCCTAGGTTTGCTGTATCAGATAAAATGACGATATTTGGTAATTATCTGTATAAATATGACAGCTATCATTTTTTTTGAAAAAAAAAAAAACGGAGCTTTTAAGTTTATTTATGGTTAGTATTCTTTAAAATAGACGTCATTACGTAACGTGAGTTACCATGGACATACCCATGTGCTTGTAGAGCATCGTACGATGCTGTTAATATTACTTTATTTTACTTTATTTTATTCTGAGGACCTATTTAAATTTCAATCTAATGGGAACCAGAAAATACTGTGTAAGAATTAACCCTGATGGATATTTTGCTGTATGACAATACGGAATTTGAACAGGTCTTTCCTGTAGAGATTGCTTAAATTATATAATAAAATCTACATTTTTTGCTGCACAACTTATCTTTCTAAAATAACGCTCAATATTTTAAATAAAATTTGACTTCCACACATACAGCTAGTTCTAGTCTTGATATTTGGTGAAACACTTACAGTCAATCGTAAAAACATAGTTTTTCTTTTTAAGTTAATAAGTATTGTATCAATATACTGTATATACAGTAGTTTTGTTGGTAGCATAATATCTTAATAGTGGTAAAATTCATTATGCACCACACAAATAAGGAAAAGTGAGATCAATAGAAGAAATGAATGAACAGCAATGAAAGAATGGGAAAGAGTAGGTTGTATTATTAAATTGAAAATTATGTTTTTCTATATACAAAAATAAAATTATATGCAACTCTATAACACCGCAGTTTTTAATGTGTATTAAACTAAAGTAATAAAGAAAACTATTAAATGATTAAAATTAGAAATTAACGCCAGAAAAAGAAACGATTAACATAAAAATTAACTTCGAAATTAATCTAATAAAATTAAATTTACTTTTTTCAAAACTATGAATTGCCGTGGTTTATGACAGTTAATGTATAATTTAATAAATAAAATTTAGAGCAAATAAAAATTAATCGATTATTATGAAAACCTACTATTTTCAAACAAAACTGATAATTTATAAAGATTAAAATATAATGTCATAACATGGAAAATTAAAGTTCTAATTAAAATTACGTAACTTTTAATTTAACTTTTTTGTGTATTTGTTATTTCTACGTATGGATTTGCGAGAGAGAAATTTTAGACTATTTATCAGCCATAATGTATGTCAATACTTATCAATCTATCATAGGGTGACCAACCGTCCCGTAAAAACGGGATTGTCCCGTTTTTTCACTACCATTCCCGCTGTCCCGAAAAATTTTCCCGGGACGCCAAGATGTCCCGTATTTACGTACATTAAATACAAGAAAGCTTTCCAATCTAAAATTTCTTAATTTATATTATTATTTTCTTATCACATAGCTTAGAAAATACTAATATTATTATTTTCTAAGCTATGTGATTATATTGGAATATGTCTAATTACTGAACAACGTCATTACGACGTTTGTATGTGCTGGCTGCACTGTTTTCCCTCCTAGGCCTCCCCCTCCAAAACTCCCACTCCGCAGACCACAGTGCAAGGGGCTGAATGTCTTATGAAAAACAAACTGTTTTTACTCTCTATTTCGAGCGGTGGAAGACTGAGGCGCTGTCACCAGTACAGTACAGTGTTTCCGTAATTCGACTAAGATGTAATATACTGTCATTTACGAAAGGGGAACAAAGGTATAGAACTATAAAAGTGAAAGTAAAAAGAAAACTAGCAGTAAGTGAAATAATATATAAAAGTAAGAAAAAGCAAATAAAGGGAGTTGGAATCCAACGCTCAGAGTAGTTTGTTATAAATTCTGCCACTGACAGATTTTGTTGATTGACACATATTGATGAATGTTTTATATATCTTTTAATAATGTTTTCAAAATTTCATTTTTTGTTAGTTGCTCATAGTTACTTGTTGTTTAATTAATTCCACAACCTATTCAATAGGTTTTAAAATGAAAAAGTGTAAATTTGCCCTTTTTTGTGAGAGATACAGAGAGAAAGAGGGAGAGAGAACGGAGAGGCAAAAATATATATTTAGGAGACTAACCTATCCAAACGGGAAAAAATGTCCTGTTTTTTCTAGTTGAAGATTTGGTCACCCTAATCTATCAGTACTCGTGGATCGGCAAAACTCAGAAACAAATGTTGAAGACCAGCAAAGTAAAAAAGAAAGCAGCAACAACTTAAACGTATAATTCTAATATTTTATTATTAATTTAATTTTGATTTGATATGAGTTTAGCGTCCCTTTCACCAGCGGGGCTATATAAGACGTGGACCTTCAACTTAACCTGGAATCCGAACCATATAAGTTCCCGCCGGGAATCGAACCCGAACCTCCCACGCTAACCGCCTAGCCATGAGGAAGCTTATTTTATTATTAAAATAATGAGTGCAATATTTAGAAATTTTAGAACCACAGCTGCATTTTACTTACGGGTTATAAATTTTACAATCACATAACTACCACACTGAGAAAAATGATTGGGTTGAAAGGTGACCATGCGGTGTGGTTAAAAAGATTTATACCAAATTGGGTTTTTTAGGAACGATGGGTGGTCACTTGCAACCCAACTGCATTAACCGTTGGGTCAACAAAATGACTATATGTCACCGTAGAGTATTTTAAACCAACACTTGAGTCATACCTGGTTAACGGAAAGTGTCATGATACGTAAAACATATAGTCTAATCGAAACTGATTTAAGTGGACTATTAAGTACTACAAAAATTACAACACATGTTTGTTATTTACTGTCTATTCAGTCAAAATTATACAGAGTTATATCTTGACAGAGCACGATTACAATAGCAACGTTAGCTCCGGTCCAAGCGGAAGGCTACGGAGGAAGAAAGCAGCGCCAAAAAGAAAAAAAAATCATTGCATCGAAACCACAATGCATAAATAGCAGTGCTGTAATCTTTTTTCCTAATGTTATTCTTACGTCCTAGCATATAAGAATAACAGATGGCGCCACCATTACTGTGTAACTATTGTCAGACTGTTCACAAGTTTAAAAAACGATTATTTTGGCCAATTACAGGAAACTTAGAACGTTATTTGTTGCTTTGCACAAATGTTAAATATACTGCGAAAAGCTTTGAAATAACTACTTACTGGCTATGAGAAATGAAAATATTCACAGCCAATACGCAATTATTTCTGATATTCTCGGAAGGCGATATCGTTGGTGTTACCCGAAGAAAGGGCACAACCCTTTAACCGGGATGACGGACAAAAAAAAAAAAAAAAAAATCGTTGGTGTTGCCTCCACTTCCTGATAAAATTCACCTATTTCAATATGCCGACGACACTGCCTTTCTTGCCTTAGGACCTACTATCCAATCCATCAGCACTGCTCTACAGTTAGCAATTAACAATTTTCTTCGCTGGTGCGACAAATGGCAGCTAACGATCAACGCCTCAAAAACACAGGCCATTGTCTTCATTCCTCCGCAACGAACATCAAGAGTCAGAAGAAATCCTAACTGCCTTTCACTACAAGTAGACCAAACTCCCATCCAGGCACGATCAACTGTAACTTACTTGGGGCTCACATTCGATAAACATCTCACTTGGAAACAACATCTTCAAACAGTCAACTAAAGCATACAATAGGCTTAACTTATTAAAAAGGCTCACCGGAACGTCCTGGGGACTAAAAGCGAACACAATTCTGAACACATACAAGGCCTTTTTACGGCCTGTGCTGACTTACGGAAACGTTGCATGGATTGCGGCCACCCGCACAATTTATGAAAAGTTATTAGTGTTAGAACGACATGCTTTCCGCATTGCATATCGAGTCAAACTGCCTAGTCCCACAGCAGACTTGTACAACCGAATTCAGTTTCCTACACTTCAGTTTCATCTTGAAACTTTACGTCTCACATACATATGCTCTCGTTATAACACCCAACACCCTTTACTTCTGAATACTATGCACCACTTAGCTCTCCATCCTTCTCCATCTCGATATTACCCTACACCGCTATCGTTACTCTATACTCTCTACTGCTACACTCTACCTCCTGACGCCTTAGACCAGGAACTCCTCATAGACTATCAAGTTCATGACCATCTTCCACTTATATTTCCATCATTTGCACGCTGAATCAATCTGCTACTAACAGGACTCCCATTGTCTACTTTGAAGCCTAGAGCAGCCCCTAGGCGAGAAGATGATTTCATCTGTTGGACTAACACTTTTAGTGTTGTGATGTGATAGCACGCCTCGCCTCATCCTTCATGCTCATCATTCACAATCTATCTATCTATGGTATGCCTTCTCACCAGGTACCCATATTACTTTGATATATCAGTTGCTCCAGTTCAGGTTCGGAAAGCTCCTTAAGTCCTTAGCAATTATTATAATAAAAACTTCTCAGAGGCCGTCACAAAATCAATTAAATCTCCCATTTACGCAACACTCTTCCCTAAGAGAGGGCGTAACCCTCTAAAAGGGTGCTAGTCATTATGACTAGCTATAAACAGACGACTGACTGACTGACTGACGTTGGTGTTGAATAAAATTCCAAGTAACACGCTAAAGTGGTAATCATTTTATATTGTGTAGTGTTGGGTCATCTTTGTAACCAACTCATGGTTTGTTAAATCCCGTAGCGGTTAATGTGACCTTTATTCTTTTAACCCATTATTTCGTCATGTTTTAAGTCAACCATGGTCAATTTTATCTCATTGGTGGATTATTTACACTCTCCTTCTCCAAGCGACCCCACACTATGGTCATTTCTTACCCCATGTTTATTTACTTTTAACTACACGTTTGGTCAAACGCATTATCGGGTTAATGGAATTTACACTTTGTTGGGTCATATTGTACACCAAGTTGGGTTAAACGTATTAACCGGTTAAGCGATTTTAAACCAATTGGGTCGTTGGGTTGGACTCCTATATTTAACTACACGTTGGGTTGAATTTATTTCAACCCAATTTAACTAAACGCTTTGACCCTATTTGGGTCGGAGCAGTTTTAGCCACTTGGTTGGGTTAAAATATGCACCAATAGGGTCAATTTCAACCCAATCATTTTTCTCAGTGCATATATAATGTGTTTTCGTTGCAAGTAATTTTTATGAAAATGCGACATTTGCTACAGTTCATTTGCTAAAATCTCGATTTGCGGATCCAGTGTTGAAACTGCGAAACATAGAACAGAATCAACGTTCAGTATGGTCCTGTATTTTATTTTTATTGCACAAAATCAGAATAAGTCGTATCACATAAATATGTAGTCGAGAAAGTCACTAAAAAAATCAGCTTTTTTGCTCACATCGGGATATTCTTCACTCACAAATAACGAAAGTGATTTAGTGTCTTCTTTTCAAATTTGGAGTGGAGAGTTGCCTCAAAAGGAAGTTTCATACATGATACGGTATCATGTCATAGACGAAACTAAGCATCCGCTAATGTGGTCTGGCAAAATAATTTAACGGACTGCAACCTTTCTGCGAACCGGCCATTAAAAACCACCATTATACAGTCATGAAAATGTTAATTCAAGTTTATAATTTCATGCGTTTACAAAGTAACAAAATGAAATGAAATGAACTATTTAGTTTAACGTGTCAAGATCATGCTCTTTAGTCTAAGGAAGACAGGTGATTAAGGCAAGAGAATGATGATGGAAGAATTGGTGGAACGAAAATGTGGGAGGAAACGGTACTACTCCGAGAAAAATTACCGGCACGATGTTGTCCACCGCCAACTTACTTGGCCTGAGATCGAACCAGTGCTAAACGCACCAGAGATAAGCGCTCTACCATTGAGCTACCATGCTCTAAAATAAGTGACAAAATACACATTATCACCGTGCTTTAATAGTTGATTCAATACGAATAAGGTAAAAAATGCTGTTATAAGCCATTATACAGTTAAACGAAGACAATAGGTAGAAATCATTTATTCTAAATAAACAGTTGCAAATAAATGTGAGTACTATATTCAACATACACATAAACTAATATTTTCCATTGATTTCATGTGAATGAAGTTGTTATTGTCTGGCTGCATACCTATAATCATTTGCAATGATTGTAGTTGGAACTGTTTTCATTACCTTAATTCCAAGAAATAGATGTAATTCAATAACATGAAAAACGTTTAGTCAAAGTTTGATAATTTTAACTTTTGTAGGAAAAATTCACACACATTCAAATTCACATCCCATCGAATAGTAGAAATTCTCTTTTACGCGCTTTAATAATAATAATAATAATAATAATAATAATAATAATAATAATAATAATAATAATAATAATAATAATAATAATAATAATAATAATATGTAACATGTAGTAATGTGCAGTGGCGTATTTAGGGGGTGGCTATCGGGCTCAAGCCCCCTCCCCCGAAATAATTTCATTATCATTTTTCGCATTGTACGTACAACACAAATGCTTCTTACTGGTTCTCAATCTACCCCCGGAACAATATTCTAAATACGCCACTGGTAATGTGAAATGTATATAACAGAGACTTTTGTATCAAAAGCGCTTCAATAATAATAATAATAATATGTGAGATATATTAACATAATCTGTATACAACAACGACTCTCATCCAAAAATGTTAGGTACTGGAAGACAGTGTTGAATTCAGACATTTTCACGTGGGGGGAAATGTGAACTCCTCGGGGGGGAACGGTTGTTTTTCTGTATTTTGCAAGAAAGCAGCATATTTAACAATTCCATTCACATGCACATCTTACCTAATATTGAGACTAATTGCTGATAAATATTCAATGAGAGATTATAATTAAAAAAAAAAAAACAATCGTTTAATTTTATCTAAAACATTAAATAAAGACTGGCAAAAATATTTTAGACTAAACTTTAACTGCTATTTACAGTAGCTATTTTTGTTATTATTTCCTATGTTCAGTAGTTACTGTTTGTTACTAATGTAGAAGTTTTCAAAAAGATTTAAATTAACGCAATAAAACAAACATACATAGGAATATCTTAACAAAAAGTTATCATTCTTTCTCACACTTCTGATTCTAAATCAAGCATATTAGCCTTGGTTTCTTCATTGCATACACATCAATAGTTTACTTTACGAAATCTTCAGTAGGATTTTCCATGACTGTGCCGTGTCGTGGAAAATCAGTGCTTGGGGCGAGAGTATACGACGGTAGCTCCGTACGTGTGAGTGAGGTCGACGGACCAGCCGCGAAAGGTGAGAAAATTTTAAAAAGTAAATCCTGCTTTTCCTTCATTTTCAGCACTTTCTATTACTTTTTTTCCTTTCATTTTATATATGTGCACATGCCCACATGTGCATATGTGTTTCATTCCTCTCTTTTTTCTTTCCTTCTTTTCTTTTCTTTTTCTCTCCCGAATTTTGCGCCCCTTACTTCGGCACCCGGGGCCGTTGCCCCTCCCCCATTGCACGGCACTGAGCAGGATCTTCGTCACCTTCAATAGCAATCTTTCACTTATATACTACTATTATATTGATAAATTCTATATAAATCTCTAACCCAGGAGGGATAACTGTTCCTCCCTGATCCATCTGAGTCTCACCCTTTAACTCACTTATTTTTAGTTAAAGAAAGGTGTGTTTACTTTGACAATCGTAAAACACATTTACGTCTGTTACTTCCGATGCGAGAAATAATGCAAGAACTGTACATTTTCAAGAACTGAATGAAGTCCGCTGACATCAGAGATCATACGGAATGATCAAAGCCAGGGGCGGCTTGCCTATAAGTGCTGCAGAGCTGCAGAACTACCAGCTATTTTAGTGGCATAAATGTATTTTCAATTGAGTTGAATTGTGTTTAATTTAATCAAGGTAATAACATGTAATGATGATATTTGGTCTAACGGTGTCCTGAAATTGTACTGCTGGAGATGCTACATATCGTAGTATTACTGGAAACACCTTCTGAAGATAATATTGCAAGAGCTGTGCACGGATTGTCCTATTCTTTAGCATTGAAACCAAAATCTTTACCAGCCGCACTGTATTACGTTTTCCTTGTCTCTTAGATAGGATTTACTAGAGCTGCACTTCCAGCAGCTCAGAACTCACGAATACTTCCGAAGAAGCCGAAGACACACGACGTGATGTAGGGCCTAAATGAGGCTCCCTTCTCTTGTTTTTGATAACGGTGTTCAGTGTAATTGTTGTGCGCTTTGAAAGTAATAGTATTCCATGTTCAAGTTTGTGCAAATTTTCTGAACAAACACAATTTATGTGACAATTTTAAGGAAACCGTAAACCTTTTGCAAATTCTTCAATTACCCCAACGACAATAGCTGAAGCAGAACGTTACTTGTCTAATTTTAAAATAGTTAAAACATTTTCGGGAAGCACAATATGTCAGGAAAGATCAATGCTTTGGCTGCCTTATCAATCGAGCGTGATTTCATATCCATCATGCCGAACTTTAATGATAGAGTAGCAGGATATTTTGTATAGCAGAAGACACGTCGGATAGACTATTTACAAACGATAAAATATTTATAATTCAGCAGTATTAATACAATTTCTACCTGTAGACATTACGTGAATCCGAAATTGTTATGGTATCTGAAAACAGTGTTTCTTACGATATGGGTATGGTATTTTTAAAGTTTGTTACACGCAACGGTGGCGTATTTAAAGAGGAGCTATAAGGCTCAAGATCCCCCGAAATTCATTTAAACTTGTAGGCATCCCAAAGGAAAAATTAAGTGCTTATTCATATGCTGTGCAATGCTCCTCCCGGAACAAAATTCTAAATACGCCACTGACACCCAATAAGCAAAACAATAGTGTTTTGGTTGCGATACAGTAAAGTTGTATATATATTTGTTAATTTCAATTATAATTGTCATTTACGTATAACGATTAGAGTGCTAAAAAGATATGCGGTTCGTGTAGATTTTATAATTAATTGCTGAAAACGGGAAATTTAATATATAAAAAAACACACTGTGCAGAACTACCTCAGATTATGGTATCGAGCCGCTACTGATCAAAGCCCTATCTTTCCTTTCTTATCTCAATCTGTGCTAGTGCTACCCAATCCCTTTCTTCAACAGTTGACAATCTCATGTTCTGCCAAACTCGGTCATAGCGTTAAGAAATACAGGTTTTATTGACTATTTTGGTATTCTATCTTAGATGTTAATTGTTTAATAATTATATAGAATGGGTCTGCGTCATTTATATGTATATTGAGAGATCGGATTTCGTCTGCACGTGCACGGAAGAAAATAATTGGGTGAAATAATTTCTACATTTTGTGACTGAAATTTTGGAAGTTTCTCCGGGGGGGAATGAATTTTCTTCGGGGGGAGATTCCCCCCGGGCTACCCCCTGAATTCATCCCTGCTGGAAGAATATCAGCGGCATGCTTTGTGAACTTCCAGACGTACATGTGGTAGTCCTAGTATAGTAGGATTGTCTCATATTTTTCGAAAACTTTTTTATTCTTTGGAATAGAGCTATATAGAGCTCTATAGGGAATGACGTTATTTTTCATATCCTTAGAGGGACTTTATTACTTATTTGAGGATCGATAATGACCTGATTTTACCCATAATTCACTTCGATTTTCATTTAAAAAATCACTATTTATTTTTTATTAGGCACTAAAAGCCCTATTCATTTTTTAACAGTCCACAGAAAGTCCTGTTCATTTTTTAACAGTCCACAGAAAGTCCTGTTCATTTTTTAGCAGTCCAGAGAAAGCCCTGTTCATTCTCAGCACTCCATACGAAGCCCTGTCTACTTTTTATTACGCGTTAGAAACCTATGTTATTTTTTATCAACCTTTAAAACTAAGACATGCTTTTTTATTCCTTCTCAGAAAGCCCTGTTTATTTTTTAGCAGTCCATAGGAAGTCCTGTTTAATTTTATTACGCATTAGAAACCCATGTTATTTCTTTATCAGCCTTTAGAAACCAAGGCATGTATTTTATTGCTTCTCAGAAAGCCCTCTTGATTTTTTATTACGCGCTAGAAAACCTTGTTTGCTTTTTATTTATCTTATGACGTGTGTAAGATGTTTCCGCTGGCGCCATTACTGTCTGGCTTCCGTTGCTGGTTTTCCTTTATAGATACCGGCGCACTTTGTATGTTTGCCCGCCAGGACCGCTGCGCCAAGCGCTAATGCAATTTGCCGGCTCTTTTATACTTTAGCTTAGGTACGAAGAGAAAGTTAATATATATATTTTTACTTACCTTTGATGACACGCCCGCTACCTTGGTGCTACCTATTTTCCTGGTTGTTTGTTGTCGCCGCTGCTTCATTGATGTGGGCAATCTTCTTTATGACGTAGAACTTGTTGCGCAAAGTGAAAGTGAAGAAAAAATATTACGATGCTGCATTTGTAATTTCCTTTTTTTTTAATTGCTAGCCGAAGGCTAGCTCCCTTGCGAGGGTTACGCCCTCTATCCGGGGTGAGTGCTGAAAGTATTGGGGTAGTAAGGAGATTGGAGCTGGTCTATGGGATGTAGGAGAACTGGAACATCATTTATTTAAGTAACACTTTATTATATTTCAACTTTATTTCATTTTATTATAGTATCCATCAGACATTATGATCTTGTGATCATAATCATAAGGACAGGAAAAGATGATGGTGAGGTGCACTTCACAGGACAAACACAAACAATTTGTTAAAAAGACGAATGCTGGTTATCTTCTTGTCCAGGGGCTACTCTGGACAGTGATGAAGGCATGTGAAGCCCTGTTAGTATAATTGATTTACAGTGCAGTAAATGTGGGTGAAACATGATGGGGAAGATGATCGGAAGAATAGGCAGATGCGACAAAATGGTCGGGGTGATCAGGTGGAAGAGTTTTGAGATAAAGGGAGAAGAGCAGAGATAAAGGACAGGTGATGAAATTATAGCCCAGATCGTAGTTGCGATCGATATCCATCGTGTCCACAAGTAGAGGGTGCCGTTGCTGAAAGCGGGTAGTTATGAACCTGAGCCTTAATTTTTCGATGTGATGAAGTAGGGTAAGAAACGTTATGCGGTCATACAACTCCTGCGTTGGACTCGGAAGCTTGATTCGGTATGCTAGACGAAAAGCATGTCGTTCGAGTACTTTTAATTATTGTAGAAGTAAGGTAATACACTAACCCAGGCGGGATGTCCATATGTTAAGACGGGGCGCAAAAATACCTTGTAGGTATTGAGTACTGTAGAAGGCTGTAATCCCCACGTGGTACCTATAAGACGTTTAAGAAGGTTTAAACGATTATAGGCCTTGTGAGTGATTTCTTTAAGATGTGGGCGCCAAGTTAGATGATGGTCGATAGTGAGACCGAGGTAAGTGACCTGTTTAGTGGGTTGAATTAGTGTGCCGTCGACACTGATGTTAAGGAGATTCGGATTTTTCTGTACTCGTGAGCGCTTGCGAGGTGGAATAAAGACAATTGCCTGCGTCTTAGTGGAGTTTATGTGGAGTCGCCACTTATTGCACCATCGAAAGAAGGAGTCAATTGCTATGCTGAGAGAGGAATTAATCTGTTGAATGGTTCGGGCTGTACAGAGAAAAGCAGTGTCATCAGCATATTGAAAAGTGTGCACACTGAGAGGAAGTGCCGGCATGTCAGCTACAAACAGAAGATATAGTAGGGGTGAGAGAGCAGAGCCTTGGGGTACACCAGAGTGAATAAAAATCGGATGAGTGAAGGAGCTATTGATGGTTACATAAGAGAGGCGGTTAGAAAGAAAGTGAAATATGAATCGGAGATAAGAAAGCGGAAGTCGGAAGCGGTGTAGTTTGAACAGGAGAGCTAAATGCCAAACTTTATCAAAAGCTTTTTCGAGATCGAAAAGGATGAGACAAGACGGTCGAGCAGTATTATAATGATTGGTATGAGATTTAAGAGTCTGAGCAGTTGATCATTGATGCTAAAATTAGGTCTAAATCCAGCCTGATGCACAGGAAGCAAATTATGGGTAGAGAGATGGAGATGAAGTCTGGCGACGATGATGCGCTCGAGAATCTTGCTAAATACGGAGGTTAGCTGTATTGGTCGGTAAGATGCAACAGAATCTGGAGGTTTGTTAGGTTTCAGGAACATTAAAGTAGAGGATGTTTTCCAGTCTGAGGGGAAGTAGCCGGTACGAAGTATAAATGTATAGACATAAGAAAGAAGAAGAAGAAGACAGTATGGTGCTTCTTTGATGTGGCGATAAGTTATCCGATCCAAACCAGGAGTTGTATTACGCTTGCGATTCATGACAGACGAAACATCGTCAGTAGAGATAGGAGCGGTGAGAGGATTATTGTCGGGAAAACTATGAGTTTCACTCGGTTGTAAGTAAGGTGCTGATAGGTTCAAGATGTCCGTGGGATGCCTCCGGGGAAAGTCTGGTGAAAAAGGAGTGAATGTAGTTTGCAGGTGGTCGGCAAAAGCGTTGGCTTTATCTTCATCTGTTTGTAGCGGACAGTCATTAATAAGCAATGGATAAGGCGTCCTGGTAAGCTTGCCCGTCAGCAGATTAAAGCGTTTCCAGTACTTAGTTGGGTGCGAAGTTTCTGCCAAGGTGTTGCAAGTCTTTACCCAGGTCCGGAGTTTATATGCCTTAACATAGTTTCAGACTGTGCGCTGGAGTTTGCGATGATGTTGCAGAGCTTCTAAGTTCCCAGTGCGCTGATACTCTCGGAAAAATGCGCGGGAGCGGTGTATAAGAGGTAAATAACTTGGTGGTAGGCGTGGTTGGAACCGGGAGTTTCAGTGGTTGGTATATGAAGTTCGGACGCATGACGGATAGAGTAGGTGATATCAGAAAAGCAATTATACAGATCATCTTCTGTGGTAGGTGGCTCAAGATTGGCTAAATCGGCAGTGATTGTTGAGCGATATTGTTCCCATTTTGCTTGATCAAAACGTGGCACACGCCGAGATTCTGGTAAGGTTCGAGGAGTATGAGGCTGTGGTTGATCAATGTGAAGTTTGATGGGTAGATGATCGCTACCAATGGAATCTAGAACATCGATAGTACATCGTTGGGAAAGGTTGACAGATGAAATCACTACGTCTGGTGTGGTTTCAGTGATAGGTCGGATAGGTTTTGGTATGTCAAAGATATGGCCTGTGGTATGATTGGCGATGAAGTTAAGGAAACGTTGTTTCTGGTTATCTGAATGGCTATGAATATTAATATCTGCCACAATGATATAATATTTAAAGTTATTAGAGATATACAGAAAAAAGGAGAGGGGGATTGGGTGTCCAGGGCGCACATATATGATGGCTATAGTGACATAAAGGGAGTGAAAATAGAGGGTGATAATGAGGTGCTCCGCTATGTTATGTAAGGCAGGGTGGTATTGGCGATGACTAATGGAAGGATGAAAGCCCACAGCCACTCCCCCATTTACTCGGCGTGCAGCAGCTGCATTTGTTTCGTACAGTGGTTAAGAATGATGAATCGTATGACTTGAAGATTATCCCATTGCGTGTATGAACAATTTGAGCGACTGAGGCGTGTGGTAGGTATTTCATGAGTTGTTGAAAAGCCAGCTTGGTATTCTCAAATTTGGGATCAAAGTTGGTAAGCAAGAATGAATGAAGACGAGGTTTGGAAGAATCCAGGATTGTCGGAAATTCATTAGCGTCGTCGAGGTTCATGGATGAAACAGACTGCTCAGATTCACTAACAGTATGATGACGCTTAGGCGGTGGCTGAGTTGAAGAAGTGTGATGTTTGTCCGGTGTGCGTGATCGGGATCTACCAGAATTTTTGCCTTGGGAAGCAGATGTATGTCTTCGGTCAGTCCCCTGGCGTACTGATGTGGGGTTCAGAGACGGCCCAGGGAGGTTGCTGTGGTAGTCCCGGATGGCCACCTGACGCCATCCAGATGGGCGCAAAGACTTCGGCGAAGAGGATGATCGAGAGGAAGCCCACTGTGGCTCTCACTTGAGGCGGCAATACGTCCTCGCGGAGATGTCGGTCAGTGCGAGCACTGGCCCTCCACAAAAGAGATGAGAAGACGAAGATGATGATGGCCACGGGCTCCCACTTGAGTCAGCAATACGGACTGCAAGGGGATGTCGATTTTCTGTAACAGAACAATCCTCCCTAAATGATCAAAAATACTAGTGAATGCTCGTAGAGCGTTAGAAATCGAACTCAGACCTGTAAATCGATGAACGATTCGAGATTCTGAGTGGTTCATGTAATTTCCGGTTTTAGGATATACTTATAACCTCAGTTAAGTATTTTGATTAAGATTATTACTGAATTTAATAAATAATAATTAATTGCGTGAATATATGAATTTGATATTGTAATTTTATGAAAAGTATAAATATTGTGCACTTATGTATTGAAGAATTTTTTAAAAAGTACGAAAAACTATACATTACTGCAATATGGATATTTCTTTGGCGCTTACACGTACACTATCCGAAACTAGCTGTGTTTACAAGCTAACGTTCCATGGTAGTACTTGTATGTCGCTCTTTTCCGGAAGCATGGCTTATTTAACACTGATTGCAGGAACAGAATTTGATTGTAGGATATTTGCTGCTCCTTGCAAGTTAGAACTATGTTCTTTTACACATTTTGGATTGATAATACAGTTTGAGTTGAAATTTTGCCTATTATGATTTATAATAATAATAATAATAATAATAATAATAATAATAATTATTATTATTATTATTATTATTATTATTATTATTATTATTTGAAGTATGAAAATAAGTGTTATCTTACGTAAATAGGATTGGAACTTAGGCTATTTGAATTATTAGTCAGTTATGATATTTAATATCTATCATGATATATATGGCTGGGAAAGATTTAGTTTTGTATATTACAGGAAATTATTATAGCTAAACATGTGATTGCGTTTTACTATATGAAACTGGATATAGAAATATCAAAACTTAACATGTAGATGTGATTGTTTTTATTGCATGTCCCAATTATTTAAATGTGAAATTACACCTTATTATTTGATATGTATAAATCAGTTAATAATTTTTATTATGAATTGCGGAGAACATACGATTTAGTTTATTTTGGGATTATATTACTTAGATTTTAATGTTTAGTGTGTGTATCCTAACAGTTATACAGGGTGCGGCACCTAAAACCGGCCCGTAAAGTGAACACATAAAATGAAATGTAATGTATTGAATATGATTAACTACAACACATAAATGAAATGTAATGTATTGAATATGACTACTCACCTTCACAGCAGGTGCTGAAAGTGTCCTCCGCCCACTTCAACACACACGTGAGCACGATTGAGGAGATTCATATATACCCTTGTCAGTTCTTGTGTTGTAATGCTATTGGTGACATCCTGGATCCTGGTCTTGAGTTCTTCAATTGTGTGTGGATTTGTTTCGTATACTCTTCCCTTTAACAGTCCCCATAAGTAAAAGTCACACGTGGACAAGTCTGGTGACCGAGGAGGCCACAAGCCTTTGCTGATTGTCCTCTCTGGTGTAAACATCTCATGTACAAGGGACAATGATGCAGCTGATGTGTGGCATGTTGCACCGTCCTGCTGAAAGTAACATAACTGACGCTCCTCTTCGGTCAAGTGTGTATAAAACACCTCCAGGATTCCCATATACACGTCACTGTTTACTGTCGTCTCAAAGAATATGGACCCAATAACGCGTGTGGCGGAAATGGCACACCAAACACCAATCTTCTCATCATGCAAGGGTACCTGGTGGATTGCGTGTGGATTTTCTGTCGACCAATACCGGTTGTTTTGGGAATTTACGTACCCAGACAGGTGGAACCACGCCTCGTCACTCATGATGAGCATTAGTGGATCCACTGACAACATTGCTCAACAGCCATGAACAGAAATGCACCCTCTTCTGCAGGTCAGACTCCTTCAGTTCTTGCACAACACTTATCCGGTACGGTTTTAACTTCAGTCCCCTTAAAACACGTCTGCAACTTGTCTCACTCGCATGAACCTGTTGACTCAATCTCCTGGTTGACTTTCGAGGACTTCTTGTCATTATCTCCTCCACCTGCATCTTTAATTCAGGTGTGCAGACAGATGGTCGTCTGTTCCTGGGAGCATTTTGAACCGATCCTGTACGCCGCCATTCTTCAATCAATTCCTGAATGGTGCTTTTTGCTGGCACAGAACGTCCTGGAAATTTCTCCCGAAACAAATTCTTTGTTTTCACAAAAGATCCAGTGACAATGAACCCTTCAACAATGGCAACACGCTCAGGTATCGAATACGGCATTATCACACACTGACACTCACCCGGCTTAACACAACGAGGCCTTTTTCTCAACTGGTTTCGACAAGTTTCACTGGCTGCGGCTGCACGTGACTGCTGCAGGTCACGTAAGTCGATCCGACCTCGACACGCCATCTCTTGGTAGGAAGGTAAATTATTTAAGTGTTGCCAAAAACACAATATACCAGAATATTACGACGGGCCGGTCTTACGTGCCGCACCCTGTATAATCGGTAACAACCAACAAACAATTTGAAAATGTGTAGAAGACTTGCTTACCAACCTAATGCCATGCTGTTTAAATTTCATGTTGCATATGTAAAAGAATAGAAATTCTATACATAGGATGAATATATTTGAAACTGAAATTGTATTTTAGATATTTTGGAGGACGGATTTTTAAAGATATACACTTTTTTGTTTTGTTAGATACTTATTTTTCTATTTAGTATACAAAGAACGCTACATTTTTAATTTACCGCATTAATGAAAATACATTTAAGGTATAGGAACAAAATTTAATAATTTTATAACTAATTTAATACAAGTTGTATTCAAAATAACGGCTACATTACGGATTATGTGGAGCTAAGCGTCAATTTTACTAACTAAATTATAGGTACTACGTACATACTAATTTTACTAGAACTTACACTAGCTTCCAGCTTTCACTTGGATGAAATTAACATTAAGGTTTTGATTTACATTGGACTTATTTGGATTATGCTCTGAAATTAGAATTCTTTCCTTTATAGTGGGAAACTTCATATTTGTGATTACTTGGAAATCTTGTAACTACGTTTGGATGGAACAAATGTTTATTTCATGATAATTATTGTTCTTGTAGATGATATAGATATTTGTACACTGAATAAAAATATGATTACAGACATATTAGTTTTGCCAATACTTTTATTAGGAATTGTACTAAGAATTTCATGCACTAGAGGTTACAGCCGAAAACTTAATAATTTTAAGTTTAACGTCCTAGGATTATGCCTGCTAGGGTAAAGGACACATTGATGATGAGAAATGAATGAAATGGTGGAATGAGAATGTGGGAGGAGACTGGAGAATAATGAGAAACCCTTATGTACGGTATTTGTCCTAGTTACGAACATATATGATCCGGAATATAACCAAGAGTATTGGAGCTACCAATTACGCAGTGTGTTTTCCTATAAGTAAGAATAGAGCATATTCTTTGAAAAGATTGTTGATAATTCCAGGGATGAAAGGTTATCCACTACATGTGATAGACGGTGTTGCAGAACTACTTATATATTATGTGGACTTAAGACTTACAATTGATTACAGTACTGAGACTTTACTTAAGCGAAGATCTTAGTTGAGGGCTTTCATAGAAAGGTTTTGAGTTTAAGCTTGTTAATGACTGACTACATTATTACACTTTGCAGTAAATATATTGAGGATATTTAAGCTTGTGTCTTAAATGGATTCGAATTGCATGCCTTCTGTTTAACACTTGGACGTGCTAGCTGATTATTTATTTCCTATACTACACAACAATATTTTATTACATGTTGTTTAGTTTGACTCGATTTAGTGACATTTAAAGTACTGACAGAATTATGTTAGTTAAAAAATTGTTTCGTTTTGAAATTTTGTTACGTGTTTCGGTTGTTTACCGTAAAAATATTTTTTCTTGGAGTACATTAGAAGTTGATAGAGTATTTGACATAGATTTAATTAAAGTTGGGGATCAGAGATTCACACGTTGACGTGTGATGTATATATACACAACAGATTATTAGTTGGTATATTTAGATATATTTAAAGCTACAACGGACGGTAATATTAGAATTTGATATAGCTTGCATTATGTATATATGGTGGAAGGTTATCCTACAGAATCACTATATGAATATTTGGTTGACTACAGTTTGTAGTGGGGGGCACGGTGGCTCAGTGGTAGAGCGTTCACCTCTGGTGCTTGGGGTCCCGGGTTCGATCCCAGCCCCCGCCAAGTGAACTTTGTGGTGGACAAACACCGTGCTCGTGGGTTTTCTCGGGGTACTCCCGTTTCCTCCCACTTTCTTCATTCCACCATTTCACTCATCTCTCATTATCACCGTCTCCTTTAGCCTAACCGGCATAACCGTGGGACGTAAAACTCAAAGATTTCATTTCATTTTTTACAGTTTGTAGTTTGCTGAAGTAGGTCATTTGGGAGATTATTTTTGTATAGAGATACATACTAACTACACGATGTTACTATATGATGGTCAAAATGATTGCATTTTATTCTTTAGATAATAGATATGGTTATTGGTTTCCAGGAAAAGAATTCACGGAAACTTGTATGTATTAAAATTTTTGAATACAAGATAGAACTTTATTTCATGGTATTTGATTTATCTATGGATACTATTAAATTTGACGAATTATATACATACTATTGAAACTTCAAGACCTGTTTAGTATAGTATATAAACGTAATATTATGAGGAACAACTACAAATTAACTTTAATGTGTCTTATTAGAAATATTTTATCAGAACTGGCAAATATGTTTGAAATAATTTTTAAGACAGCCAACTATGCTTGAATTTAGCAATGATTAATATTTGCTTACTACATTGACTAGAGCTTTAGTTATGTGTTATGATACCTTTACTGATTTAGTACTTTATTTGTAACCTGAGTTGCATACATTTTAGGATAAATTAGGTTGTACCACTATTTGTTTGTAGATATTGCAGTACGATTAAAATTTATTTATATTTGAAATATGGCATAATATTAAGTATGAAGTGTTGATAACTAATATTTTAACTACGACTTACAAGGAACACAAGTTTAGATTATAGTTCGCAGGCTTGAAACTATTACTTTTCTTTTAAGAAGTGGATGGTTACCAAGATTTAAGAGCTAGGACAATTGATTTGTACACTAGCGACATCTATTTTAGTAGATTGGAGATATGCTATTTATATAAATTTAATTTATTTGTATCGGAATTAGTAGATAGAAGTCCCTTATTTTTATAATTACTTGGTGATGTTGATTCCTTTAATCATCCATAAAGGACATTCTTATTACTAGCACTTAGATTTACATGGTTGGAATCCACCTAACTAAAACAACGTTAGCTATGAGCAATATTATGATCCATTTGGAGAGAGTTTTTAATTTTTGAGTTGATATCAGCGAAAATAAACGGTAGAGACTTATTATGTATTTGGAATTATAAATTACGATTTTGACGGTTGTATTGTTATGTGTTTGTTTTATAATAAGAACTAAATTGTTTATAATATGACTGATTGACTGATGGTTGTTAGAATATTGATATCTATTTAGAATAGATACATGGCAACGCACCTTGTGACAAATATTATCCTATTTGAATTACCATAACTGACAGACTGACATGTTTTGTTTATATATTATAATATAAATGGGTTGCAATTGTATATAATGCCAGCTGAATAGTACATTACAGATATTTATTTTAATAGATAGCCGGGCCAGCACAACTATTGACAACTAATATTTGTTTAAAGCTATGATTGACAGATCACAATATTTTGACTTTATAGGTAATGCTTGGTTTACAATATCAAAATTAACAGTTGATTATTAAATGATTTCGTTTATTTCACTAGATAGGAAGACAGCACTACTGACGACTATTATACTATTTGAACTATGAAAGAAATTACAGTTGGCTATGTTTTTGCTTTATAATAAGATATACATATGGTTTACATTTATGGATGAGCTTTTCGATTACTCCACTAGTTATTTATTTATGTTAGATACGAGGCAACACAACTAGCGAAATCTATTATTTTATTTGAAGTATTAAATGCAAGAATGTCAGACTGATTTCTTCTTTTTATTATATAATGTATTGCTTTATATAAAGGTTGGATATATTGATTAGTACATTACTAAAATCTATGTTAGATAAAAGAAAATACAACTAACGACATCTATGATCTTATTTTAATTATTAAATTCATGAATGTCAGGTTGAATTATTTCACTTCAAATATTCTTATTAAATAGTAAATATTTTTAAAATGGCTGCATAGTAACAAGCTACATAGGCGTCAAATACGACTCTCTATACAGCATTTCCCATTAATTACAACATGTATAAATTATTAGGTTCTTGACTGACAGACTAAGACGTTTTACCTTTATGCTAAGAGACTAATTATTTTGAATATTTAATCAATCAATAAATAAATATTAATGCATATGCATTATATGTTTATTTTACATAACTTTAACCTCCATTTATTTTGTTGTTTATATCATCTGGTTATTGTAGCAGTTTTTTGTTAAAGAAATTTGATAAGATAAATATAACTATATAAATGAAGGTAAGTTGCAATTATATATTTGTGGATCACATATTGAATAAATATTTGTTTGATTTGTGAGTTGATGACTATGAGTTAAACAAACACAATGTGATTTTTATATTTTTATATCAGTAAGCATAACATTAAGAATAACTTTTAGGAATATGGACTAATTTTCTTCTACTGAAGAACAAGATATTTCTATAAACAGAAATTTCTTTTTCGAGTACACGAGGTTACATGAATCATAAGGATTGTTTACAACTAACTGGTAATACTATATTGATGAGACTATAGTTTGTGGTGTGGAGGTATATTAGAAGAGTACAATAGATGAGAAATATCTTGACATTTTACTTATGAAGATTCTTTATGTATTTGTTTCATAGGGACATTAAGCACTTTATTTCAGATTGATTACAGACAAAACTATAGACTATTTTGAGTCTGACGAATTACATGATGATTTAGTTATATTATGAATATTTATAGTATTATTTGATCTGAAGGTTTGAAATCCTATCAAGACAATGCTCGTGAATGGGTGAATGTTTTGATTATTTTTATAAACATTTTGATAAATATATTTTAATTAAAAGTATCAACACAATGTAGGATTTGTTCATAGTTTCAAAACAAACAAAGAATTAAGCAATTATTAGAAAACTATAACCAAATTTTCATTTTGCAAGACAGTTTTGATAGTATATTAGCATTAAGAATAGCACAGAACTGTTTCCTTTATGATGGTTTGTTTTATTTTTCTGCAAGATATGTTTTATGTTACATCTGCTGATCCTATCTGATCAATATAGTGACAATTGTTTAACTGTGTTGTAACATTTGAATAAATTTGATAAAATGAAATGAAAATGAAATCTTTGAGTTTTACGTCCCACGGTTATGCCGGTTAGGCTAAAGGAGACGGTGATGATGAGTGATGAATGAAATGGTGGAATGAAGAAAGTGGGAGGAAACGGGAGAACCCCTAGAAAACCCACGCACACGGTGTTTGTCCACCACAAAGTTCATTTGGCGGAGGCTGGGATCGAACCCGGGACCCCAAGCACCAGAGGTGAACGCTCTACCACTGAGCCACCGCGGCCCAATTTGATAAAATGATGCCTACAAATTGTTTATTAGACATTTATGATTATTACCACTTTTACTATTGCTTTTAGATCTTAGGTAGAAAGAAATAATGATTTCAACAAATCGTGCTTCATGTGCTACGACAGTACATTTGTTTGCTGTTCTAATCATCTTCTTGTATTTAATTTATATTATTGCATTAGAGGATAAATAAGTTTTTTTTCTTACACGTTATGCTACTATTTACACATCAAATTACAAATTTTCCACATATTTCAGTATACTACAACGAAATGTAGGGAGATGTTACTTACATGAAGACATGATTATTTTTATGTGGAACGCAGATATTTATTTTCATTTTACTTTTAGAAATATACCGTCTATATACAGTAACAGATATTATTTGCAAAGGCTCAACTAACATTTTATTGAAGAATTACTACCAGTTTTCTTGCACATATCATTTTGCTGTAGTGAATATTTTGCATTTTATTATTAAATAAATTATGTTTGTGTTCCTTGAAACAATATTAATTATTCCTTATTGTATATGACCTTAAGATCACATAGGTCGTCTGATTAATTTTTTGTTTTGCTTTATCATAATACAACTGGGAATATTCATATATACACCAATTACACTTAGGATAGAATTATTGCTTATACAGTACATTTTTTATCAGAAAGGTGTAGTCTTAAATTTGTTCGAATACGTTTACATAAAATTTCAGCTTTTATACACTTTATTTTGCTTGATATTTATTCATATAACATTTTACTATTAAACAAAAATATAGTTTTTTAACTTATTGTCCATGACTATATTCTTTAGAATAAGGGAGAGAGACGGATGAGTAGTGCAAGTGCTTGTTGACGAAAGAAATGTAGGAAAGAGAATGCAGGAGGAAAATCATCTTTCATGGAAAACTATATTGACGCGATGTTATTCAGCATAAAATATTTTACCTATGATATTGAATTAAGGACCTTGTACACTAGTACTAACTAATCATACCATTATTTTATTGTGTTAGTATCTACCAATTTTAGCAATTAAAATTGATTAAACAGACACAACATACTTTTGGGCAGAAGATATTGATACATTTTTTAGCATGAATAGTGCTGATATTATGTTTTAATTGTGTACACACTAGCTACGACATGATGATGTAACTGTAAGTTTTTTCTCAAATGAACTTTTACGTGAAGATTGGATTGAAACCTGATTGAATTTTACGTGAAGATTGGATTAGCTTTCTGATAAAAATGTACTGTATAAGCAATAATTCTATTCTAAGTGTAATTGGTGTATATATGAATATTCCCAGTTGTATTATGATAAAGCAAAACAAAAAGTTAATCAGACGACCTATGTGATCTTAAGTTTGTATCATTACTTTGCGAAAAAGAATCAAAGACAAAAGACATTTGGTATGTATCAACTGATAAAATTAAACAAAATGCCAAACCAACAAACATATACAAATAAGAAATAGTTAATATTGTTCCAAGGAACACAAAAATGATTTATTTAATAAAAAATGCAAAATATTCACTATAGCAAAATGATATGTGCAAGAAAACTGGTAGTAATTCTTCAATAAAATGTTAGTTGAGCCTTTGCAAATAATTTCTGCTACTGTATATAGACGGTATATTTCTACCAGTAAAATGAAAAATAAATATCTGCATTCCACATAAAAATAATCATGTCTTCATGTAAGTAACATCTCCCTACATTTCGTTGTAGTATACTGAAATATGTGGAAAATTTGTAATTTGATGTGTAAATAGTAGCATAACGTGTAAGAAAAAAAAACTTATTTATCCTCTAATGCAATAATATAAATTAAATACAAGAAGATGATTAGAACAGCAAACAAATGTACTGTCGTAGCACATGAAGCACGATTTGTTGAAATCATTATTTCTTTCTACCTAAGATCTAAAAGCAATAGTAAAAGTGGTAATAATCATAAATGTCTAATAAACAATTTGTAGGCATCATTTTATCAAATTGGGCCGCGGTGGCTCAGTGGTAGAGCGTTCACCTCTGGTGCTTGGGGTCCCGGGTTCGATCCCAGCCTCCGCCAAGTGAACTTTGTGGTGGACAAACACCGTGTGCGTGGGTTTTCTAGGGGTTCTCCCGTTTCCTCCCACTTTCTTCATTCCACCATTTCATTCATCACTCATCATCACCGTCTCCTTTAGCCTAACCGGCATAACCGTGGGACGTAAAACTCAAAGATTTCATTTTCATTTCATTTTATCAAATTTATTCAAATGTTACAACACAGTTAAACAATTGTCACTATATTGATCAGATAGGATCAGCAGATGTAACATAAAACATATCTTGCAGAAAAATAAAACAAACCATCATAAAGGAAACAGTTCTGTGCTATTCTTAATGCTAATATACTATCAAAACTGTCTTGCAAAATGAAAATTTGGTTATAGTTTTCTAATAATTGCTTAATTCTTTGTTTGTTTTGAAACTATGAACAAATCCTACATTGTGTTGATACTTTTAATTAAAATATATTTATCAAAATGTTTATAAAAATAATCAAAACATTCACCCATTCACGAGCATTGTCTTGATAGGATTTCAAACCTTCAGATCAAATAATACTATAAATATTCATAATATAACTAAATCATCATGTAATTCGTCAGACTCAAAATAGTCTATAGTTTTGTCTGTAATCAATCTGAAATAAAGTGCTTAATGTCCCTATGAAACAAATACATAAAGAATCTTCATAAGTAAAATGTCAAGATATTTCTCATCTATTGTACTCTTCTAATATACCTCCACACCACAAACTATAGTCTCATCAATATAGTATTACCAGTTAGTTGTAAACAATCCTTATGATTCATGTAACCTCGTGTACTCGAAAAAGAAATTTCTGTTTATAGAAATATCTTGTTCTTCAGTAGAAGAAAATTAGTCCATATTCCTAAAAGTTATTCTTAATGTTATGCTTACTGATATAAAAATATAAAAATCACATTGTGTTTGTTTAACTCATAGTCATCAACTCACAAATCAAACAAATATTTATTCAATATGTGATCCACAAATATATAATTGCAACTTACCTTCATTTATATAGTTATATTTATCTTATCAAATTTCTTTAACAAAAAACTGCTACAATAACCAGATGATATAAACAACAAAATAAATGGAGGTTAAAGTTATGTAAAATAAACATATAATGCATATGCATTAATATTTATTTATTGATTGATTAAATATTCAAAATAATTAGTCTCTTAGCATAAAGGTAAAACGTCTTAGTCTGTCAGTCAAGAACCTAATAATTTATACATGTTGTAATTAATGGGAAATGCTGTATAGAGAGTCGTATTTGACGCCTATGTAGCTTGTTACTATGCAGCCATTTTAAAAATATTTACTATTTAATAAGAATATTTGAAGTGAAATAATTCAATCTGACATTCATGAATTTAATAATTAAAATAAGATCATAGATGTCGTTAGTTGTATTTTCTTTTATCTAACATAGATTTTAGTAATGTACTAATCAATATATCCAACCTTTATATAAAGCAATACATTATATAATAAAAAGAAGAAATCAGTCTGACATTCTTGCATTTAATACTTCAAATAAAATAATAGATTTCGCTAGTTGTGTTGCCTCGTATCTAACATAAATAAATAACTAGTGGAGTAATCGAAAAGCTCATCCATAAATGTAAACCATATGTATATCTTATTATAAAGCAAAAACATAGCCAACTGTAATTTCTTTCATAGTTCAAATAGTATAATAGTCGTCAGTAGTGCTGTCTTCCTATCTAGTGAAATAAACGAAATCATTTAATAATCAACTGTTAATTTTGATATTGTAAACCAAGCATTACCTATAAAGTCAAAATATTGTGATCTGTCAATCATAGCTTTAAACAAATATTAGTTGTCAATAGTTGTGCTGGCCCGGCTATCTATTAAAATAAATATCTGTAATGTACTATTCAGCTGGCATTATATACAATTGCAACCCATTTATATTATAATATATAAACAAAACATGTCAGTCTGTCAGTTATGGTAATTCAAATAGGATAATATTTGTCACAAGGTGCGTTGCCATGTATCTATTCTAAATAGATATCAATATTCTAACAACCATCAGTCAATCAGTCATATTATAAACAATTTAGTTCTTATTATAAAACAAACACAGGGTAAACGTCCCCTGAACGGGACGTGTTATCATCTGCATGATCTTCAAATACACTCTCAATAATTAGTCAGGTTTCTAGCCTCAGCAAGCCATTATCGCACTTCACATCTCTCAACAACTGGTGTTTCATGGTTGAATGAATTTTCTCTTTTTCCTGAAATCAGCATTGCAACCTTCTGTCTTAAGATCAAAAAGTTTAACAGAATAAGGAGATATCACTAATAAATTTGATTTCGAGAGTATAGTAAGTAATACGAAGTACATCGCACATAATCTTATTATTAACTTCCTAGTAATGATAAGAGACAAGACTTGAAACTTAAGGCTTTTATAAGATTCAGGAGTAGTAGTTAACTCTTGCGAGTGACATCTTTCTAGACTATCTTCTCGAATGTGAATCAGTTTTATCAAAAACGACTCAGGTGATCCTGCTTACATTTCATAAATAAATATTTAAATCCAATAACCCAAGAATAATGTGTAAAACAAATTCTTATATAAAAATATGCAGGAAAGGTAATTTCCTGTTAGGGCTTTTTTTTTTTGTGTGTGTGTGTGTGTCTCTAATACGGCATGCGATTTTATTGATACTTCCTTCAACTTGCAGAAATATAACTGTTTGGGATTGCAATACATCAAGTTTACGTGAGGTAAAAGGAGTAAATTCTACCCGATGTTGCACCTTTGAACATGCTCATGCAAAATAATTTTCCAGTGAAACCTACCGAATAAATTATTCGATTTTATTAAAATATGTGTACAGTTATCTTCTTTATCGCATTCAAACAATCCTCACTTTTTGCGATTGAAAATAGTAGGGTAAACGGGAACAAATACCCCAGACTTTGGGATTTCTATATTTTAAATAATATAATAAGAAAATAATTTTCTGTAAAGACGTTCGCCAAAATTGCTAGATTTTGTCATAATAAAGAGTATAGTTTGTTTATAGCTTAACAAACATCCCAATGCATGTAATTAAAATAGATCAAGGCCCCCTTATTCTCTCGATATTCTGAAAGTTATTTCCGCGATAACTTTCGTGAAAAGTATTCGCTTTTGAACAACGTAGTATATATATTGCTTGCGATTTAAATTAGTGAAGAATGGGGATAATCCTAGGAAGGTCATTCCGCTGGTACTTGGAAGTCTCTTCAATGGTAACTTTCGTAAAGAAAAAAAATAAAATAAATAAAAATAAAATAAAATAAAAATGGAATATGTGCATTGTAGTATATTATTTCGGATGCCTCAAATTTGCCACAATTTCCTTGAGTTTAAAATTTTCGAGCCATCTTTCAAGTCTTTTTTTTCCTTTTTCCACAGCGCGGCTATATGAGACTTGGACGTACAGTTTAATGTCGAATCCGAACCACTATCATTCAATAATCTACCGGGAATCGGACCCGGGGCCTCGTCCACCTAAAGGGCGCGTGGTAGTCATAGACCAGCTGGGAGGGCTTTCCATCTATAGATGTAGCCAAAACTTTTCGTATGGGTATGCACAAATGTAATTAATTCATATTCACCATCTTACTATAACGTTCTTAAGTGCTCATTTGATGTACCTTTAAGTGGATTTCGAAAACATAAAATGTTATTTTAAGGAATCACTCCCTCTCCTTTGGCCTAGGCGGCATAATGTGGGACGTTAAACTGAATGAATGATGACAAAGGGACCTATATTTCCCCTGCAATTTTTAACTTTTAAGTACGCCAATGTAGTGCTAATAATTTATACACTACCATTACACTGCCAGTCCTAAGCCTGGATAAAGTGTGAAGGGCAGTTGACATTGCGCCTCGAGGTTGTAGCCTACTTAGTACAACCTACTAGTAGACAGCATATAATTTATCGTGACATTTTATAAATGTCAATATCGCATGTTATAAATTCATGTGGATATTCTAACCAGCAGTATTTTGCCTAGAATGTGCTAACACACTGAATAATCTCTTGAAGAAACATCCAAATTTAAGGCGCCAACACCTGGAAATCTCCCCCCCCCCCTAAAAAAAGACTGTTTTAAAATGTTAAATTACACTCGAATATTAATCTAGCAAACAGTAGGAAATATTTTTCATACTACTACTACTACTACTACTATTATTATTATTATTATTATTATTATTATTATTATTATTATTATTATTATTATTATTATTATTATTATTATTATTATTATTAGCATCGCCGATTTCCTTCTGAATCGGTCTTATTGTTTTTAGTTTAATGTGCCATGATTATGCTTTGAGGCAGTGGTATAGAGAGGGAGGCTCACCCAGTTCGATCCCCCCCTCCCCGTTAGTGCCGTAATATCGAATATGATTTTGTATTATTATTTGTGATTCCGATGTTTTGACTTTTTAAAAAATATAATTTATCATCACAAAATGTATTTTAAAGTCATGTTCAAAAGAATAACTTCTTCATTATTGATTGATTTTAAACTCAAGGAAATTGTGGCAAATTTGAGGCATCCGAAATAATATACTACAATGCACATATTCCATTTTTTTATTTTATTTTATTTTTATTTATTTTTTTTTTATTTTTTTTTCTTTACGAAAGTTACCATTGAAGAGACTTTCAAGTGCCAGCGGAATGACCTTCCTAGGATTATCCCCATTCTTCACTTTAAATCGCAAGCAATATATATACTACGTTGTTCAAAAGCGAATACTTTTCACGAAAGTTATCGCGGAAATAACTTTCAGAATATCGGGAGAATAAGGGGGCCTTGATCTATTTTAACTACATGCATTGGAATGTTTGTTAAGCTATAAACAAACTATACTCTTTATTATGACAAAATCTAGCAATTTTGGCGAACGTCTTTACAGAAAATTATTTTCTTATTATATTATTTAAAATATGGAAATCCCAAAGTCTGGGGTATTTGTTCCCGTTTACCCTACTATTTTCAATCGCAAAAAGTGAGGATTGTTTGAATGCGATAAAGAAGATAACTGTACACATATTTTAATAAAATCGAATAATTTATTCGGTAGGTTTCACTGGAAAATTATTTTGCATGAGCATGTTCAAAGGTGCAACATCGGGTAGAATTTACTCCTTTTACCTCACGTAAACTTGATGTATTGCAATCCCAAACAGTTATATTTCTGCAAGTTGAAGGAAGTATCAATAAAATCGCATGCCGTATTAGAGACACACACACACACACACACAAAAAAAAAAGCCCTAACAGGAAATTACCTTTCCTGCATATTTTTATATAAGAATTTGTTTTACACATTATTCTTGGGTTATTGGATTTAAATATTTATTTATGAAATGTAAGCAGGATCACCTGAGTCGTTTTTGATAAAACTGATTCACATTCGAGAAGATAGTCTAGAAAGATGTCACTCGCAAGAGTTAACTACTACTCCTGAATCTTATAAAAGCCTTAAGTTTCAAGTCTTGTCTGGTTGCAATGCTGAATTCAGGAAAAAGAGAAAATTCATTCAACCATGAAACACCAGTTGTTGAGAGATGTGAAGTACGATAATGGCTTGCTGAGACTAGAAACCTGACTAAATATTGAGAGTGTATTTGAAGATCATGCAGATGATAACACGTCCCGTTCAGGGGACGTTTACCCCAAACACATAACAATAGAACCGTCAAAATCGTAATTTATAATTCCAAATACATAATAAGTCTCTACCGTTTATTTTCGCTGATATCAACTCAAAAATTAAAAACTCTCTCCAAATGGATCATAATATTGCTCATAGTTAACGTTGTTATTTAAGTGGATTCCAACCATGTAAATCTAAGTGCTAGTAATAAGTATGTCCTTTATGGATGATTAAAGAAATCAATATCACCAAGTATTTATAAAAATAAGGGACTTCTACCTGCTAATTGCGATACAAATAAATTAAAGTTATATAAATAGCACATCTCCAATCTACTAAAATAGATGTCACTAGTGTACAAATCAATTGTCCTTGCTCTTAAATCTTGGTAACCATCCACTTCTTAAGAGAAAAGTGGTAGTTTCAAACCTGCAAACTATAATCTGAACTTGTATTCCTAGTAAGTCGTAGTTATAATATTAGTTACCAATACTTCATACTTAATAGTATGCCATATCTATTATATAAAAGAGAACGCACAAATCCTTTGTTAGCTCATCACGCTAATACGGCTGAACCAATTTCTTTCATTTTTGGGGGGTTATTAGGATTTGGACCCTAGATGGTTTTTATCATATCACTTTAATTTTTAATTACCAGTGTCTTGAGATAATTGACCATTCAAGTGTCCATAACGTACAAATCCTTTGTTAGTTCATCATAGGTATAAAAATAAACGTATTTATATGCAACCCGCATGACCGTGTCACTCGGCGGGTTAACATAAATGACAGGCGATATAATGTTAACATTTACTGCAATCTACTATGGTTTTTATCATATCACTTGAAAGCGAAAAAGTAAAAATTATCTAAGTAACAAAGTTTATTGCGTTCCGGGGTGACCGCAGCGAAGCAGGGCGGGTTAACATAAATGACAGGCGATATAATGTTAACATTTACTGCAATCTTCTATGGTTTTTATCATATCACTTGAAAGCGAAAAAGTAAAAATTATCTAAGTAACAACGTTTATTGCGTTCCGGGGTGACCGCAGCGAAGCGGGGTGAACGCTGCTAGTTTCAAATATAAATAAATTTTAATCGTACTGTAATATCTACAAACAAATAGTGGTACAACCTAATTTATTTTAAAATGCATGCAACTGAGGTTACAAATAAAGTACTAAATCAGCAAAGGTATCATAACTAGAGACCGGATGTTAGGCAAAATGTGTATTCTTTAATATTAAAGATATGATCAAAAATAACGTTTTAAAGTTTATATGGGAGATTATAGTTTCAATTTAAGTCAATTCTATTTTGCCTATTTCGCCCCTTACTGCCTAAATAATTGCTTTAGTGCCTAATGTTGCCTATTCTATGCATTTTCTTCAAAATAAGACTTCACTGGGAAAATATATACCAGTACCACAAATAATACGGTACATAATATATATATATATATATATATATATATATATATATATATATATATTACATGGAATGCATGCCAAACTTCGTTTCTGGAACAAAAGATCCAATATATTTTAGGCAAAAAATTTCTTATAGGCCATATATCTGGAGAACTACATGTAAAGTAGCCAATCCCAAAATATCACTTAACTCAGTATGATATGCTTATTCCGTAAAAAAAAAATACGAAAACTTGATTTAGGGGCCATTCAAAAATTTTGTTTCCTCTTATCCAAGAAATCCATTATATTTCGTCCAATCAAAAATTTTCTTATACGCGTTATATCTGGAGAACTACAAATAGTATAGCCAAACTGGAACTATCACTGAACTCAGTATGATCTGTTTATTCCGTTAAAAAACTCGATTTATGGCCCGTTCACAAATTTTGTGGCTTCTAATCCAAAATCTAGTTTTTGGCCAAGATCGCAATCTTTTAATGCACTTTTTATTATTCCTAAAATTCTTGGCCAAAACCGCAATCTTTTGATCCATTTTTTGGATCATTTCTAAAATTCTTGTCATACAGAGTAAAAGAAGATATTTACAAACAGATATGTTTCTATATTCTTTGAGATTATCTAAATCTTGAATTTATTTTTAAATTGTATTGAGTACTTACCTTCATTATTTCGTGTTACATTTTAGTGCCTATTTTACTGCCTATTTTTGAAATTTTAAGTGCCTATTTGCCTGCCTATTTTACAACTTTTTAGTGCCTAAACATCCGGTCTCTAATCATAACACATAACTAAAGCTCTGGTCAATATAGTAAGCAAATATTAATCATTGCTAAATTCAAGCATAGTCGGCTGTTTTCAAAACTATTTCAAACATATTTGCCAGTTCTGATAAAATATTTCTAATAAGACACATTAAAGTTAATTTGTAGTTGTTCCTCATAATATTACGTTGATACACTGCAGTAAACAGCTTTCCAAGTTTGAATAGTATGTATATAATTCGTCAAATTTAATCAGCACCCATAGGTAAATCAAATACCATGAAATAAAGTTCTATCTTGCAATCAAAAATTTTAATACATACAAGTTTCCGTGAATTCTTTTCCTGGAAACCAATAACCATATCTATTATCTAAAGAATAAAATGCAATCATTTTGACCATCATATAGTAACATCGTGTAGTTAGTATGTATCTCTATACAAAAATAATCTCCCAAATGACCTACTTCAGCAAACTACAAACTGTAGTCAACCAAATCTTCATATAGTGATTCTGTAGGATAACCTTCCACCATATATACATAATGCAAGCTATGTCAAATTCTAATATTACCGTCCATTGTAGCTTTAAATATATCTAAATATACCAACTAATAATCTGTTGTGTATATATACATCACATGTCAATGTGTAAATCTCTGACTCCCAACTTCAAATAAACCTATGTCAAATACTCTATCAACTTCTAATATACTCCAAGAAAAAATATTTTTACGGTAAACAACCGAAACATTTAACAAAATTTCAAAGCGAAACAATTTTTTAACTAACATAATTCTGTCTGCTTTAAATGTCACTAAATCGAGTCAAACAAAACCACATGTAATAAAATATTGTTGTGTAGTATAGGAAATAAATAATCAGCTAGCACGTCCAAGTGTTAAACAGAAGGCATGCAATTCGAATCCATTTAAGACACAAGCTTAAATATCCTCAATATATTTACTGCAAAGTGTAATAATGTAGTCAGTCATTAACAAGCTTAAACTCAAAACCTTTCTATGAAAGCCCTCAACTAAGATCTTCGCTTAAGTAAAGTCTCAGTACTGTAATCAATTGTAAGTCTTAAGTCCACATAATATATAAGTAGTTCTGCAACACCGTCTATCACATGTAGTGGATAACCTTTCATCCCTGGAATTATCAACAATCTTTTCAAAGAATATGCTCTATTCTTACTTATAGGAAAACACACTGCGTAATTGATAGCTCCAATACTCTTGGTTATATTCCAGATCATATATGTTCGTAACTAGGACAAATACCGTACATAAGGGTTTCTCATTATTCGCCCGTCTCCTCCTACATTCTCATTCCACTATTTCATTCATTTCTCATCATCAATGTGTCCTTTACCCTAGCAGGCATAATCCTAGGACGTTAAACTTAAAATTATTAAATCTTCGGCTGTAACCTCTAGTGCATGAAATTCTTAGTACATTTCCTAATAAAAGTATTGGCAAAACTAATATGTCTGTAATCATATTTTTATTCAGTGTACAAATATCTATATCATCTACAAGAACAATAATTATCATGAAATAAACGTTTGTTCCGTTCAAACGTAGTTACAAGTTTTCCAAGTAATCACAAATATAAAGTTTCCCACTATAAAGAAAAGAATTCTAATTTCAGAGCATAATCCAAATAAGCCGAATGTAAAACAAAACCTTAATGTTAATTTCATCCAAGTAAAACAGCATGGAACTAGTGTAAGTTCTAGTAAAATTAGTACTGTACGTAGAATATATAATTTAATTAGTAAAATTGACGCTTAACTTGATGTAATTCGTAATGTAGCCGTTATTTTGAATACAACTTGTATTAAATTAGTTATAAAATTATTAAATTTTGTTCCTATACCTTAAATGTATTTTCATTAATGAGGTAAATTAAAAATGTAGCGTTCTTTGTATACTAAGTAGAAAAATAAGTATCTAAGAAAACAAAAAAATGTATACCTTTAAAAATCCGTCCTCCAAAATGCCTAAAATACAATTTGTTTCAAATATATTCATCCTATGTATAGAATTTCTATTCTTATACATATGCAACATTAAATTCAAACACCACGGAATTAGGTTGATAAACATGTCTTCTGCACATTTTGAAATTGTTTCTTCCTTGTTACCGATTATATAACTGTTAGGATACACACACTAAACATTAAAATCTAAATAATGTAATCCCAAAATAAACTAAATCGTATGTTCTCCGCAATTCATAATAAAAATTATTAACTGAATTATACATATCAAATAATGTGTAATTTCACATTTAAATAATTGGGGCATGCAATAAAAACAATCACATCTACATGTTAAGTATTGATATTTCTATATCCAGTTTCATATGGAAATACGCAATCACATGTTTAGCTATAATAATTTCCTGTAACATACAAAACT
This sequence comes from Thermobia domestica, assembly GCF_964235325.1. Lineage (NCBI taxonomy): Eukaryota > Metazoa > Arthropoda > Insecta > Zygentoma > Lepismatidae > Thermobia > Thermobia domestica. The sequence goes on along the minus strand of NC_137454.1, from coordinate 267,993,114 downwards.
AAATCTTTCCCAGCCATATATATCATGATAGATATTAAATATCATAACTGACTAATAATTCAAATAGCCTAAGTTCCAATCCTATTTACGTAAGATAACACTTATTTTCATACTTCAAATAATAATAATAATAATAATAATAATAATAATAATAATAATAATAATAATAATAATAATAATTATTATTATTATTATTATTATTATTATTATTATTATTATTATTATTATTATAAATCATAATAGGCAAAATTTCAACTCAAACTGTATTATCAATCCAAAATGTGTAAAAGAACATAGTTCTAACTTGCAAGGAGCAGCAAATATCCTACAATCAAATTCTGTTCCTGCAATCAGTGTTAAATAAGCCATGCTTCCGGAAAAGAGCGACATACAAGTACTACCATGGAACGTTAGCTTGTAAACACAGCTAGTTTCGGATAGTGTACGTGTAAGCGCCAAAGAAATATCCATATTGCAGTAATGTATAGTTTTTCGTACTTTTTAAAAAACTCTTCAATACATAAGTGCACAATATTTATACTTTTCATAAAATTACAATATCAAATTCATATATTCACGCAATTAATTATTATTTATTAAATTCAGTAATAATCTTAATCAAAATATTTAACTGAGGTTATAAGTATATCCTAAAACCGGAAATTACAAATGCGGCATCGTAATATTTTTTCTTCACTTTCTCTTTGCGCAACAAGTTCTACGTCATAAAGAAGATTGCCAACATCAATGAAGCAGTGGCAACAACAAACAACCAGGAAAATACGTAGCACCAAGGTAGCGGGCGTGTCATCAAAGGTAAGTAAAAATGTATGTGTAAACTTCTTTTCCTACCTAAGCCAAAGTATAAAAGAGCCGGCAAATTGCATTAGCGCTTGGCGCAGCGGTCCTGGCGGGCAAAGACAAAGTGCGCCGTTATCTATAAAGGAAAACCAGCAACAGAAGCCAGACAGTAATGGCGCCAGCGGAAACATCTTACACACGTCATAAGGTAAATAAAAAGCAAACAAGGTTTTCTAACGCGTAATAAAAAGTGAACAGGGATTTCTGAAAAGGAATAAAAGCATGTCTTGGTTTCCAAAGGCTGATAAAAAATAACATGGGTTTCTAATGCGTTATAAAAATAAACAGGGCTTCCTATGGACTGCTAAAAAATAAACAGGGCTTTCCGAGAAGGAATAGAAAACATGTCTTAGTTTTAAAGGCTGATAAAAAAATAACATAGGTTTCTAGCGCGTAATAAAATGTAGATAGGGCTTCGTATGGACTGCAAAAAATGAACAGGGCTTCCTGTGGACTGCTAAAAAATGAACAGGGTTTTTTGTGGACTGTTAAAAATGAACAGAGCTTTCTAGTACCTAATAAAAAATGAATTGTGTTTTTTAAATGAAAATCGAAATGATGTATGGGTAAAATCAGGTGACTATCGGTCCACAAACAAGTAAAAATGTCCGTCTAAGGCATAAAAGATAGCGTAATTCTCTCTATATGGCTCTATATAGCTCTATAACTATCCAAAAGGATAAAAAAATTTCCAGATAATATGAAACAATCCTACTTAGTGTATGTCAAAATAAAGTTATTATAATATAAAATAAATTATATTGATACTATTTACTTTAGCATCTTTTTTCAACGATACAAGTTTCTATGAACTGTATGTATTTAGAAATATCCACTAACTTTTTTTGCAGGGAGTCTATCTCGCTTTCTTAAGAGATCTTCGTATGGCAAAATAGCAGAAACCACTTCTCTAGTGAGAATCGTGTAGCTGTTAGCGAATTCCCCTTCACCTTCACCAATAGCTGTCACGTATTGCCAGTTGCCTCTAGAGTAATCGGTTTCTTGGGCATGAGTGAAGGGTAAAGGGTAATTATACGAGTCATGACAGTGCATTTATGGAGTCTCATAAAATTGTTTCGGACACCTTGAGCCTCGTTCCGTAGCGGTTTTATGTCAGCGCAACGAAAATTTTGTGTTTTACAGTATTTTGCAATAGTTGACGTAGGTATTATAAATACTTGTTTGATTATTTGCGTTTCGTTGCGAAGGCTCTTACAAACATTAGCTCCATCGTTGACTAATCGCCTATTTCTGCATTCTTTATTACTCGCATAATTTCTATTTCCTCTAATGAATAGGGTTACCATCAGGGCCGTGCTGGGAAACTAATTAGGGCGGTGGACAAGTCTACTAAGAGGGCGCCCATACAAACGGGAATATATATATATATATATATATATATATATATATATATATATATATATATAGAGAGAGAGAGAGAGAGAGAGAGAGAGAGAGAGAGAGACTTTGAAAAAGTATGGGTGCCATTTTATATCAAAATCACCACCAAATTTGTTTTAATATTAACGTAAATAGCTAACCTGGAATCGAAATCCTCTTTACTACAGAAAAACTTTTAGTTCTTGTAATAACATTTCTGTCAAATAAAAAGAAGCTAAATGTATCAACAACTTAATATAGCACGCCTATGGACGCAGGAGGCTCATTGCCGCGTTTACAAAATCTCTCCATTGATTTCTACTTTATATTTCAATCTCTGCGAGAACCATTTTAATATTGTCCTCCCATCTGCGCCTCGGTCTTCCTAACGGTCATTTTCCTATTTGGATTTCCAGTTACAACTTCGAAAGCGTTTCTAATTTCTTCCATTCTGGCTACATAACCTGGCCATTTGAGCCTCCTAGACTTGATGACCCTAACAATGTTTGGTAAACGGTATAAAAAAAATGAGTTCCTTCTTATGAAGTTTCCGCCTTTCCCCATTCCCGTTCCTTTTGGGTTTCGAATATTGATTTAAGAATCTTGTTTTCAAATACTTTCAGTCTGCGATTTTCCCTCAGATTCAGTGACCATGTTTCGCAACCATACAGCACAACAGGCATGATTATCGTTTTATATTTTTGAGCTACAAATTCCTCAACAGAATTAGCGACAACAAAAATTTTTTAACTGAATAATAGCACGAAATCACTGCTTTCAGTTGACATCAAATTTTTTAGTGATTATGGTTTTAGTCTGTTAATAATGATCCTAGATATTTGAAAGTATGAACTTTGTCGAAAGAAAATATTATTTGGTATTGTAACGCATCCATAAAATGCAGTATTACAATCCCGACAAACTTCCAATTATTTAGTTTTCTCTGCATTTACTTTTAAGCCTATATCCCTACAAGCGTTAATTAAGATTTCTGTATTCCTTTCTATTCTAGGATGTTGTATTCTCTTATTTCTTTTCAAGTATTAGTCGAATGGTAAATATCTGGTCGATAGTTGATCGATTTTACCCAGGGTGCGAATTACCATGGGTTGAGTGGGATTTTCTCCCTCAATCACATTTTGTTCCCCCCAAAAGAAGTCAGCTGAAGTATCCCCACCGGGGATGCTCGCTTTCACCCCCAAACTATGCTTAGTATAACACCAAATTTCACTGATTTTTGTTATTTCTTGTAAATTTAATCTTCTATCTGTATTTCGAAATGAGCGATGTAAACTATTCACTTTCGGTCATTTCTAATTTCCCCATTATTTTCACCGTTGTTTAGTTGAACTATGTTACTATGACTACAGTTGTTACTTGCAACCGTAACCTCGTACCCTTCAGTTCATCGTCGTTCTTGAATTTGAATGTACTAATTGCGCATAACAAAGTCACATATGGATTTATAAGTGCTCTTAGTGGTTGGCCAAGAAGAAGTAAACAAATAGCTTCTTCCACCATACTTAGAGAAGTTCGGACATGTCATATTCATTCTCTACATTTGTATTCATTGTCATCTTATTTTTATTTTTGTTATATTTTTTCTTTTTCCAGTGTATTCTTTGTTAGCATATGTTCCTCATTCTCTAGTGGTTTGTGTGTATACAACTCAAAGCTGCGTTTGATTTGTGGTAATTAGCATAGTAATCACTGCCTTTTATAGTTTACGGAAATGAACTTCTGAAACTGTACTCAAAATCTGAGATATATTCTCTCGTGGCTATATGTTAACATACACGCTGGGGATGTGCCCCTAGTGAGCAGACATGTGAGGGTGAGTAAGCGCATAATTGAAGATTTCTTTCAGCATTTGCTAATACGGCTGGTTCTCCATGTCATTGTCTGTCTGTGTCTGTATAAGCACTTCAACTGGAGGAGGCTTTTTCTATTTTTCTTTTCGCTGCATAGTTTGCTGTCTACGCCAATAATGTTGTCTGAAAAACTTCAATGTAATGTTTTACATTATTTGAATAACGTAGCACATAGTGAATCAACTCATCTGTAACCTAACAGTAAAGTAATTGTAAGTGTTGACTTCTTGAGCTGTCACGGAATCGATATTTAAAAAAAAAAAGGCATGAAAAGTGCAACTTTAGCGGGGAGTAGAAGCGCAAGCTCGCTCTGAGATTTTTCAAATATTTGCCCTTCGATTTGACTTTGATGCCAGAAATCAGAACCAACAACAATCTGTTTCTCGTATGATAGGCTAATATCTAGATTTTTTTTTTAAAAAAAGTAAGTCCGGTTTAACTGATAATTTTAGGGTTTTCATAATACTGAAGTAGTTTTTTTTTTTTTTCAAGCTGTGTGTAAACGCGAAATGGAAGATTTCAATATGAGTAGAAAAATTAACATATGCTTGTGATCATGGCTGTCGCTTGGGTCGAATTATTAAGTAAATAAACCTTAGAGAACTACGGGCACAAGAGTGAGTACATTTAAACACGTTCAGAAAGATTAAGTGTGGTGTGTCCATGTCAGACAATATATACATACATACTTATTGTCAGTAGATTATTGAATAAATAAATCTCTTATTTATTAAAGATGTCATATTTATGTGTGTATGGGGGGTAACATTATTGTCTCATTTTGAAGTATTGCACCTTCAGACTTTTCGTCCTGTTTGCCTAATTTGATCCCCCCAATATAGATTATCTAATTCGCACACTGATTTTACCTAATTCCATTCTGATAATCTCCAATAATTTCATCTGCGTATGGAGTCAATCTTGCTAATACAATGTTTAAGAGGATTTATTGGATGTTGACAGAAGAGAAATGCCTCGATAATTATTAAATCTGTCTTGTTGCTTTTCTTCTGAACTGGAACAATGATTGATTCACTTCACTCTTCTGGTAATTCCTCCTTGTTCCAGATAATAAGAATGAGTTTGTGTATTTTGCTCTACAATTTTTTCCCTCCAGGTAAAATTAAGTCAATCAGAATTTCGTCTACACCCGGAGATGTGTGTTTAATTTTTAAATAGCGATTTCTATTTCTGTCTGGTTAGGTTCTGGATTATACGGTTATGCTGCATGCATTTCACTTTCTCCACGTTCATTAGTTTTTGGCCATGTGTTAAGCAAATCGTCAAAGAAATCTTTCCATCTATTTAAGATGCTATCTGTATCAGTGAGAACTGTTCCTTTAGGTTTCTTTAATATATAAGCACGAAGTTGATAGCCTTTCTTAAGTTCGTTGGTGCATTTATACATGTCCCGAATGTTTTTGTTTTCACTATTATCTTCAAGTTAATTAATTTTAACTTTCAAAAGTCGCGTTTCTTTGTTCTAAAAGTTTTAAAAGTTTTCTGCCAGATGACAATGAAATTTTATGTAGTTATTTCGTTCGGATTTTGTAGCCAACGCAGTTTCTTCTGTTTTCTCTTCTCTGCTACTTTAGTACATTCCTGGTTGAACCATGGTTTGTTCCTACGTATTTCTGCGTGCTCCAATATTTCTTTTGCTGAAATTTTAATGTTATCTCTAATTTCAACCAAGTTCTTGAACACTAGTGCACTCCGAACCTTCTAAAACCGAGAATATATTCGACACTTCAATCTGGCTCTCCTCTCACCTGACTCTTCTTTATTTAAAAAAATAAATAAATAAATAAGCCGCTCCGTTTTCAGATATTGAATATTTCCTTTATTCCACGATAGTCTTTCTTAGTATAACAATCAACTCCTCTGAACGACCGAACATCAGTTGTGCTAGACCGCTCTTTTCTGTCTACTAAAACATGATCAGTTTGAATATGTATTTTTCCATCTGATGAAGTCCAAGTATATTTATGAATGTCGCGATGTTGAAATTTTGTAATCTTCACGATAAAATTTCTGGATATTGCACAGTTCACGAGTCTAACGTCGTTGTCACAACCTTCCTTATGCAAACATTTATTCCCTATAATCGGTTTGAAAATACCCTCTGGTCCTACCTTCGCATTGAAACAGCCTAACAGAATTTTCATATGGTATTGCAGGAGATGATCAAATACCCATTCTATTCTTTCATAAAAACTGTATTTTTTAAATCGCCATCCTTATTTTCTGTTGGGGCATGTGCATTTAAAACAATAATATTACACCACCGACCCTTAAGAGAAGTAAAAGAAAATCTATCATTAACAAATTCAACCTATGTAATTCCTGATATTACGTATTCGTTTGTGAACGGAAAGCCCTGTTTCTAATTGGTAATTTTTAATTTGTTCCCCGTAAAAGAACGTAAAATTTCCCGACTTGACTTCTCCATTTCCTTCTCGTCTAACTTCCTGATATCCCACTCGGTCCAACCTTTATATCTAAACTCATTTTTTACAAATTTTAACGCGCCTGCCCTATAGAGACATCTTATATTTCATGATCCAAATCTCGTGTCGATTTTACTTTGTGGAGTTCGTGCCAAGTTATCAGTTTTGATCCGAGGATTCTGCGAACTTATCTAAACAATCCTTTTTTTTTTTTTTTTTAACAGGATGAGGTTGTTAGCCTCACACCAAATTCTCAAGCTGGATTATCACCCCTTGTCTGTCCGCGACTGTTACTCAGTATATTCGCAGCTAATCTCTATATCCCAAAGGCCTTCTCCTCGATCCACAATCTGAGGACGCGCCCTGCCGTGGTGACAGGAAGACCACATTTTACGGAAATTAATACAGCTATATTTCAGAAATACAACAGGTACTGATTATCCGAACACTGACTTAAAACACACAGGAACAATCAATATGCTCGTATATATGGATGCATATTAAGACTGTGAAAGCTACAATGCCGTAAAAATCGTAAATTAGAGACTAGTGTCAGTGTAGTATTACATAAATGCATCGTACGTTTGACTATCCGAACTATTGTTGATGTATGACATTGTTTCGTTTTATAGCTATATAACTTTTTAATATTTTTATAAGTGATTATAATCTTTACCTGTTCTCTTCCAATAACAACTGTATGAATTTATAATACAAAACTGAAATACAGAAGAATAAAATTTTAAAAAAATAATGTGATATTTCGCAGAGCATCTTATGTAAAGGGCGCTTTGTATTCTTCACAGGTTCTGTACTAATAGTCAGTATTTGAATTTATTAAACAAAGCTGGTATACAGGATAACTAAAACCACTTATCTATAAAATGATGTTTCGTAGGGCGCCTTATGTAAAGGGCGCACTGTACCTTTCATGGGTTCTTCGCCAACAGTAACTGTGTGTATTTATTGTACAGAACTGTGCTATACAGAAGAGTAAATAAAATAGTTCATCTTTGATGTGGTCTCGGAAGGGCGCCTAATGTAAAGGGCGCACTGCACCTTTCGCGGGTTCTTTACCAATAAAACTGTAAGAATTTATTACTAAACACTTGTACTTTTATTTATACTGTGATAACTTGGAGGGCGCACCGGGACAAGTCCCGGTGGGCCAGCACGGGCCTGGTTACATGTACGACGCAAAATGTACGGATACTTCATACAGCAAATAAAGTAGAAATGTACGATCGTTTTTCCGTAATATTAATAACATAATATAAGTCTTTCTAGTGAAGAGAAAATCATGTTTACCTACTTGATAAAAGAAAAGTGTGTTATAAGGTTTTCTCTTAGTTTTAAGACTGTATAATAACGTAGAAACTAAATTCCAATAATAATAATAATAATAATAATAATAATAATAATAATAATAATAATAATAATAATAATAATAATAATAATAAAAATCACCAACTTCATTAATAAACATGAAACTCGGGACATTTTAAAGTCTCGACAGAGCCACTTCAGGAGCAGCTCATATTTTTTTCGAAAGCGGGACTGTCCCGAAAAATCGGGACGGTGGTGAATAATGTACCGGAGTTATATCTTGGAAGAAGATGTTTTTAAATGAATTAATACTACAGTGCAATTAGGTATAACCCGGACATTAAAAAACAAAAGCTGAAACCTTTTCTAAAATGATCATAGTACTGTACTTTGCAACTCATGCCATCATGTCAGAGAAAATCCCAAAATATCCTGTATCGTGTTTGGTCACTATGGCTGCCTGTATCGGGTTTGAGTAGCCTATTTCCAACGCCAAGAGTTTTCATGGAAACCATAGCATTTACTTTAATTGGCTACAATACAGGTTGTAAACACATACCTCGTTAAAAAATATTTAACTAGTTCTTCTTATTGTATGAAAACTGAGGAAATTTACTCTTTTTCGAAAGGAAAAAAGAGAAATTTCACAAATTTACTCAGAACAAAAGTGAAGAATTGAGTTTTTGAATCCTTATTACAACATTGTGGAGATAGGAACACAAAATACGTGCAAATTATTTGGGTGGGGGACGGTAGAGCAAGCTTCAAGAGGAATTTCTATTGACAATTATTGTAGTAAAGAAAGCTTATTAAATGGGCCTTTTAATCGTCGTTCACACAGCGAAGAACTAGAAATGGTGAAAATGGCAAGAGCAGCTCCTGAGTTAAATTTATCTAAGGATGTAAAAGAAAAACATCGCTAGTACACACGTAATTTTACATTAGGGATAAAAGTGAGGAGAAACGCGCGGGGCGTCGTTGCTCCACTTTCAAAAGCATCGATGGCGTCTCTCCACATCCTAAAAAAAAAAAAAAAAAAAAAAAAAAATCACAATGGAGAAAGATAGGTACGGGGTTACGGCATGACGTCATGCGTTCCCCTACCTTTTCAGATCCACTTTTACCTCTGCTGCATATGATAAGTTTAATTAGTTGTGAGGTAGCTCTGAGTTGTCTAAATTATTTTGTTGACCGTGCTTGTTTTAGCAATGAAGCTAATACTGGTCGAAGGAAGGGTTTTCTGACTTGAATTCCCTCCCTTCGCATTGGTATCCAGAAACATAAATGGAAGGCTCACATTTACAGTAGCATGAATGTTGCACAGTTTGGAAGTACAAGAATTGATTTACAGTTAGATTAACAAGCTTGCATATTGCCCAACACAATTTGGGCAATATTTCATGGTGTTGTGAAAATAAATAAGAATGTTTCATTGCGTTTAATTAACGCAGTTTGTTTTATTGGAAAACAAGAATTGGCTTTTCGGGGTCTAAGAGAATGAAGAATCTGAGAGTATTTATATTGAATCTGTAAATGAATTTGACCAATTACTGGCCTATCATCTTGAGAGCTCTAGAGTGTTTCGTGGTAGGGCCTACTTCTCCTTTAATTCAGAATGACCTGATGTTGGCAGAAAATAGGGTTATGATAAATAATGCTATGCTATGCGTGAATCAACTTTTGTGACAATTATTTTTGATGAACCAACTGATTGTTTCAGAGTCCATTGTGTTGGGCTCTGAAATATGTTGATACTGTCTTGAGATATGTCGATTGAAATGGGGATGCTCCACAGAGATTTATAGGATTTACGAATATCAGCCTAGGAAAAGCTACTACTGATTTGTTTCAGTACGTGGAAAATGTCGTAGATATTATTTATTTATTTATTTATTGTAACAACGCAACAGACGTTCTGCCCATTTACAGTGTTTGTTTACATGCATGGTGAAATTTCATTATTTTTACAGAACAAAAAATACAGAATTTTGTATTGTTTCACTAATTAACTCAGCTTATCATATTACAAATTGTATTCTTAAACACCATTTCAGACAATAGGAATACATCTATCATTTCACACTTTTCTTCAATACTATTGTAGTACTTCTTCAATATGCTCCATAAAGGGGATTTATACAGAGGTTGTTCAGTCTACATTTGGCCAATTTCGACTTACCTAAAAAATTTAGAAGAGCCCATGGCGCCAGGTCCGTAAGTGCTCGATGTGTTTCCCTTGGTTCCTAACAATTGCCCGACAGCGTAATTTCCATTATAATAGGCTTCACTGAAGAATGGGGAGGGGAATCTTGTCCCACTCCCTTTGCACAGCTTTCCAAAGTCCTTCCACAGTTGTCATACGCCGTTTTCCCAAAGCCCGCTTCGGCAATCCAAATCCACAATAGTCCATAGGACTTGCATCTGGAGATTTAACATGTACCTCATTGAAAGGTATCACGTGTATACCACTTGCATCCTCCATCTCCCTGTAGAATGCGAGGGACGATCGTGAGGTATGTGATAAGACCTTGTCCATGTGAATGCGCACCAGATTGGCGTCATTTCCGTACATTGTCGGAATCTCATGCTCGTAGATCGGCTGGATGATCTGCTCCTGAAAATACTGCGAATTTATTTTGCAGTTCTTCGCCACCCTATGAATCTTCAGTTTACCTCGGTAACAGTAGCCAGTAATCACCATAACTCTTTTGGAAAGGATTCTTTACAGACACGGACCCACCTTCTGAAGTTCTTTGCGCCTTTCTCTCGGTACATGACAGCGGCGTAGCGTAAGGGAACGCCTGTATGCCCGGCATCCTCTGTTAATAAGAGAAAAGTACGTATTTCATTATATTTATAAATTGTTTGATTGTATTTATCACAATTATTTCCACTGCAATCTTGTGGATGCGCTCTCTCGCTTTACTTTGGCAAGCGGAACCTACGCACGCGTATCACTCAGATGCACACTTTCTGCCTTTCCTCTTGTTGTATACTATGTTCCTCGGGCATCCAGGCCTACTGCAAGCATCGGGGTTTTCGTCTGCTTTCTGTCGAATGCGCATGACCAACTACTCCCCGCCAAACCTTTGCAACCCAACATTTGCTTTAGATATAAGCTGGCGTATGCTCAAGTACTGCCAACTCTATATATTTTGAACTAAGCTATGGTTTCTGTATAGAACGTACGACCGCTGTCAAGGAAATAGAACAAAACATAAATAGTTAGTTCAACGCCATTATGAAGCATGTCGCTTATGTAAGTGATAGTATAAAAATAGTTATGCTTTAATCGTAATTAAATGCATCGTAGTTGTAATAGTAATTAAAGGCAAACTAATAGTCTACATCATAAATACATATCATGTCTCAGAATGTAGCCAGATATTCTTTGAGAGGACTCACATACACAAGCATAACTATAATGCATTCTGTAGAATCACGGTCACCGATCCGGTAGGCCACCCTCTGCCCTTCACAAAGTTTACTTGTGCTCTTCCGCATCTGGATATCTGACAATGAAGTAGATATACAGAAAAAGGCCCCCAGAGTTGCTTTAAGTGCTTTCTATTTGTTTCTTCAAATGATATAAACACTCAGTCCCATATTCACGAACGGGCACCTGAGGTCCGGACCCAAGATGACAAATTTCTAGGGGTGACATTAAAAAAAAAAAAAAAAAACGAGATTGAAGTATGGTATGCGGAGAAAGAAGCTGCCCACGAGAAAGAAATAAAGGGAATTATACTGAAAACAATATTTATACAAAAGTGGAGCCGGTTTTTCTCGTCACAATGCTAGTGGCAGAAAAGGAGCTGAGACAATTGCTTATTGGCGTCTAACGTAATCTACGCATTTGCTACTGTATGCCCTACCAGGCGTGCAATTACGGGAGTCGGGCCCCTAAATGTTTTGGCCTCCTAATTATTAAGAGTAGGTATTGATAAAAGAGATCCAGAATTGTGACGATTGGACCCCCTAGCATATTTGTGCCTCTCTCCTAAACTTTAATGGCTGGTTGCGGACCTTAATGAGCAGACTCAGCCTGTTAATCTTCTATTTGTGTTGTGTAATCATATGGGATGGTTGCTAATTATACCGTGCTAAATATAAAGCTTCTGCAAGTTGTTTAATGAACATGGTTTTACAATCCTTTCTTGTGATAAATTATTGGCTCACCTCTCCCTGGCTATGCCCTTGCGTTCTGTACTAGATTTATGCTTTTGATTAGCAACATTGATCGTTGGTGGTCAAGAAAAATTGGCGGTATATTTTTTTTTGCGGTGTGATTTGAAATGAATATTTGTTTTATTTTTTTACTGTAGTATGAAGAAAATTACATTTATAACTAAGAGACAAAGCTGTGGAAAGTGTTCGGCTGCTACAAGGTATAGTACCTTACTAACTTTTAGCAAATAATGACTACGATAACAATACCAGACACAAATTTAATTTATTTTTTTGTTAACAACTACCATATCTCGGTTGACTTACGAGCAGCGCTGCTCTCTGAAAGGGATACGACCTACCCCAAAGCTTTCCATAAAAACGACAACTAGCAATCAGTCACAAATATTTCAGTCTTCGTGGTATGATGATAGGTTTCCTTGGATTTCTGGGTGTTCTGTAGGGAATAAAATGTTATGTTTTGTCTGCATTATGTTTGGGGCAAAGGAGTCGGAGTGGTGTTCAAACGGTATTTCTGATTTGGGTAATTTCATGAAGAAAGCTCTAAAACATGAGTCATCAAAACAGCATTTGCCGCATAGTGAATCTTTTCACTTGCTAAGGAAAATACACATTGAACATGCATTGCATTGTATTGTATTATATCAGACAAGTGACTAACTTTGGCATCCCCATTTCGGAATACCACGCTACGCTACTGGTACATGATGGCTCTCGGTTTGCCGCAGTCGGAAAGGGAAATCCATGCTTCATCGAGCGTTACGACGTACATCCATCTTTGTTTTGCCAGATGCCGTTCGTACAGCTTCCGGGTGTTACACTTTCGTTCCTTTTTGTGGGCATCCGTGAAAAGATGGCCGCGAGCTTTCATGACTTTTTCCAGCTTGAGTTGATGGTGTAACGTCCGGCTCACAGTCCCCAAAGACACGTCAAGACGATTAGCCATACACCTTTGTGTTGGCGGATTTTCTTGCATTGCCATTTTGCGAAGTTTCCTATGCATGGTGGAGGTGACCTTGGTGCATTCCCGCTTCCTAGGCAACTTCGTTGGTGATCCAAATGGTGAAGCTTCGTTGCCCTTATACTTTTTAATAACATTTTTATTCCACTTAAACTGATGTTGCAACCATTCTTCTTGCACTGTTTTCTAATGACAGAAACACCAAAGTGGGCGACATAACCTTCCCAAAACCGGCTTCGTTTGGGCGGCATTTTGGTCATAGAGCGGAAACCCACACACTTGGAAACAAATTTAACACAATACTCACAACAATGGTCCTGTTTTGTGCGTTATTGTCGTCCGCGCGGAAAAACAACTCCGTTCCCGGGAAGCCACTGCACAACACTGCAAGATGTCACGAGCTAGGTCGGGTGAGTCCATTCTGCCCGGGAGGGGGAAGGAGCAAAATCGGCCAAACGTAGGCTGAACAGCCTCTGTATATGATGTCACTACGTGCTTTCTTACAGAACACAGTACTACTGTTGCTCAACTTCGTTGCTAAACGTCGGAAGATGCAGAAATATATTAGAACTTAGTTCTATGCAGTCAATTTTATTATTTATTATTTTATGTAGAAAAACTAAATAATTAACATACCTACGTTGTTCTAATGTCAGTATATTGAAATTGTTTGTTAATTCTAGGTATGATATGTATGCAGGGTACATTCCAGTTTTTTAATACATTAGTAATCTCAAAAGATTGCTGTACTCTTTCAATCGTTTGAGTATATTTTCCATCATGAGGAGTCCAAATAAAACATGCGTATTCCAGTTTGGGTCTGATATGGGAATAATCTAATTTCAAAATTGTCATGTGGCTACTGAAGTCTCTACTTACACGATAAACAAATCCAAGACTCTTATATGAATAGCTTGCAATAGTTTCAATGGGATTTGCAAAAGTCAGTTTTAGGTCGAAGGGAACACTAAGGTCTCTAACAGTTTCCAGTCTTCAAAGATTTACGCCGTCATTAGTATAATCATAATTTATATATTTTCCTTGTCTAGTAAATGTGATAGCTTTGCATTTAGTTATGTTTTGACTAAATTTATTCACGTGACACCAGTGTGTTACGTTTTCCAAATCTTCTTGGAGGTTTTTACAGTCTTCAAGTGATTTAATTTGAGCATATAATTTTAAGTCATCTGCAAAAAGTAAAGTATGCGATTTTTTAATGTTCTTGGTTATATCATTGATAGTGATGAGAAATAATAAAGGTCCAAGATTTGATCCTTGCGTTACTCCCGATGTAGCATTAAAATTGTTGGAGATATGACATTTGTAAGCTACAGATTGTTTACGATCACGTAAGTATGTTGCGAAAAGTATTAATGCTTGCTTAGAAACATTCATAAGAGCTACTTTTTCAAGTAAGATATCGTGGTTAACTAAATCGAACGTCTTCTGAAAGTATGTATAACTTACATCCACCTGTCCTCCTTTGTCTATTTCTGCTACAATATCAGCTGTAAGTTACAAGGGTCCAAGATTGATCCTTGCGTTACTCCCTCTGTAGCATTAAAATTGTTGGAGATATGACATTTGTAAGCTACAGATTGTGTACGATCACGTAAGTATGTTGCGAAAAGTATTAATGCTTGCTTAGAAACATTCATAAGAGCTACTTTTTCAAGTAAGATATCGTGGTTAACTAAATCGAACGCCTTCTGAAAGTATGTATAAATTACATCCACCTGTCCTCCTTTGTCTAGTTCTGCTACAATATCAGCTGTAAGTTAATTTCATAGACGTATGATGGCGCATCAATAATGACGGGAAACATTAATGGATTGAAAAATAAAGTTCAAGAAAAATATCCTCTAGCTTAATTGTTACAGCTATACTCTAATTTTACAACAAAGCACTTCTTCCATTCCCTAATGTCGCATTTTCTTTAAAACACTGTCAAACTTAGCTGTTTTTTTCTCAGCATCTCCCAAAAGGTCAGAAAAGTTAAAAATCATTTATGAGAAAAAAAAACATCCAAAAGTAGCAGCAACCAGAGGGAATTTTAGATCTAGGCTTGTAGGTACAGTGTTGCCTTCAATATTCTCCTATTGAGAATTGAATCCTGAACCACGTCCATTAAAGACATCCGCGCTAGCGACTAGATCAATAGGGACTGCACAGGCATAACTAAAGAACTAGACCCCTAGTAACTACTAATTACTCCAAAGAGGGTGAGCTCATATTATTATTACTATTATTATTAATGTACAAATGTTATAAAGGTTAGTCGTAGCCCAACCCATCAAAGCTGTATACGCCACTGAAGAGTATATACACTCGTCCAAATTGTTAGTTAAGATGGATAATTTCATTGATTCGTCTAATGATGACTAACCACGGGCGTAAAGCCCTTTGTGGATCTGAGTCGATCCAATGCCACCTGTTACCGACCGGCTGAGCTACACTGTTAAAAAACTGAGAAACCGTTTCTTATCTGTGCACCGAGAATATATTTTCTTAGAAACAAGAGTTCGAAACTCCCATTAATGAGAAATAAAGAAAAGTAGATGAGGTTGTATAAAGCGAAACGAGAAAATAGACTGTTACTTTCCTTATAAATGAGAATTGTCAAATCTCTATCTAAGAAAATATTGTTTCGGTGCATAAATAAGAAACGGTTTCTCAAATTTAGGAAATTATTTTTAACAGTGTACGTCCAGCCTAGGGACAAGCACGTGGTCAGTACGTTATTTCGCTCTATCTCTAATAGGCGTGTTAGGAGCTTTATGGACCCAGTGGTCCTCACGTGTTTTATTCACGTAGCTTCCAGTTCCCCTCACGACGCTGGATGCACACGGAAAATGGAATACCCCGGCCGAGAAACAAGCCCGGAACAACACGGACGAAAGCCCATCGCTCTACCTACTAGACTGCGGAGGCCTTAGTTATGACAAAGAGTTTGTAATTTCCGATTTCATATTTAAAGATTTCTAAAAAGATTCTATCAATTCATTAAGCAGTCAAATGCCATCCACAAAAAGAGTTCGAGTAACATTTTGGTGTAAAAATAGCCAAAATACCTTATTCTACATCTATGTTATAAATATAAGTTGACAATATCTGTTTCGTGATAACGGAAAAGCAGCTGAACCACTTCAGAACATAAAGAATACTGACCTAAAGCCAGGTTTTTCTCATGTCACCTTCATTAAAATCTGTATTCTAAGAGACGAGAAATAGCTTTTAAATTTTACATAAAAGATGAGAATCTCAGAAGCCTCTCATGTTCCAAACTAGGTAGGCCCATATAAACTCTTTGTTAAAAATAAACGGCAGTGTCCCAGCGTTTCCGCAAATTCATCTCCTAAAAGCGAGATGAAGGTAATTTGTATTATTTTTTGCAATGTGTACTTTGTAGTGAACAAATACTGTGTGCGTTTTCTTGGTGTTCTCTCGTTTTCCTCATTTTCTTCATTCCACCATTATCATCCATCTCATTATTGTAGTTTCGCTTAGCCTCATAGTATAATCGTAGGGCGTTAAGCTCAAAGAAAAATAAAATATATTTTTCAACATATAAACATGAAATCTGAAGTTATCTGTCTCATTATCACAGAGAAATGATCCGTTATATATATATATATATATATATATATATATATATATATATATATATATATATATATATATATACAGGGTGACCGCGTGACTATGTTACAAAATTTAAGGGATGATTCCTGACACGGAAACAAGAAAAAAAGTTCAAATAAACTTTTGTCCAACGTACATAATTTCGGAGCTACAAGGTGCCGAAAGCGTGGGAAACTGACATTCAAAGCTCTATAGCTCGACTATGGTGAATGATAGAGCTAATGCGGTATGGTCACGTCAAAGACACCGAAGCTGCTGTATTCAAAAATGCTTAGGTCGAGATCGTGCAATTTGTGCACAAGGGATTCCCCAAAGGAGCGTAGGGATTCCCGGATAATCTGTCAAGAAAGATGGGTCGAAAAGGATACGGTTGAATAGCTGTCCCAACTGCTAGCAATAATGCGTCTGTACTAAGTCGATATCTCGCACAAGCACAAAATGGCGAACAGTTTTATACGTGCCATGTGTGGTTGCATAACGCGCACTAAATAAGAATGGGAAACATGAAAGGAAAATGTGAATAATTTAGTACAAATGTTAAATACATGATATTACGCTGTCCTATCATTGAACATACGCATTTAATAAAAGGCAATAGTCATGAAACGTTCTAAAATGTTGTAAAAGGATCACACTATTAGTCTTTCTTCCATGTATTGTTGTCATTGAAAACAAATAAACAAAACTGAGCGAAACAACCATAATGCAAAAGAGGTTGTTTCCTAAAAACAAAAGTCACAAGAATGGGAATAATGTCTTCAATCAACATTTTACAGCAGGATTGAATGCAGCCAAGAACATCATCAATTACCTGTAAACGAGACAAATCTCCCAATTATCCTACAATAGGTGATGGACATGGCGTCCCTCTACTTCAACACAGGCGTTACAGCGTCGCAGTAAGTTCTGACGCATCCGCTGTAACAACCCAGGATCTGTTCTTATAGTATCACAGACAGCGAGTATTCGTGCTAAGTTCTTCTGCGTTGTCTATAGACGTTTCATAGACAAGTGTTTTGACATGACCCCACAAGAAAAAATTAAGTGGAAGCAAATCTGGGGAACGTGCATGCCAATTACAAGGACCGCCTCTTCCAATCCATCTGTCACGAATCGTTTGATTCAAATACTCTCGAGCACTAGCTGAAAAGTGGGCTGGGGCGCCATCATGTTGAAACCACATCCGTTGACGAACACCGAGAGGGACATCCTCTAATAACTCTGGAAGTATGTCTCGCAGGAATCTCGTATACACTGGTGCAGTTAATCGTGGTGGTAGTAAATATGGACCTATTATCTGATCACTGATAATACCCCCCCACATATTTATGGCGAATCGGTCTTGGTGGCCCCTTTCCACAATTGCATAAGGATTTTCGTCTGCCCATACATTACTATTGTGACTATTAAATATCCCGTATTTCGTAAAACAAGCTTCGTCGGTGAAAAGCAGGTAGGAAGCAAACTGTGGATCAATTACAGAGCGTTGGAGAAACCACTCTCAAAACCGAACGCGAGGTTGAAAGTCAGTTGGACGTAAGGCCTAAACCCTCTGCGGGTGATAGGGGTGTAACTGTTGCTCGTGTACTACTTTCCAAACAGTATCTTGTGCTACTCCCCTTTCACGTGCTACTTTCCGGGTACTTACTGTTGGGTCTTGAGTGAAACGGTCAAGCACTTGTTCTTCAAAGTTCGGAGTACTTGTGGTTCTTCGTCTTCCTTGGTCGTAGTATTGAGGTTGTAAATTCCCCGTGTGTCGTAAGCGTTGAAAAAGTCTGGCAAACATAGTATGGGCTGGATGTCTTCTTTCTGGATACTTCAGTCGATATAACCTATTAGCTTGTCGACTGTTGCCATTTGCTTGACCGTATACAAATATCATGTGCGCAAGTTCTGCTATCGAATACTCCATTTGATCTCACATTCGAACAAGCAAAGCACAAACTGCACTAAGGAACTCGTACGCTACGAACAAAACCACATGAAGAATGACCTTCCACCTTCCACAACACCTTCTAGTAGGGTTGTCTTATACTTTCCTTACCTTCGATTGTTTTCTACGACAGAAGGAAGAACAAATGCTAATGATCGAACCTGCAAACTGTGGTGTACTTCAGGTGATAGCACCGTCTGTGAAAACAAAATATCTTCTAAACGATAACAATACGACATGTTAAGCATTCTAGACAAAATCTCGGAATTAGTCCTGCAAAACATCGGAAGCAACGACTAAAACAAACGTCCTGATAAATTGTTTTTCCTTGTTCTTTTTCAATGTTCGGGTAACGCACATTACGGCTAATGATAAGAAACGGATATTTTACTGTTGTTCTCTGGCAGTGGTCAAATTAACATGGGATGGCGGAAAAATCCCCCTCTCGTAAAAAGTATCCTCGGCTCGTATCATCAAATGAAATAAAGTTTCTGCCTGGAAGAAAGCACCCATATCCCCCGGTTTTTCCCCTTAGTTTTACTTGCTTTCAATGACAAAACTACATGAAAGAAAACAATGATAATGTGATGTTTGTACAACATTTTAGTACGTTTCATGACTATTGCCTTTTATTAAATGCGTATGTTCAATGATAGGACAGCGTAATATCATGTATTTAACATTTGTACTAAATTATTCACATTTTCCTTTCATGTTTCCCATTCTTATTTAGTGCGCGTTATGCAACCACACATGGCACGTATAAAACTGTTCGCCATTTTGTGCTTGTGCTAGATATCGACTTAGTACAGACGCATTATTGCTAGCAGTTGGGACAGCTATTCATCCGTATCCTTTTCGACCCATCTTTCTTGACAGATTATCCGGGAATCCCTACGCTCCTTTGGGGAATCCCTTGTGCACGAATTGCACGATCTCGACCTAAGCATTTTTGAATACAGCAGCTTCGGTGTCTTTGACGTGACCATGCCGCATTAGCTCTATCATTCACCATAGTCGAGCTATAGAGCTTTAAATGTCAGTTTCCCACGCTTTCGGCACCTTGTAGCTCCGAAATTATGTACGTTGGACAAAAGTTTATTTGAACTTTTTTTCTTGTTTCCGTGTCAGGAATCATCCCTTAAATTTTGTAACATTGTCACGCGGTCACCCTGTATATATATATATATATATATATATATATATATATAATATACAGTCAGCACTTGGTTTGAGCAGTGTTTTTAGATATCCAAACTATGCTGTACATAATTATCGGAAGTCTTACAAAATGGTATGTCCCGTCTGTCTCTGGACATGTATCAGACCAAAACGATAAGAGATATGAATAAGCGGTATCTTTGGAATTGTTTCAAAGTCTCAAAGATAGGTTCAACATCGTACGTTAAACTCTGTTAACTGCAGAAGTGGAGATGTAATGGTCGAAGGACACAGGTCTTTAATTGTGCATTTTGTGTCACATTGATCAGGGAAATGGTGTGGAAAGCCAAAAATAAATTGAAAAGCAGCAAATTTCTTATCATCGAATTTAAACAACTGGCCCTACTCCGACAAGCTGGGCAAGCCTTTGGTGTCCATCAGATGGAAATATTATCATTGCTCTGGAGAATCAGAAGTATTGTCACCTCCGAATGACAGTTGATTAACCTTATTAGTGAAAAGGGGAGGCAACTTAAACTATGCTATTGCGCGAGCAAGACTCGTACGTTTAAAGTAAATATTTACAATACAGAGTATTGTACAGAGTATTGTTTCTTGTGTTGTGTCAATGTATGTAATTTCCTTGTGCGTGATATGTGTGTTTCGTGTGTGTGTATGATTTTTCTACTATTTATGTGTAGTTCTTCGTGTGCATTCTTGGTCATTGCTCGGTTTGATATACTACGTACGCTAAAACATGACATGAGAGCTCCTGGGAAACTTCTATTAAAATATTATCGACGTGTAGCAACATTCTCATTTGTGACTAGTATTTGCAAATCAGCTTTTTAGTCACCCAGTCTTTGGTATTTTGCATGTTTCTTAATTTTTGTGTACATTATGCGTTTTATTTATTTATACTTTTATTCTTTTTATTTCATTGTCAATAGTACTTGAATTTTAGCATGACTCAAATAGAAATACAGCCAGAGATAGCAACACTAGCTTCAACTTCCACAAAAGTATTTCGTACTTACTCCTCCACTAAGTACCACTTAAGACCACTTTCTACCCCCTCTCCCTGCGCCTTCTTCCCTCTTCGACCCCGACAGCACAATTACAGCAAACAGAACTGGGTGGGAAATCCAGCAGCTGGGACCCAGGGATGTAATGGAGGGTATACGCGGGTGTACGGCGTATACCCACCTCTAATTTTTGGAAACTGTCGTATAGCCACCTAAAATATGCAAAGTACGCTGGTATACGCTACATTCGATCCACAGCATACTCACTTCATTGGAACAAACAACAACTGCTTTTCATGTACTTTATTTAAAAACAAAAAATCTCACTAAAAAGTTGTTCGTCAGGCTGTTGCCGCGAATGATGTCTAAATTCTTTTATGTGTTTTCGGGGTGTGGGAATAGTTTTCCCAGAATCCCTTCTATAATGGAAAACAGCAGTCTGAACCTGCAGTGTTTTTTTCCTCAATATGTCAGATGCGCTATCCCTACCTTCTGAAAGCTGACCTCTGGTATTAATTATATAAAGCTAAGCTGTTTCCAAACGTTTTTTCTTGGAAACTCTTTTGTTTCTAAAGATTAGTTGGAGATAGAGGGTTGAGAGTGAGGAGTAGGGCCTATATTGATGTGGTCACGTTGAAATTTTTGGTCTGACATAGGAATGACTACAGTTTTCACGCCTTCTTTGATCCAAATTCAAAGTCTGCCAATGAGATACAATTTGAAATATGGGATGGAACCAGCTCTCTTCTAATCGCCGAAGGAGGTTCTGAAAAAATGTGGACTTTACTTTAGTTCAAGGGTTGAGAGGAAATTGAATGAATATAATATTTGCGCCAAGAAATCGTTCACCTCCACAAAAATAGCAAAACATGTGTTCTATCATCGGTCTAGTTTGAAGCATTAACCCTCTTTCCCAATACCATCAACTACAACAGTGAACCTAGGATTAGTACTGTTCATTTGTAGCCGCAATTGGCATCAAAGAAAGCGGCAATTTATTTCTATAAATGCTCAGCAGCTAGTACTGTAGTAGTAGTTTTCCCGCAACTTACTGGGCAGGAAAAAAGGAAGGGTAAAAATAAACATTTTTCTTCATGTTTCGGTTTCATTCAGATAAGAAATATTTTAGCGTATGAGCATGTCACAGCAATCTTTGACCATTTCAGTACAACCGTCACTTTGAAAATATTTCCTTAGTACTGTTTAAACTTTCTTTGTGGGTTGTTGACGAATTAAGAGTTGCTTCGCAATTTGCAAGATGTTCAAAAAGTTTCTAGAAAATTGGTTAAAAAGGAAAAGAGACAGTACCATTGTAAATTCCGTTGATGAAAGTGTAAACGACATCTAGAAATAGTGAAGAAAAATCCAAAGAACATGTTAATTTGCCAGCTACTACTTCAGAGAGAAACGTAAATATATTTATTTATTTATTTCATATAACGTACATAGGAAGACGACACATACAAATCTTAATCTCAACGCAAGCAGCTTCTATCACGAGTCACAACGTCTTACATTGCTAAACACCTTGATCTAGAGAGCAGTCTTTGTAAATGACTAGGAAAGGTTACAAGAGGAATTCAACTATCTTCGTTTGACACTACAAAAGGATGACTACAGTCTTACATATATCAACATGGCCATAAAAAAAGGGCCATTACTTCCCAAAACAAAGTGATCAAAAAAGTTAAGAGTGAGGATTATTTTCCTACTACCATATTACCTTTCATTGACTGACCGACTGAAATTCAACGAAAAGATATATCAAACGCAATCCCCACCCAAAGGCCGCACCTCTGGTAAAGTCAGCAGAATACTTGCCTTGTCAGACATGATATAAGAGTTATTCATAAACCTCCAATCAACATCAGATGATTACTCAAACCAGTGAAAGACTACTTTCACTTGCGCACTCCTGATGTATATCGTATACAATGTCAATGTGGCAAATCATAATAACCTACAATTGAGCAACGATGAAAAAACAAATTGATTTTATGTATACCACCATAGTAGTCAAGTGCAGCAATTTTTCAGACAAAATAATAAATAAAGCCATAGCTATCTTAATAGACAATGAGTTTCAACTTACCCCTATCTAGTCGGCCCTTTTCAGGAACAAAAAATACATTCTACAAAGCCATTTCTCGTAGCCACAAGAATAGACAATTAGGAGCCAGCATCTCTCAGCCAACCAGAAGCCAGCATTTCTCTCAGTCAACCGAAAGTCCCATTGATAGCTCCGCCCCTAAATAGTCACCATATTTACATGCCCACATCTCCGGTGTCATCATAATGCAAGTGCTTCATGGACCGAGAGGGCAAGTTGCAGTCCACGCGACCGCGCAAGAATTATCGTCTACAGCATACAGGAGCGGTGCAAGTCTATGGAAGCAGAATAAGTGACCGCACTATCTCTGCATAAGACTGTTAAATCGCAAAGAAAATTGATTGATACGATTGACTAAGATAAGGCTAAGGGATCGTGCTACTCTTATAAGAGTAGTATCATCCAGTTCTTATTGGAGACATCTGACAAGCGAGATTTTCCTTCTGAACAATATTGACGTTAAACAAACCAAACGGAGAGGTTTAACTATTTGCTCCCCTTTCCCTCCTGAGTGACCGAGCTTACAGTAGGCACTCTTGCATGAACGGACCTTGCCAACAGTCGGAGAGCAAGTAGGCTAAATTTTTCCCAACAGGACGAACACCTACAACATCGTAGCTCTGGATACCTTGTGGTGTTATACAAAGGGGCTGGTTACACGAAGAAAACAAACATCTACTCATCTTGCAAATTACTGGAAACAGAGCGACAGTGTTAAGGGCCTTTTTAGGTTCACTCAGGAATTTAAATAAAAAGGAAATATGGAAACGCCACGGAACACAGGGAGAAGCCTTCTAAGCAAAAACAGACAAGAGATGTTACTCGTAGAAGACCAATCAACAAATAGAGGCAAGCAAAGGAAACCTTTCCAGCTATCGCCAGAGAAGTCGGTGCAAAACATTCACCCCCGTGAAGTTAGCGACAAAAAGTTTAATAAATCGATATTTTTTTAGAGTTCTGAGTAGTACTCAAAGAGTTCTAGAGTTCTTGCTAGGTTAGACCTATAGTTCTGGGTGAATAAAGATTTTATAGCGATTTTAAAGTTTCGGTGCTAACTTCACGCAACATCAAAAATCTTAAAATGTCTATATTTTTTTAGAGTTCTGAGTAGCACTCAAAGAGTTCTAGAGTTCTTGCTAGGTTAGACCAATAGTTGTGGGTAAATAAAGATTTTATAACGATTTTAAAGTTTCTGTGCTAACTTCACGCAACACCAAAAATCTTAAAATGTCTATATTTTTTTAGAGTTCTGAGTAGCACTCAAAGAGTTCTAGAGTTCTTGCTAGGTTAGACCTGTAGTTCTGGGTAAATAAAGATTGTATAGCGATTTTAAATTGTCGCTGCTAACTTCATCAAAACCGAAAATCTTAAAATGTCTTTATGTATTTAGAGTTGTCAGTAGCACTTGAAGAGTTCTAAAGTTTCTCATGAAAATTTAGAACAATTCTCGCAAAATAAGGGAATAAATGGGAAATAAATGTTTCGTCATAATCTACTGACCACACATGCAATTGGTGCAAATCATTAACAAATATACTGCGTGAAGTTAGCACCGAAACTTTAAAATCGCTATAAAATCTTTATTTACCCAGAACTATTGGTCTAACCTAGCAGGAACTCTAGAACTCTTTGAGTGCTACTCAGAACTCTAAAAAAATATCGATTTATTAAACTTTTTGTCGCTAACTTCACGGGGGTGAATGTTTTGCACCGACTTCTCTGGCGATAGCTGGAAAGGTTTCCTTTGCTTGCCTCTATTTGTTGATTGGTCTTCTACGAGTAACATCTCTTGTCTGTTTTTGCTTAGAAGGCTTCTCAATGTGTTTCGTGGCGTTTCCATATTTCCTTTTTATTTAAATTCCTGAGTGAACCTAAAAAGGCTCTTAACACTGTCGCTCTGTTTCCAGTAATTTATAAGATGAGTAGATGTTTGTTTTCTCGAAAGTAAAACATTTCGTGAGGTTTTACTAGGCATTAACCTTTCATATGAGCTCTTAACCACTCTTTCCATACTGGTGCATCACATTTATTACTCGGTTTTAACTAACAAACCGAAAAAAAATGTTAACGACGGACAATTACCAATTCCAGGTATGTACACATCTTACCATAATCTAGAGTTCGTCTGTTACTCCAATTAGGGATTTCCAAAATTTTCCGGAATCAGGATTCCAGAAAATGTACTTTCCGGAATCGGAAATTTTACTTTCTGGATTTAGGAAAAATCCGTAATTCGAAAAAGTCCGGAATTCTGGAAAAATCCGGAATTCAGAAAAATTTCGGAATTCGAAATCCTTTTAGATATTGATCAACACCAATATGATCTCTCTATGACTTGCGGTTTCCGAGATATCGGTCCTTAAATTTCTGTAAATCGGCCATTTTTGGCCAATATCTCGGGAACGGTAAGAGTGACACGAAAAATGTAATCATTTTCTCTGATAGTTTTTGATGCTCTATCAAATGCACTGTTCAAAATTGAAAAAAATCCCAAATAGCAAACAGACGGACAGACAGACAGACATAGATAATTCAGTAACGAACTTTTTAATTTCGTTGAATATGTTGTAACTCGCGATATTCCGCCCGGTGACAAGTATAACTTCGGGATTCGTCTAGTTATAGCATACCAAATGCGAACACAACTATCTCGTTCGGATCTCAGTGGAGCCACTGCCTTGTCAGTAAGCAACTGTCTTCTTCAAATAACAAGTTGCAATATCTCGAATTGTTTTCTTGGTAGATATTTCTGGTAAACACGATAGTTTATTGTAATACACGGTAATTGTAGTCTAAGATACACGATAACGAAAATATGGCATAATAGACTAACATAATAATATGCAAATGCTACACTGGAAAATAAAATCTTTGGAAAATCGTAAATCTGACATTCATGTTCACAGTCATACTTCATTATTTAATTTTAATGATTACTTCATTATCAACAAACTGAAGAAGTTCGTTTCTGAATTATCTATGTCTGTGTGTCTGTCTGTCCATCTGTCTGTTATTTGCGATTTTTTCAAATTTGAACCATGCATTTGATAGAGCTTCAAAAACTATCAGAGAAAGTGATTAAATTTTTCGCGTCACTCTTATCGTTCCCGACATATTGGCCAAAAATTGGCAGACTTCCAGAGATTTAAGGAGCCATATCTCGGAAACCGTAAGTCATAGAGAGATCGTATTGGTGTTGTTCATTACCTAAGATGATGGTGAACATTTTGGTACCAAACAGTAATTGATGGCCATTGTTTAACTGGCCAGTGGTTTGGCCAATGGCCAGTTGTATAGTGGCTACCAATTATTATCGGTACCAAAATGCGTACCATTCTCTTAGGTATTGAGTAACACCAATATCTTCTCTCTATGACTTACCATTCCTGTGATACTGGCCAAAAATGGCCAATTTCTAGCTATTTAAGGAGCCATAGCTCAGGAACCATAAATTGTAGAGAGATGACATTGATGTTGATCAATACCTAAGAAAATGTAAACTTTTTAGTACCAAATAGTAACCGGTGGCCACTATCCAACTGACCACTGGTTTGGTTAGTGGCCAGTTGTATAGTGGCCATCAATTAATATTGATACAAAAATGTATAACACTCTATTAGAGATTGATTAACACCAATATCATCTCTCTATGACTTACCGTTCCCGTGATATTGGCCAAAAATGGCCAAATTGTAGATATTTAACGAGCCATAGCTTGGGAACCGTAAGTTGTAGAGAGATCATGTTGGTGTTGACCAATACCTAAGAGGATGGTAAATATTTTAATAATAAATAATAACCAGTGCCCACTGATTAACTGTCTACTGGCCAACTAGCCACCGTTCCCCAGATATTGGCCAAAAAAGTTCAAGTTTCTAGATATTTAAGCAGCCATATCTCGAAAACTGTAAGTCATAGAGAGATAATATTTTACTAATTGTTGCAAGAGAGAAGAAGGTGCGGATAAAAAGATTTACTTTTACATCTAGGAACAATGACAGTTATCCTTCCCGCTCCATATCTCCATTCTTTTTAAATTCGTTCTGGCAATGCTCATGGACCATTCTCAACTGGTTTAATTCTGTGAAACTGTTAGAATTAATTATAGGCTGTGTAGAAATGCTTTCAAAATGCATTAAAATTATAAATGACAAGTAAAAGGTGCCTTGCTGAGCGTACCTTGTAGAGGCCCCTCAAGTCTGCTTCCCCGCACCGCGGGGTCTGCGCGCCCTTTATCGCCGCCACTGGCTAATATGAATATGAAACAGATGTCAGGTAAAGACAACTAGCAGTGTTTCCCATATGATCAGACGATGACTTATTTATGGCACGAGCCATAGTATAAGGCGGCATAGTTGAAGAAACTAAACCCTGTCGGCAACCTAAATTGCACGAAAATTTCCAAAGCAGGTTCATGGACCTGAGTACCGCATCTTGTTACTTTGTCCAAGAGTGGGATGGTCTGTTTCTAACTTTTCTACCGAAAAGCATTTGTCTGGAATGGTGTTTCGGAGACAATAAAATAAAGAAAATGTACTAGGCAGAGAGAGAGAGAGAGCAGGGAGGGAAGAGTGTACCAATTATTCCTTCCTCTAAACCAGCGTTTCCCAACCCTTTTCAACTTGCGGTACACTACGGGTGTAACATGGATTCTCGCGGTACACTTATAGATATTATTATTTGTAAATATAAAACATACTGGTATTTTTTCTTTGATTATTGATCTTTGCAAAGAGAAGAAAGCTTGATCACTGGGTTTTCCTCGTGGTAAATCACTATGCTTATTTTTCATTCTAATTTAAAAACAGAAAACAACTGCAATGAAATCTTGGACTCAGGTTATTAAAAATACGCTTCCTTTTTCGAAAACTGCATCCAATCTTTTACTAAGAATGAAGATTACTAAATAACGAACGAATAAACTAATCTATTTTACTTTTAAAACACAAATGTAGGTTATTTGTCGAAAGGATTGAATAATATTTTAAATTTTCAAGTTACGAAATAGTTTGCAACAATAAAGAAGCAGTAATGGTCATTAGAAATGTACGGAACAGTAACAGGTATGAAACTTAAAATCGTAGATTCATAGTGGAGGTTCATAGTAATGTGAAATAAAAATATACATTTTCCCCTACGTTTTGCAATTTGACTGCTATAGAATTAATAATTTTGTTTTGATTTCCTCGCGGCACACCAGCGGCCCATTCACGGCACACCGGTTGCGAAACGCTGCTCTAAAGTTTCCTTTGCCTTCTACAAGAGAAAGACCGTGCATTTTTTTTTAAAAAAAAAATCCATTTTCTGCCTAGTCCTTCTAGAAAGCGAGGAAGGGCTGGAGGATGTGAGAAAAAAAAAACCTGTAGGATTTCAGAACAAGTTTATATCTTGTTTGTCTTGGTTGCTAACAATATTGTTTCTCCATAAACTAAGCATTCCTCATGCTCCCATGCAAAAAGCCATTCTGTTACATAGACATTTTTGCATGCTATAAGCATATATCTTAAATAAAAACATAGAATATGCTGAATATGCTCTTAAGCACTAATATATGCATAACCTTTGAAATATGCATTTATATGCACTATAAAACTTCAAATTCGAGCTGTATTATCGTTGTTAGAAACCCTTACAAGTCTAACAGAGATGCATATAAGCAAATAAAATTTGCATTTGCATAAAAATCCGATATCTACGCATTACCAACCTTGTAAGTAGCATGGAAGCACAGTGCAGAGCATGCATCACTGTCTGTGGTAATCACAGAACCTTGTAAGGACCACTTAGTACCTTTTGTAATATCTGAGGAGACATCATGAATCGCAGTGGTATCAGCGTTGAGTTTGAATAAAGTGTCATTTTTTTCTAATCATGTGTCTCTTTGTATTGCTTCCTGTATCATACTTCTATGTATGGTTCAAGTTCCACCAGTCTATGCCACTTCGGGCATACAAAACTTACTTTCGGAAGTGACATAGCACGCGGAATTTACTTTTGTCCTAAGAGTTCCACAACAGTGTATACCTAGGTACATGCGTCTATACTAGAAGATGTGTCCGAGTTATGTGAGGAAGAATAAAGTTTAATGAATAAAATCCCAGAAATTTCAGTGTTATACTAAATAACTCATTTCCTTCTTTAAAAACGGGAAAGCTGGATTACGTGTTTGCTCATTCTTATTGAGGAGCTTATTCATTCACGTCTCTGACTTAAGTGAATCCTCACATTCAACATCATGAGCAAAGTTGATCGGAAGTTAGAGCAGTATAGGAATTACTGTTTCTTACTTCATGAGCAAAGTGTTTGCATCCTGGATTTTACACCTCCAACCATAACTTAAAACAGGGGAGGGCAAGATCATTTTGGGCGGCTAACTCGAAATGAAATCTTTCAGTATTACTTCACGTCGCACGATTTTGCCCTGTAAGCTAAAGAAAACAGTGACGTTGAGAATGAATGAAATTGTGGAATGAAGTAAGTGGGAGGAAACTAGAGTACTATGAGAAAGCCCGCATACACGGTGTTTCTGTGCCACAAAGCCCACTTGGCACCAACTGGGATCGAATCAGAGTCCTCACACACCAAAGGTGAAAGCTGTGACACAGAGTCATAGTGGACCCGGGGCTAGGTCGAGTCCACTTTACGTTCAACGATTATGAAGCCTTCGAAATGCATTAAACAATTAATTCGATTTGATTGTGGCCTTATATTAATAATTTCTGTAAATTTAAAACTGATTGCAAAATGAATCCGTTATTTTATTAGGTGGATATAAAATATACTACGAGCACAAAACAAAACTATCTGGAATTGTCATGGGAAAAAAAGGAAATAGCGTTGCAACCAGAAGAGTAAAGTGAGGAGTGTATTTATCTTACAGTGAACTGAACTGCTTTGATGCCAAATGATCTAACTCAAATGTTAAATTTTCCAAGAGTGAAAGTTGAAGTTCAATATCTCATGAACAATCCATATTTCTTTATTGTTTTATTTAGTGTTTAGAAAACTCCTTTTAAAAAATACCTATCTATAGAATTGAAAGGTACCTGTACTAGTTCTTGGTATCCAAGCAGTCCATTTATTGTAATATACAATGAAAAATAGTCCCGTATCATAATATGTAATGTACAATAAATATTACATTATATATTATCCGTAACACGTGATTGGGGAAGCGAATAATCCAGAAGCAGGGCCGGATCCAGGATTGTCTGAGGAATTGTGCACCAATAACTAATAAAATAACCAATTACACTGAAACTCTTCAAAGTGACATGTGACAATATTCTTTACCCCTGACAACACTGATGCATAGAACGGAGGAAAGTATTTTAAAGAGGGTCGTAAGTGATATGCACAAAAAAAAATCTTCTTTCCTCCTGGCTTCTGTTTTCTTCCCTACTTGACAAATGCTATATTGTTTTCCTTGGCGAATCCTTTTCCTTCAACCTTTTGGAAACCCTTTTCCTTAAACTTTTGAAAGTTCTGTTTTCTTTTAAGCCCCAAACGGAAACATGATGGAAAGTTTCGGAAAGTGTTGGTATTTTCAGTGCTAGCTTTCCATTTTAGATGGGTATTTTTACAACAAAGGAGGGGGTGCACGTGCACCTTTGCACCCCTCTAAATCCGGCCCTGTCCAGAAGTTATGTAGCCCTATTGCGTTCATGGAAATAAAAACACAATAGTTATAACTATGCTAAATTACTATAGATTGCCGATTGCTCATTCAGAGAATTTATGATGTTCACTTTATTGCAATGTTTTTACACAAACTAGATATAGGCTACGAATAATAGTTTTATACAAACTAGATAATCAATTATTATTATTATTATTATTATTATTATTATTATTATATTTGAAGAACAATCAAATATCACGACATTAATTATAATTTTAATTAACTGAATTGAGCTGAAAATTAAATCTTGATCTCGAAAGATTAACTATTAAATTTACGCGTTCTGTACCTTTCTAAAGTAATAAATCCTGGAATTGGTTTCAAGGCTGTTCCTGAGTGAATACTTTCTTCATAATGATATTAAAAGTTATAGAAAATTTTCGAGACATTCGAGATTTTTAAGAGCTGTCTCGACTCGACTCGTGTCTCGACTCGAAAATTCGAGTCGAGAAATACGTTTGTCTTGACTCGTCTGGAATTTTACAAAGTGTGTCTCGATTCGAATTCGAGTCGAGTCGAGTCGAGATTCGAGACATGTCTCGACTCGTGCGCATCCCTATTTGCTTCCCTCTAACCGAAATTTTAAGTAACTTATTGTTCTCATTGCTGTTAGCGTTCCAGTGTTGAAGCACGGTACTCTAACCACTATTTATGTAATAGTTACCAAATCACGTAGGCATATACAACCTTTTGTGGATTGCCATCTGTGATTACGATTATCTCATTCCCATTGTTGCAAAGAATCTATTGTTGAAAACACAGGGACAATAGCTCATAGCTTAATCATAAATTTGGCAGTAGTTATCATATCAAGTAGACGCACATATTAGTTATTTTTTTAGTACGTTATTCATGCAAAGTTATTTTGTAGTGGAGCAGGAGAAGAGGTTTGAGAAAGGAGAAATTTTGTTTGTAAAACACATGTAAATTCCTCTCCTATGACCTTCACTCACAGGAGATTACTTAATTTCCAAATAAAAATATTTAAAAAATTAATTTAAGTCGATAGAGCAAATTATATGAGTCAATTCACTTCTTACATTCCTGTTAACGTGAGCTTATTTATAGTCCGGTTACCCCACTCGGACTTTCTTTGACATGTGAATGCCACCTAGCATGTTGAAGAACATGTGTGTAATTACCACTAGATTACACGACATCTGGTGTCAATGTGCATAGATCTAACCAAACCTGCAAAGCGACGAAGAAATAATACTGATACTCAACATCACTGATGAAATACAGCTTTTTGAAGATAAGAATACCATATTCGTTAAAGTGAGAACACGTTTATTTTCAAGCACTTAACTATACCACTATTCCAAAAATAGCATTTCACTATATATGTTCCCATATTTAAAATATTAATTACAATCAATAGAAACCATATATACATATATTAGAAGAATATTTTAATAAATAATGTAATTATGGTAGTTTGTGAATTTGTATATAGAAATATCAATAAAATAAATGTTTGCATATACAATAGATCTACCCAGTCTGTTTTATAGGCAAAAGAATAAGGTTTGTTAACTGGTTCCCTATGTTTCCTATGGTGTACTATGTTCCTATATATAAATACAAGAATTTGTATATACATGTTTTATAATCAAGCATTTCGTTTGGCTTGAAAAACATTAAATCATTTTCTGATAGTTAGCACAGTAACATTTCTTCTTCTTGACATCATTTCAACGTATGTCCGTTATTCCACTTTGCTCTCACATATCACAAGATGGTGTTTCTTCTTGACATGGTTTATTTCTCCTGATCAGTTGAAGAGTAGCATTCAGACATGTATCGAGTCCTTCTTGCCTGTATAATGATTGTTATGATACTAGTTTGTATTTATGTAGTATTTCATTCTTCTTCCTTCATAGTAGATACATTTTATTCTTAATTTCAATGAAGGTATGCTATTTATGTATATTTATATCTATATAGTTAATTTCCACAGTAATATGAAAACTGATCCGTCTTGATTCTAACATAATTAATTCGAATTTCATTCTGTATGTATATATCTTATATCACCACGATTCCAATATAAAAAAGAATGAATACAGGTATGTTTTTCTCCGGAACATCACTACAGTTAAATATCAAAGCTTGTAAATGATATTATATCACAGGTTTCAATCGTAACACAAATTATATATTTATTGCTGAACTGTTCTTCACTACGTGAATATGTGACTCTAAAAAATCGTAATAATTTATGAAGTGAGTTTATAGTTCTCATGACTACTGATTGAGCCTATAGTTCAATACTCCTGGTGGTGGTGAAAGAACAAAAAACTAACTCTCGGATAGGTGTAATAGTATCTAGCCGGAGTAAAATTTCAACACGTCCGATCCTCATCATTCTGTCAACTTTTGTGTTCCATTTTTGTCAATTTTGTGCAACGGCGCACATCTGTCTTCAACATTGCGGGGGGGGGGGGGGGTAAAACCGTTCCCAGATAGATAGATAGATAGATAGAGGGGAGCAGAGTTATCTTCAACATTGGGAGATGGCCAGATTTGAGGCTTATTCTGGGGGAACACCAATTTCATCTCACTTTCCTTTGTGACAATCGAACACAAATCGTCACATTTGTAATAAAAAGCACATTTCAAATCGAATTATTCGGGGGGTCAGTCCCTCCAGTCAGAAGATTGGAGGGGACATGTCCTCCTCATCTCCCCAGGATTTGCGCCAGTGATTTTGTGCATGTCTTGAAAGGTATGATGGGCAATCCTTGTGGTACTGACTTGTCGGTTGAGTTCCCTTTCCTTTCTTGTTTTAAAGTAATGGTTAATGAACAAATTCAAGGTAATGATAGAGACACGTCATCCCGAAGATACCGTTATCTTCGGGATGATGTGTCTCTATCATTACCTTGAATTTGTTCATTAATATTACAATTATTATAATTGACATCTCTTTTTGATTATCAAACAATAAACTACGTACTTCTTTGTTTCTTTCCACGCTTTATCCACTATTGTATCTTTCCGATTTATTGTAAAAATTTTAATTTTAAAATAGGTTATATACTTGTTTTCTACTGCTTGTAGCGAAATTCGGGTTCCTGCTTGGTAGGCAGATCTTCCCTCTAGTGAAAGAAGTGTGAACGAATAGTGGATACCATGACATGGGGCCGTATAAATAAAAGTGAGCAAGTGCTTTAAACTCACAAATTTGGAGCAAATAGTTTCGTATAAATAAAAATAATTCTACCCAAGCTACTCGCGAGCAATTACTCGTTGTCCTTGGCTGGTGAGGAACTGCTCTAGATTTGGTATAAATAAAACCGAGCAAATGCTCATTTTTTGGAGTAAGTTCTTAAGATTGTTTGAGGTTCCTCAGCACCTTGCTCAGCTTACTCAACAAAAGTTGTTAAAAGCGAAATGGCCAAGTTTATGTTGACCCCCGAAAGAAAACCTAAAGAGTATAAATTGCGAAGGGACTCTGATGTTCTTAACTATAAAGAATTGTACAAATTTAAGAAGGAAAATGTTAAATTGCGTGCACGCTTCCATCCCGAATCAATTGAAAGACGAGGTGCTGCTCTGACGAATTATGAAAAGATGAAAGTTGTTTTAAGGTAAGTAGGGTATCCTGGTCTTCAGGTGGGTGTTGCATAAGATACTGGCGTTACTCAGCCTACCGTGTTAAATGTCTTCTAGTAAGTTGCACAGGCAATTAAGCAGAAAGCAAAATTATGGTTACACTTTCCTACAACAACTGCTGCTCTTCAGCAAGCTAAAAATGAATGGTTCCAACGGTATACGTTTCCGGATGCTATTGATGCAGTACAGTGGTTCTCAACGAAATTCCTATTGCGACCCCCTTTTAATCACATCCTCTTGCCAGCAACCTCCGTATAATTTCAAGTTTGCAATAAGCTTGTGTGGGATTTTTAATATACCTATTACGGACATCTCACGATATTCATCTATTTCTATAATACTACAATCAATTTCTTGTATGTAATGGGTACAGTAACTTCCATAAAAGCGAATGGATTAAAACCAAATTTGGTCAGTTCATTCATATTGCAAATATCGAATCCGTCATACTGTTTCAAAATGGAGGCCGTTTGAAAATTTTAAAACTTCATAACTCCCTTAATTTTGGGTCATATGATAAAAAAATGAAGTACTTTCTAATTTTGGTTAAAAAACTTGGACAGTTGTTTAAAAAGTTATTGAGTATTTTAATTTTCGAGAGGCCGCCACTTTGAAATGAAATGAAATGAAATCTTTGAGTTTTACGTCCCACGGATATGCTAGCTAGGCTAAAGGAGACGGTGATGATGAGAAATGAATGAAATACTGGAATGAAGAAAGTGGGAGGAAACGGGAGAACCCCGAGGAAACCCACGCACACGGTTTGTCCACCACAAAGTTCACTTGGCGGGTTCTGGGGTTGAACCCGATACCCCATGCGCCAGAGGTGAACGCTCTAGCACTGAGCCACCGCGGCCCCACAGATCGCCACTTTGAGTTTTTATAGTGTTTAATTTGGTACATTGTAGTACATGTGTTCAGTATCACCAAAAACTGTTAAAAGTCAGTCGTTTAGATTTAAAATTTAGGAAATAAAATCCCACACCAACAATCTACCTTCATTGTGACCAACTTGCTGGAAAAAAGACTATTCGCTCACGCACATAGGTATCTCATTAAATTTCAATTTTAATTGTATTTCAATATCGAGTTCTCATTAGTTTCGTATCGTATCTCTTTCATTTAAATTGATTCATAAACAACTCTGCACCTGTTGAAAATGTTTAATAGATCTACTTTTTTGTTGTTCTTAACAATATGTGTAAAAATAAAAATATGCATTTCAGAAGAAAATTCAAAATAATATTTAAAAATATTCTGTTTTTGTCTTCTGCTTATCTTCGCGACCTTCATCAAACCCTCTCGCGACCCCTAGGTTGAGAAACCCTGGTTTAGTGTTTTGCGCACAAATATTCATTGTTTTCGAGCTTATATAAGCTACAAATGTTACAAAGTATTCCTGAATGAGAATTAGAAATGTAGTATCTGTTTCTCATTCAAGTGGTTAAATATCTTCTGTCATTTTTGTCATATATCTGTTCAATGATATTCACGCCATTTTGAACATTGTGATGTTTACACATGTTGGCAACAGTAACAACCTAGATGGTTGGAAAAAGGCCACACTGAATTTTTTTTTTTTTTTTTTTTTTTTTGCTATAGTTCTTGTGATGTTTCTGCTAAGCTTGGTGTATAAACGCCTCATCGTACGGAACCTGTTTTACAATTTCTTACTTTTGTAATTAGTTGGCAACACTGACAAACTGGGGTCCTTAGGAGAGGAATATGTCTGAAATATGTTTGTCTAGTGTCGAATGATGTTTATGCCACGTTTCATGGATATACATTGAGTGATATAGAAACCATCTGCCACGTTGTATTTACAATTCGTTGGCAACAATGACGAAGTAGGTACGTTTGAGTGCAAAGTAATAATATCAAAGCGCCTTACCCGAGTCACGTTCTAGCAGTGAGCTAAACAGGAACATAATAGGCTCAGGGGCTTACGTGTGATGCATCTTAACATTCATTTTTACTTCTGTCGAATATACTATACATAGGGTCACAAATACCAACAAGCTGACCCAATGTAGGGTCAGTTTGCGGGTTTGCCCGCGATTTGAAAACGGCTTCGTATTTCTTATGGCAAGAGCTTTCAGACGATATATAAGTTTTCCCCAGGTGCTTGGTCCCGGTGTGGTATCATCCCTAGTTAGGGTTACGTAGTCTTAATAATATACCTAACTCAAACAACAAAACCTTGACCTTGTTCTTACAAATGTTGCCCCTATTTTGACGTCGAAGAATGTATTTTACCGCTTCTTCCTTTGGATGAGCATCATCCCTCATTAACATTTGAGTTACCTCTTGCTTATAAAACTACGTATGAGTAAACATTCCTCGCAATGAATACAACTTTTCTAAAGCTGATTTTCATAATTTTTATAGGGATCTCAAGGCTATAAACTGGGATATATTAAACATTTCTACTGACCTTGATATTGTTGTCTCTCAATTTTACAATATACTAAATAATTTAGTTGTGAAATATGTATCATTAAAAAAGTTGTTAAATACATTTATCCCCCTGGTTTACTTATGAGATAATTCAAATTTTGAAGTCTAAAGAATTCCATAGAAGACGAAGACACCAGTCATTATTTCACAAGGAGAAGTTTATTCAATTGCGTAGAAAATCTAAGTCAATGATATCAACTGCTTATAGGAAATATATACACAATTTTGAGAACTCTATTAAATCGATCCCAAAGTATTCTGGTCTTTTATAAAAAGCAAGAAGAAATCACATACAGCTAGCAATCAAATGAAATATGGATCCATTATTCTTAACGATAACAAGTCAATCGCTAATGGTTTTGCTCATTATTTTACTCCTTCAAATTACAAAAGTAATATGTTAACAACAAAAATTTTGCAGTGTATTCTTATAAGAGACGTTTTACTTACAGAATGCATAATATCAATAAAGAAGTTAAAAGCATCCAAATCTACTGGACCTGATAGCATTCCCGCTTATAGTTTTAATGGTTGTGCGGATATTATCTCAATATCCATTAACTTTTATCTATAATCTCATACTAACAACTGGCATTTTTCTGCTCTTTGGAAATATAGTAAAGTTACTCCAATTCTTAAGAAAGCTAATGAGAATCAAATTGAAAATTACAGTCCTATTGCTTTGATTTCAACACCACCTAAAATCCTTGAACAAATTCTTTACAATAGAATCTTTATACAGCTGATATCTTATATCACTCCATCTCAAAATGGCTTTTATCCTAAAAGATCTGCGTCAACTTCTTTCATTTACTCAATTCCTATCAGAATCACTAAATGCCAATCACCTGATTGATGTACTATATGTACCGATTTTTGTAAGGCGTTTGATAAATTACATCACTCTCTTTTATTTGTTAAGTTAAACTCCTTTGGGTTATCTAACAACTTATTATAATTGCTATCTTCATATTTACTCAATCGGAAATATACAGTTATTTTCAATCGTACACAATCTACCCATTATATAGCTTCATCCAGCATTCCACAAGGATCTAATCTAGGCCCTTTATTATTTTTACTTTTCATTTATGACTTACCATCTGTTGTCAAACACTCACAGTCGTTACTTTATGCTGATGACTTAAAAATTTGCAAGAAGATTCACTCAATTACAGGTTCTGATAATCTACAATAAGATATTGATTCTTGTTATCAGTGTAGTATTACTAACAATTTACCATTTAATATTAATAAGTGCTTTGTCATTACCTTTACTTAAAAAAAGATGTTCAGAAAACATGATTATAGTATCAATGGAACTCTACCACAGTATCAATGAGTAAGAATGATGTTGTTGGTGATTTGGGCATTACATTTGATACTAAACTGTCATTTAATTTACATTTGAAACATTTAGTTTCTGAATCATATAAACGTTTAGGATTTACACGAACAACAAAATTTATAACTGACGTTTCTACAATCACAACTTTGCACTACATATTTTTACGGAGTAAACTTGAATATACTTGTGAAATTTGGAGTCATTATTTTCAAACTCTCATTGATGACAGAACGTGTTCAATATAAATTTCTTTGTTATTTGTATTTTAAAAATACAATAGATCAGCTAAACTAAATAGAGTATCTTATTCTGCATTGTTGTCAGCATTTAATATTCCTCTGCTAATTACTCGTTGATTGTGCGCACAAAATATTTTATTGTATAAGATTATTAATTATTTTGTGGATGTGCAAGATTTTGCAATATATTAAATTAAAGGTAAAATCTGTACGTCTGAGATTACATATACCATTTTGTATAAGCAGGTCAAGTATCATTCAACATGAACATTCGCCGGCAATTAGATTATACATTCTTCACAATCAGTTAATTATGAAGGGCATAAAGGACTTTTCCATGCCTTATAATCAATATGTCTCTATAATTCGAAATTATTATAAGTAACAGTGTTCAATGTTCAATGTATAGCAATGAGCTTTGAAATTTGTATATCAATAGTCACTCTTCTATATCCATCATTACCTCATCATTTTTTTTAATTTTTCATGTACTCATTTATTGATTCGTTTATTCATGTACTCATTTATTGGTTCGTTTATTCATGTGCTCATTTTCAATTCATTTCCTCATTATTTGTATTATTCATATTAGTACGTTTTGCTTTTTGTATTCCTAGCATTATTTCCTTGTCTTATATTCATGTATTCACACATTCATCTTATAATTTGTTAATACTTCTTTAAATGTCTTGTATTTGTAAATTTTTCTTGGCATTTTGGATACTTTCTCTTTTGTAATTTAACTTATGTATTCTTTTGCTTGCCACTTTTTAAATGAGGCATATAGCTCTGTCAAGTGCATATATATACGCGGATCCAGGATATGATCAAGGAGAGGCTGGAACCATAGTTTATGTTAACCTGATAATATAGATTATAGTTACATAACTAACTCCGATGTCGCAGTCACAAAAGCTCTTCATTAACTTTTGTCATTAGCCAACTGGTTTCAGTTTCTACTTTGTATTCCTATTTCTACGGGATCCATCTTAATCTTGTCCGCCCACCTAGGTCTAGGTCTTCCTAATGATAATTTTCCGATTGGATGACTAGTTAAAACTTTGAAAGTGTTCCTACTTTCTTCCATTCTGGTTACATGACCTGCACACCTGAGCCTCCTAGACTTGATGACCCTAACAACGTTTTGTTAACGGTACAACTTATTCAGTTCCTCGTTATGAAGTTTCCGCCATTCCCCATCCCTATTCATCTTCGGTCCAAATATTCGTCTCAAGACTTTATTCTGCACTACTTACAGTCTGTGTTCTTCCCTAAGAGTAAGCAACTATACAGCAGAAAGGAGTGATTATCATTTTATATATTTCAAGCTTCACATTCCGCGAAAGAATCACGACAACAAAAGATTTTGAACTGAATAAAAACACAATTCCCCGCTTTCAGTCTACGTGTAATTTTTTCGTAGATATGGTGTTGGTCTGTTAATATTGATCCTAGAGCTATGAAAGTATCCACTTTGTAGAAAGAATTAATTGATATTTCGACGCATCAATAATTTGCAGTATTACGATCCTGGCGAACTTCCATGTATTAGTTTTCTCTGCTTTTACTTCTAAACCCATATCCCTGCAAGCGTTTAATAAGGTTTGAATTTCTTTCTATTTTCTCCTATTATCATCTATTATACATCATCAGCATACGCCATAACCAGTGTAACCTGTGAATACTATTCAACTCTAGGCTCTGATTTTGCTCTCTGCTATCTTTGATTTTCCTTATGGCGTACTGCAGAACAAAGCTGAATAACAATGGCGACAACGCATCTCTTTGTTTCAGGCCACTCTCGATGTGAAAGTTCGCGGATAGGAATTTTCCTACTCGGACTTTACTTTGGGACTCATTTAAACACAATTAATCTAACTAGCTCTTCTGCTATTCCAAATTCTGTAAGAATGTAATACAATGTTTACCTTCTAACCGAGCTGTAGGACTTTCTAAAATCAATACATAATTGATGTGCCAGGGTATAAGATTCCGATTTCATTTCGAATATTTGTCGAAGGGTAAATATTTGATCGATTTCGTCTAAATCCGCACTGCTCCAATAATTTCATCTGCGTTTGGAGTCAATCTTGCTAATAGAAAGTTTGAGAGAATTTTATAGAATGTTCGCAAGGAGGGGGGTGTCTCGATAATTATTACAATCAATTTTGTCGGCTTTCTTGTGAATTGGAACAATGATTGATTCTTTCCACGCTTATGGCCATTCATTCTTGTTACAAATAAGGAGAATGAGTTTGTCTATCTTTATATATTAACATATTACACATTATATAAATTATTATACTATTATTTTTCAGTACACAATGTATATAGTGCTAATATACAGTTTTTTTCTGTTTTGTAAACACAAATTGAAGCAAACTAAACAGAACATCATACTAAATAAACAGGTAGGCCAACACATGTCGCATCAGCAAACTGGCTTACATTTCTAACGGGTGCAGAAATATAGTACTGAGAATATATCGACTAATTTGATGCCAGTGTAGTGAGTTGACAGCAAATTGTTCAATCTTTTGATCAATCACTTAACTCCATTCTTCTGAATTTCACTCTAGAAAAAAGTATTTATCACTTCTTCCACATCCACCTTTCTTTCTTTACGAATAGTTATTAAAGAAAGGTCATTTAATCGTTCATCCGACATTGTTCTGCTGAAGTCATCGAAGCAGCTGGAATTTCTAAAGCAGCAAATAGTAGGAGAACAATTCTTATATTAGAATAAAATTCTTTGCATCACGGTATCAGGACTCCCATGCTTCTCCTCTGCTTTGTGTCACGTTTTCCTCCTCAAAGTAAGTTCAGCATGCAGCTCTAATTCAACTGGATTTTTAATGTAAATCTTTGTCATTGGTGTCGACTTGCAAGAATTCAAGAGGTAAGATTTGCACTAATCTTTTATAAAATCTACTCTTTAACTGCTGACTGAAATGATCAAGGAAAGAAATAAATATTGTCGTTTTGAAATACTCCTCACAGGTTCTTGAAGTTTCCCCACCCTTGATCTACTACTGATTCTCAAAACTTAAATTTCTTCACCAAATCTTTTAGGTGCCGAATTAAATATAGATGAGAAGGCGGCATCATATTTTCTCTCATTTCTTCGAATACTTGATGGACACCTCTTACATTGGTAATTGCAGCCGACGGATCTAATTTTGGATTTTTCAGATTCCTACTCAGCATGACAGTGAAAGAAAAACAGTGGGTTACAATTCCAAGTATCAGAATAAAGTCGCTACGTTTTACCGTGGCACTGTAGCTCCAAGTACTACTGGACACTTTATCATTGTATTTAATTTCTAAGTACTTCTTAAGCGTTGCTACAATATGAGGACAGTTCTACGAATGTATTTACTGATTCATGTCTGTCTACCTAACGTATCACCCAAAATGCTTTCAGTTCGGTTTTCTTTGTACTAGAAATAGCAAACTCAGAAATGACCGTTTTAAAGACATTAGCAGTTTTTGGTGATTCCGAAAGGAAACCTCATATCCTACCAACTGATCATATTACTAATACGCTTAACTTCGGATGACTTACCTGCACATAGACTTAAGGAGCGGCTGAA
Organism: Thermobia domestica; assembly: GCF_964235325.1. Lineage (NCBI taxonomy): Eukaryota > Metazoa > Arthropoda > Insecta > Zygentoma > Lepismatidae > Thermobia > Thermobia domestica. The sequence goes on along the minus strand of NC_137454.1, from coordinate 267,951,273 downwards.
TCAGTGTGTGTGTGTGTGTGTAAACTGCGAGTGGCTGTTCTGCTAAAATACGAACTTCAACACCGTTTATTTTCCTGCCATATTAATACCACCATGGTAACCTTGCCCACGAAGGTGTACCATACTTAAACATATTCTCTCCAGTTCCTCTGCTACAGCTTTGTTAACGACTTTATCTCTTCTTGACGTCAGTTCTAAGAATCAGAGAAAATATTCTTTGATTATAAAATCAGTCAAATCAACATACCTCACATATAGTCATTTGTAGTTATTACTAACATTCTTCTTTCTTCACAGATAACCGAATACATTTTGAATCTGTTCACGTCTATCATAGTTCAAGAATGTATAATCTCACCAGTACACAATATTACTACAGTTTAAATAGCTTTGCTTATACTGGTAGTCCCCCCCTCCTCTTTCTAAATGGTCTTACACAATTTTGTCCCTGAAAACTAACACAGATCTGAATATGCCTTTTTTAGCTTCTGACAATTACCTCGTGTTTCTACGCATGTAAGAGGCCTATCATCTCGGTGTCCTCTTAATAGTAAGTTACTCCTAGAACAATATGGAACTGCCTTAATAATGAGTTTCAATCGATGTCTATTTGATGCTACTGTTTCCATCTTCTTTCCTGTCAAGAATAACATTGACTGATCTGGTATGGCCTTCGAGATGGAAAACAACAACCAGTAGCGATTCACCTCCATTCCCTCGTTGTTTGAAACTCATGCGATCTTTATGATTTTCCCTAAGTTGATAGTTTATAGCGAATACAATAACAGTATTTCAATTTTTCTTCGTTCTTGGCTGGGCGACATTTATCACAGCGGAATGGGGGAAATGCAAACGAAAGCGATTCAAACAATATTTAAAAGAACATTGCGACGAAAATTCTTTAAAATATTATTAATTTACTTTTAATAGTGCAAAGGACATTGCTATCCATTCACGTTGAAATTTTAATATTTGCGAAAAATATTTTGAGAGGTATAGGGAACTTCGAACTAGCAAAATCCGTGATGGTTCATAAGCTTTATTAACATTATTTGGCCTACTTGGCTTTGGCGAATGCGAACACAATTTTATTCAGTGAAAAGTTGAGCCTCAAGGACGAAAGGACGAAATGTGTTATTTAAAAAAAAATGTGATTTGCTTAATTGTACAATAAAATTGCTTTGTGAATGTGATTTTTACGTAATAGCTACATTTTGCATTCTAATATAGTATAAAGCGCATGCACGTTTCATTTTACCCAGTGTAAAATATAATTAAAAGCCACCTTTTCCACTGTACACCCGAACGTCAAGGGGAATTATAGTCCTATAACCCCTCCATGGATCCGCGCATATATATAGTTTCATGTATATATATATATATATATATATATATATATATATATATATATATATATATATATATATATAAAGAGAACGCACAAATCCTTTGTTCCCTCATCACGCTAATACGGCTGAACCAATTTCTTTCATTTTTGGGGGGTTATTAGGATTTGGACCCTAGATGGTTTTTATCATATCACTTTAATTTTTAATTACCAGTGTCTTGAGATAATTGACCATTCAAGTGTCCATAACGTACAAATCCTTTGTTAGTTCATCATAGGTAAAAATAAACGTATTTATATGCAACCCGCATGACCGTGTCACTCGGCGGGTTAACATAAATGACAGGCGATATAATGTTAACATTTACTGCAATCTACTATGGTTTTTATCATATCACTTGAAAGCGAAAAAGTAAAAATTATCTAAGTAACAACGTTTATTGCGTTCCGGGGTGACCGCAGCGAAGCGGGGTGAACGCTGCTAGTATATATATATATATATATATATATATATATATATATATATATATATATATATATATATATATATATACAGGAAACTTTTACAGGAAACACTTTTCGTTAAATTCTATGGTTTGGCATCTATGTCTGTTATTTGTTGCAGAATTTCTATTATCAGACCACCCGTCCCGCGCATTTTTCTCAGCTCGTAATGCACGTAGACATTTCAAACAAAAATTGAATTACCAAATCGTAAATGAACAATCAAATGGTGATGCTTCCATATCCAGTGGCGTAGCGGGAATACTACCACGTGAGTTCAACTCCAAAATTTCAAATGGAAAATGGTGTGAATTTCGATTTCTTTGGAAGCACTATTGAAAAAGAAAACTTTTACATGAAACACTTCGTATTGCTATTATCAGACCACCCGTCCCACGCATTTGTCTCAGCTCGTAATGCACGTAGACATTTTAAACAAAAAATTGAATTACCAAATCGTATGTGAGCAAGCAAATGGTGATGTTCCCATATCCAGCGGCTTAGCGGGAATACTACTACGGTGGTCGACTCCGAAATTTCAAATGAAAAGTGGTATGAATTTCGATTTCTTTGGAAGCACTATTGAAAAAGAAACAACTTTTACGGGAAACATTTTTCGTTAAATTCTACGCTTTAGCATCGACGTGTGTTACTTGTTCTTGAATTGCAGCTACAGAACAACAGTTTTATAGTTGACAATGACTCCAAAAGAACACCAGATAACACATGTTCTGTCAAATAGTACTGTTGAAAACTCTTTACAGCATTCAGTATCAAATGTTACGGCATACGTATCTCGTGCACGTATCAACAAACGAGAACAATATAGTAGGACAATACGTGGTTTAAATTCCGGGGTCAGAACCAATTAAAAAAAGAAAAACACTTTTTGGTTTTACGCAAAACTACGTATGAAACAATTTTGGATGTAAAGTCCCTGCAATAAAACATTCAAAGAAATCCAAAAATTTCAAACTCATTGCATTTCGGAACTCATTGCGCAAATAATCGTTCAAGTAGAGTACAAATAAATAAGCTGAAAATAATAAATAAAATATATAACGTGAACTGCACGTCCTGAACATTCTTATTAACATATCGCACTTGGACCTAAAGAAAACTCTCAATAAATGTTCAAAGGATCGTCCAGCACCTGCGATACACCTGCGAATGCGTATCGGGACATTTTGACTGCTCTTAACACTTCATTTGCACTTAGTCCACGGCACACATTACGGATTCTCTCCACCATGTCGTAACTTGTAGTAGGACGCCCTTGGTAAACCAGCTTCTTGACACGTCCCCAAAAGAAAAATCTAGCGGAACTAAGTCTGGAGAACGAGCTGGCCAGGAAACCGGTCTCCTCTTCCGATCCATCTGTTTGGGAATAAACGAGCAACAGTTCATCTAGCAACTCTCGCAAAATTAGCAGGGCCAGGGCCGCCCACAGGGGGGATGTATGGCGCAAGTTGCGCCATTGAGAAAAATTTGGGGGGGGATTTTAGTCTACTTTCGAACTAGCAACTTTACTGTCGGAATAGCATTAAAACACGATTTTGAGAAGCTAATTTTCAAAAATTTTCCGGGGTGAACCCCCGTACCCCCTGCTTCGATACTCGATGAATGAAGTACCGCGCAAGTAGCCGTATGAACGGAAAGGTTGGTTCGTGTTAAGAGAGAAGGGGCGCCCACAGGAGGGATGAATGGCGCAAGTTGTGCCATCGAGAAAAAAATTGGGGGGGATAAAAAAATTGGGGAAGAATTTTACTCTAATGTCGAATAAGTAATTTTGCTGTCGTCAGAATAACATTGGAACACGATGCGATTTTTTTTTTTAATCTCGAGAATGAATCCCCCTACCCCCTGCTTAGAAACTCTGAATGAAGTACCGCGCAAGTTGCTATATGAAAGGATGGCGCCAAGTTCTGGTGAACAACAGTTACAGACACTCAAGGAATCGCTTTCAAATTTAGATTTGAAACTTGCCTATATTGTCTGTTGAAAATTATAAAGTAGTTTGACATAATTGTGAGCTAGTGGTAACCATACAGACAACAGCCAAGTTTCAAATCTAAATTTGAAGTGAGCCAGTGAGTGTTTGTAATTGTTGTCCACCAGAACTTGGCGCCTATTTTTGTGATTTCAATTCTTTTTAAGGCCACTCGTACTTGGCTCTTTTACAGGAATGTTTTTTTGTTGAATATCACTTCTTTTTGTAGGCTAATTTCGAGGATAACATTTTCTTTTGGTATCAAACTCAATAACTTGTAACTTGCGTCTTACTTTTCATGTACAAGGGAATTATATCAATATTTTGTAAAGAAAAAAATAATACTACTAATTGTAAAAAAAAGAATACCTTTGCCATACACAGTGTGTAGAAGTTTTTATACCCTTCAATATCCTTATAGAACATATTTAGTATTGTACACTACCAAGACTACTAATAAAAGTAATGCCATTTTTATAACTACTACTGCCCCTACTACTACTACAAGCATTCTATAATACTACTACAGGAAATAAAAACAACAACAAAAATAACAATTACTAGTACCATAAAAACTACTGCTACACTGGGCAATTGTTTTTAGAGGACTTGAGTTTTGAGGAGGGAAGAGATTATTAGTTTTGGGGGGGAGTGCGCCATCGGCTTTGGGAGGGATGGGCACCCCTGAGCAGGGCAACCTTCTTCTTATAGCCACATCATTTCACGATTTGTTAGTGGGACGTCTACTAAAAGCCCACCAAGAACATCTCACAAAAAAGTTGCGTACCCTACCCCTGTTAATGTACTTTCGAAGAATGGGGACCAATATTATTTGGCCTCCCGCTATACCACACCAAACATTTAGACTCCAGATATGTTGATTGTCAACTTCACGTACCGAGTGAGGTGTTAGGTCCCACTAATCAATTAATTCAAAATTCTACCCCGTTTATTCTCAATCTGTACATATACTCATTAAATCATATATCATCTGTATCTTAATATCATACTCTTAATAATCAGAATCTGTATCTTGTTAATCCTCTTCCTAGTATTCCAATGATCTTCATAAAACTAACTCAATATGTATCTCAATCTAACACTTACATTTTATCTTGTATCCCATAATATTTTTACATACAAAACTCCTCTTTTTCCTAGCAACGGACAGTGTCAATTAATGATCACTTAGTGCTCTCATTATATTCCAACATGAGGGTTTTCGCTGGACCAGTAGTGAGCGTTGTGTATGTTAACATCTCAATTACTGTTGAATGTTCGCCTCATATGTCCATAGAATATTCTGGTGGAAACATGGGTTACTGGCGCTCATCCACTGACAAAACCCCACACGGTTATGAAAATCTTGTTCTCGAAGTTCCTGATGCAGATGAACATGGTAAAATTGGAACGCATTATTGTGCAGAATCCTCCAAACCGTCATGTGGCTAATAGCAGCATCCCTGGCTAATCGTCTTGTTGAGATTTGCTGATCCATATGGACTGCGACAAGGATGTTGGGAGACAGTTTATGCTGAACACGGCACCTGATCTGCTGACATCCGAAAAAAAAAAAAAAAAAAAATTAGAAAATTAAGATTGAGTACCGTGCAAAAGTTGTAGAATGTTATATTATGTTTCCTCACCAAAATAGAGCCAGATAAAAAGATATTTAACCGGGCCCCGGGAGCCCAAAAGAACGTTAATGCTGAAAAAATATGGTTGTGAGTAGTGAAAATATCATTGAAATATTTGTTTTCAGAAAATTAAGTTCGAGTACCGTGCAAAAGTTGTATAATGCTATGTTTCTTCACCAAAACTGAGGCAGATAAAAACATTTCACCAGGCCCTGCGGGTCCAAAAAGTGTTATTTTGTTTTTTTTAAAAAATATATATATACCATTATTTTAAGTATGTATAGAAAATTGATTAAGATTCCTAATACTTTAATTTGACCCCAGGATTTGAGATGTTCTGATCTGATGTGCAGCTCTTCGTCTGATTGGTGTTTAGTTGATATAATAGTACAGACACACATACATAAGGTAAGATTGAAAAATTGACCAACAAACACCAAATCAGACCAGAACTCACCACGTGAAAGTGGCTACACAGCGAGTTCCTCCCACCCACCCTCCTCTTACTTAAAGCTCCTTAGTTGAATCTTGGAATAAAATATTGAGATTTATGTTCAAAGCTTGGTACATACTTTCGTGCTTCCAGTTTTGCGCGAATATAACCGTCTCGTGCAACACTACCGCATACTTGTGAAGAAGATTCTGTTACTACCTTTACACACCTCTCCAAAGCCTGTGTGTGGAAGGGGAACGTGACAAACTGTGAAACCTTCTCTTTTCCACAATCATTTTGGTTAGTTCTTCTGTTGATACGTTAACCAAAATTGGAGGTTTCGTTACTATTACTTCTAACCAATCGGTCAAATCTATATAATCCGCATATTCTTCGGTGCTTTGCCTACTGCAATTGTCAATTAGAACTATAGTTTGGTATTTTCGGCCTTCAAAATAGAGCCTTAAAATTAGTAGCTTTACGCTGTAGACGGTTTCTTTTTTTCTCTCTCTCTTTTCTTGCTAGTTTCCTACGGATTTTGTTTTTATCTACTACCTTGTCTTGGTTAGTTTTGTTCAGTAAATTAATATCTTCTGAAACAGCGGATACAATTTTAGCAGCCGACCTATTCGAGACACCTGTTAAATATTTTGCGGTACTCATTTGTTTAGGGATCACTATTGTTTATTTAGGTTTACTTTAGATTTTATTCTCTAAACGATAGATCCATGCGAACTCTTCATCGTCTGAATTCAGGGTGGGAGCACTTAATGTATGTTCCAAGTGCGGGATTGAGGCTAACGATTGTAACCCTCTTGTATTTGGTACCGCAGCATCATAATCAATCTGTGTGTCATGCTTTCTTTTGAGCCTATGGGTTCCTGCTTTATCTACATTGCAACTCATCATTTGTCTCTGATTTCTCTGATCTAATATGAACTCCCACGTCGGTTTTAATTTGATTTATCACACTTACAGGTTAATCTATCGCAGCATTTGCAAGAGAAATGATCAAATAACTTCTGAGCACCGTTCTTAAATTTCTTTAATTTGGCTCTTAATGGAGGTATCTTGTTTCTTAATGGGGTTAATGATCGTTTTGCATTTTGAGTTGTAATTCAAAATCATATCCTTAATTCGAAGGCAAGATAATACAGGAAGAGAGGATCGCGGCAATATCGTTTCTAATTTATTTGAATTCAGCAATGTTGTGCCAGTGTTGTACATTTTGCATCCAGATGCGAAAAAGTGATAATCTCTTAAAGTTTGAGAGTTCTGAGCTGGGCTCAATACGAAGGTTTTTCGTGTGTTAATATGGTAGTTATGAAAGTTAGTTAAGGTCTCAATAGTTATTTGCGTGTATTAAAAGCATGTATTTCATGTTTTATGTATTAATAGTATTGTCTGGTAAAATGTTCTTATTACCTAAAATCATTTTATTTGAACAAAAAATTAGACACTTTAGGGCCACGGGGGCCCGGTTAAATATTGTTTGAAAATCAACATATTTGACATGGCTTCATTTCGTACCAATGCACAACTTTTGATAACTACTCAATCCTGAATATCTGAAAAAAAAATTTTCGGACCACCCTAATGCCCAGTCCTCTGCACACGAAGTGCCAAGATCCGAAATACTTTTCTCGACTGCCCAGCACGATCAGGAAACTGTTCACCATACAACCGCGGGCCTTGCTATGATTCTGCCGAGATTCACCCAACACCATTAACAGCTTCGATATTCGAAAATATCGTGTTGGTTCCCTCAAGCGCAGGCAATAATAGGCAATAGGAGTGAAATCAACTAACATTCAACTGTTTATCTAAACTACAATCAACAAATATTCAACTGTTTTATATCGGAACCTTTTTGTTTGTTTTTCCATTTCGTCGTTCGGCACTAATTAATGTGTCTTTTTCGCCACTAATGACTATCATACGGAAATTTCTCCTTTCTCTCTCTCTCTCTCTCTCTCTCTTTACAACTTCTTTTTTCTTGATCTGCTTTTTCACCTCTGTCTCATACTTTTTCTTCTAGACCCTCTTCTTCACTTGTGTGCCAACCGTTTAATTCTTCAGACTTCCTTCCGTCGTTCCTCCTTTTCGTATCTTTTTGTTTCAATTCAACCTCTACTTTTTCTTTTTTTCTTCCCTGACTAATTCTTCTATCTCTTCGCCTTCTCTTTTATCTTTACTCATCTTTATTCTCCTACTATCTACTTTTCGTATTGTTTTCTTTCTGTTTCTTTCTTTCGTTACTTTATTTTCTACGCTCACCTGTTTATCATATTTTCTTTCGAATTCTTCTATTATTCCTACTCTGTCCTTTTCTTTTATTATTATTCACCTCGAAGTTATCTCCGGACTCATATCAAGATGTTTCGTTTCTTCTACCAGGTTATCGATTTGGCGTCTACAGACCTGATTCCTCTGATATCGGTTTTCATGTTCAAGATTTTCATGTTTTACCTCTAATTTTTTTTTTCTGAGTGAATTCGATTAATTACCAGTGGACATATTTTATTCTTTGTATTGGCTACCTGAATGGAGCTTAACATACAGTCTCCATTGAAGTTTTGTTTATTTTGTACATTTGTATTTGCTTCTATGTCATCTAATGCTTGTTGTAATTCAGTAAGGATGAATGTCTTGTCTTCCATCTGAATATCTTCATCAGATAATTAATTAATTCTTCTTCCGTGGGTACCTATTCGTGTCCTTCTTTTGGACAATACTGTGCAAAAGGATTATATTCGTCGCAATTCCTACATTGTGCACCCCTAGCTGGACACTGATATCTAAAATGTTGTTTTCCGCATGTTACACAACCATATTGATAACGTACATATTTTACTTGTGATATTATTTTTGAACGGAACCTATTGATTTCATGCAGTTTGTCTTGGTACGTTTTTTGTATCTTTCGTGGATTTGTTGTAGCATTCACTTGTAGCGATAAAAAATGCTTTTGTACACTGATTTAACAATGCACATCGCATACATATAGCAAATCAAATAGAATTGATGGGAAAGGAAGTAATCACATTTTATAAATTGGATCCAAGAGTAGAACAAGTGAATGCTACAACTCTGACCGCATTATTGACCTTTATTCGGGCCTAATTATCTGTTCCATACTGGCAGCCTGTGGTGAACGGACACAAAAGTTTGAAAACATGGCCAGGCCTGCATCAGGAATCATAAAACTCGCAGTGGCATAGAAGACGGAAGGGGGATGTACGGGGGCATTGCCTCCCCTAATTTCAGATGGGGAATTTAATGACGCTCAACTTTTTATTTGGTACAAATTAGTACTTAACTGAAGAGTCCAAAGTATTTTCCGAAAGTAAATCTAGCAAGTTAAACATGCGAATATTAGTTCACATTCTTAGGGGAAAAGGAGTAGCCCTGGATATTTTAACACATTGAGTTGCCTCTTGGTAATAAGATATGAAAATTGTTCTCAAATAGCCTGACATATTTATTTGGAATGTGAACTATATTAACAACCGAAGGTATCGACATAAATGTAAAAGCAATGAAATAAACAAGTGACAATACAAATCGCTACATTTCACATATTTCGAACATTGGCGGGTACCACCGGACACGTAAGAGAAGATAACTGCAGGTATGTACGCCAGTGCAGCTAAATATGCCAAATGTTCAGTGCTGGGACCTTTCCGACGAAATCCGCTAGAATGCGCCTCCAATATGTGCCACGGTTTTGTACAAATCCGATTTGACGAATACTCCGGGAAACAGCGCTGAGACCACCACAACACGATGTGTAGTGTTGTTTGCTTCGGGTAGGGTCCGTGGAAGGATGTTATTATTTCACTAGAGGTAAGAATCCGTTATTAGTACCGTACTAACTCAGAATATTGCTGATTGTTCCCAGCAATGTACGCTTTATTTCGTGTCCATCTACGAACACTTTGTTTTGTAAGTGTAATTTCAGTATTTGTGACTCCATGGCTACTAAATCAATACCAAGCATGATGCAGAGAAATACGCCAGGGCTTGTGCAGGACTGACTGCAGAAGACAAAGATGTTTTCATTTGTGTCACATGTTCCATGTAATATCGGTGCAGTTTTTTAAAGTTATAGTACAGTGACACTGTTTGTTTATCTTCTTATGACTAAAATTTTTAAGTTTGGAACTTCATTTCAACTTTGGAGATTATAGTTTTTACATTTTATCTTCATCTTGCACTTTGTTCAGGGTAGCCATTCGTCCCGGAAAATCCGGGATCGTCATGGAATCGAGATCTGTGTTCCGGCGTCCCGAAAATATTTCTCGGGACGATTAAATGTCCCGGATTTCAGCGAAGAATAAAAGAAGGGAATATTATAGTTTGCTTACAAGGGAATAAAACAAACTCCGCCTGAACATATTTCTAATGAATTAATCGTTCTATATGTAAAAAAATAGTATACAACATGTGAAATTAACCATCATACCTTGAATGAGCTGAAATAGACTCTGAAAACCACGAAGGTTTCACCACAAATTACGCATTCAGTGGTGCTTTCCTGTTCGTCTGGTCGTATTTTCTCTTTGTCGGTGTGGTGATTCCTTAGCTTCTTGCGACTTTCCTTTGGTAGTTCGTGTGCAGAAGTCACTTTTTTCTTTCAATTTGCGTCTTATATGATGAAGATATTAGTATCGCACTCCCTCCAGTTCTTTTGGTTCGTGACGCTGAACGTCTCTTGCGATATTCCTGTAGTGATGATAACTGTTCACTAATGGAGAGCTCTTTACTAGTTGATGGACGAGAAGACTCTGATTCCTTAGTCATATGTGGAAAACGTGGATCTGCTGCAGACGACGAACAGGAAGTAGTCCCCTTTTCCTCAACCGCTACCGAAGTTGAAGATTGTGGGTCTTCACAGGTAGGTCTAGTGTAACATCTTGCAACACAAATCACGTTTGTGGACAGATAGTCGGTGTCTGTGAATATCTGAGGGTTCAGTGAGTGAATATATTCCGGTGCACACAAAATCAATTGAGTGCCATGTCCATGCGACACGTCTTTTGATATGTCTCTGAAACAAGTTTGGCTACATCGTATTCTGTTATCTTTACTCCAGCATTCTTGCGCATCCACAGTGAACAAGCTTAATTGTATGCGTCTTTAAACGGTTTAATAAAACGCCTGTCAATGGGTTTAGTTCTATGAGTGGTATGTGGAGGAGTACTGAGCAGTGAATACTGTGATCCCTCGCATATTGAATCACTTTCAGTTCTTTATGACTGCCATGTTCATAATGAATTAGCAGAACTTAGTTCTGAGGGAAAGGATGACAGAATTTCACAAGCGTTGCAACCAAGTTTTAAAAAAAGTATCACACATTATCCAACCAGTACTTTCTGCTACAGCAATGCTCTCGGGTGGAGCATCAATCATGTCTCTCACTCATTTTCTGATGTGGAAATATGAAGAGAGGTTGTACAAACTGTCCAGTAGCACTCATGTAGAACCTCAACGTTACATTTCTACCTCTTTCGGCCAACGTCAACTTGCTCACAATTCTTTTCCCCTTTTCACGTATCACTTTGGGATGATACGACGATACACCAGTCTCATCCACGTTCAATATTTGTGATGGTGGAAAAGAATATTTCTCCATCAGTGTGCACTAATTCGAAAAGAACTTTGCAACTTCTTCCTTATTGAAAGTTGTTGTTCTCAATATACTTGTAGACACAGGAGTTCTAAGAAACAAATCGGGATGTCACTTCATAAACTCGTACTAAACATATTTCACAGAACTCTGTTTATCTTTGTTGAACCTGTGATTCATTTCCAGTTCTTCGGTTAAGTCAAACTAGCTTCAGGTATTCTTTTCGTGATAATGGCATTATGCTATCAGTTAACTGTTTCACATGCCATTTCAGCGCTTTTCTCATACATATTGGGAAAAGTATTTTCGAATCTCCTAACTTACGTGCAACACGTAATTTTATTCTTTGCTTTCACTGTGACGGTCTGTCTTACACCAAATCTGTTTGCTTAAAGTGCTTACATGCACTACTAGCTGAGAAAAAATGCCTGGAACGGGTGGTCTGATAGAAATTCTACAACAAAAACCAGATGTAGATACCAAACCATAGAATTTAAAGAAAAGTGTTTCCTGTAAAAGTTGTGTCTTTTTCAATAGTGCTTTCAAAGAAATCGAAATTGATACCACTTTCCATTTGAAATTTTGGAGTTGACCCCCAGTAGTAGTATTCTCGCTACGCCACTGGATATGGGAACATCACCGTTTGATTCTCCACATACGATTTGGTAATTCAATTTTTTGTTTAAAATGTCTACGTGCATCACGGGCTGAGACAAATGCGTGGGACGGGTGGTCTGATTCGCCCTCACCAACCCTCACCCTCAATCGACTCCTTCACCCTCACCCTCAGCCACCCTCACCCTCAATCGACACCTTCACCCTCACCTCAGCCACCCTCACCCTTAATCGACTCCCTCACCCTCACCTTCAGTTGATTCCCTCATACTCGCCCTCAGACAGCCTCACCCACAATCGAATCCCTCACCCTCAGTCGACCCCCTCACCCCCACCCACCCTCATCCTCAATACACTCTTTCACCCTCACCCTCATCTACCGAAATGAGAATGAGTGAGGGTGAGGGCGGCCCTCTTGAGGGCAAAAATGAGTGAGGGTACCCACCTCTGGTCTACAATGCATTGAGCAGATGGGTCGGTGGGTCGTAATGCGTTGTTAAGTCAGAGTGGGTCCCGGTGGGTGGTGGGTCGCCATGGGTCACGTTCTGTTGAGCCGTGACCCACTGACCCGCTCCATCTCTAGACTGCACCTTCCTGGCTTTATATAACCTCCACTAATTGAAGATAATTTAAAACAATGCAAGAAAGCAATTATTAATAACATATAGAAATTTATAAAATATAGAAAAGTATTTGGACAGAAAAAGTATTCGGTGTACTCGAGATTCGAACCCGTGCTGCCCGCGCTGCCGCTTACCATATAGAAGTGGCAATGATCATGGAGCTAGAAAGATGGAACAAACGCCACTCGCAAGCTTTTGCACAACTGAACACAAACAAAAGCGGGCCTAATTGCTGCACCATGCATAGTTTTCCAGATCTAGCACGGAATATAATCCAAACATTTAAATTTTTCTGAGGCACGAGCATCGTCACGCAAGCGCTTTCTTATCATTTTTACCATGTCCTCACTTGTTATCCATGTAATATGTCATGATTTTTTTGCAATAGTTTATTCACATATAGAATTATTTTGTGGTATAACTAGCAATTTTTTTAGCACTTTGTCCCCTGAGATATTACGGCTCAAAAATGCCATCAAAATCACAAATTTCAACTTTCGGAAATCTACGGTTCCAGTTGTATCATAGCCGAGGTTACTTCTGCAGACTCTTTACATCCAATAGTATTCAGCACAAAACCCCCCACTATATGCCATTCCAAAATACAGCCCCTTTAAACCTGTAATTTTCTGTAGTTTTTCTGGTGATTTCATGTATTGATTGGCAACTCTGCATATTTATTTAGACACAGAAGTTTATATTCTCCGTGTATCTCAGTCTCCCCTATAAGCATTCGTTTTTCTTTGGTGTTCGTCTGATTCGTACGTCCTGAGCAACTGTAGTTTTTCTAAACGCTGGCAGATGCAAAAATTGGCACTACACCGACAACGAAGAAGGCCGCCATTCAGGAACACTTGCACATACGGAAACGTGAATGACGATATTGACCTTGCCATAAACACGGTTCGTCACACTCAAGTTTTTATAATTTTCGGAGATGGTCGAGCAAACATTTTCACCATTTTTGGATCACTTCATATGGATTGACCCTATTATGAGGGAAATGGATGAGATAAAAAAAATTACAAAATGATCTTACTTAAGCAGTCAAAACAAGGTGAATGGTAAGAAATATATATCAGAAAAAAGCAGTTTCTTTCCTTTCTTAAAAAAAAAAAAAAAAAAAAAAAAAACCTCGGAAATTAGAAAATAGGTTACATAATGTAAAGGTTTAATATAAAGGCCTAACACCACAGGAAACGGAAAGAAAGACAAACACAGACTAAGGGATACCAAAAGCGTAGTAGATTTGCGGACCTCTCATGCAAGATAAATAGACACGACCCTACTTGTAAACCCACTTGTTTGTTGTTATTATTATTATTATTATTATTATTATTATTATTATTATTATTATTATTATTATTATTATTATTATTATTATTATTATTGAAAACTCGTTTCCTCTCCCAATCCCTGATTCTGCCTAAGAGCATGTCTGCATATAGCGGACATGTGTGCAGTTTTTTGCCAATGAGCGGTCTCAAAGGCCAAATGGGATGGAAATTTCCGAGAGAAAGGAACAAAAACACTTTCTTATGATAAATTCCAGGTCAAAGTTCGAAGCACTTGACCTTCACAGGTACTATTTCTTTCTTTTTCGGAAGAGAAAAGTTTTGGCGCCTAAGAAGTTATAGTATATAAATATTGCAAATTTGCAAGTGGATTTATTTACATTGCTATTTGTGGTAATAAAGAAATTGTCATTGGAAAACAGTATTGTAAAAATTAAGTTTTGTTTCGTCACCCATCGCAAGTCTTCGCAAGTTTCGTCACCCATCGCACCCATCAGGGGCCCCCTATGCCTCAGCCCCCAAGATCGATATCGAAAATTTAGGATAGGGATATATCGATGTTGATATATTTGCGATACCGAATGATGATATGTGTCAATATCAATGTCGACGATATATGTATATCGATATATCCCACAGATCTAGATCCGACAAATGATGCTTGAAATATACTGGAATCAATAATCAAAATCTAAATATGTTCTTGCGTTCCGTAACCAACGTTGAGGGGGAAGGGGGTGAACACGAACAAACATTTTGAGCTAAAAAAATTGTTAAAATAAAAGCAGTTATACTTCCCCTTTAATAGAAAACTAAGTACAAGTGTAAGAAAGAAATGAGAGACAGCAAGAAGACTTTCTAGTAGGAAAGGCAAATGAACTTAGAAAAGAAAATCGAAAAGTGATTTAACATTAAATGAATGATTATGCTTTTCACTGTAATGAGCTTTAAAATAAAATGTCCCATAGTCCGAAATAAAATGTTTTGTTATGTGTTTAAATACACATATCTTCACATTATTATTATTATTATTATTATTATTATTATTATTATTATTATTATTATTAGCGTATTTTCCCCGTGCCATAAGCGTCGGTGCACCACCGATGGGCAACTAGGGACATCTCGCCAAAAATTGGCGAGCCCACAGGGATGATCCGCGCTGGTCCCACTTTGAAAATGCGGCAGCGGCAGAGATGCGACGAAACGCCAATGAACTACAAAAATTACTCTACAAAATATGTTAGGTCGCCTAATGCTTAATTTGTTTACATTAAGGTGGTCTAAACCAGGCCCGTGCTGGCCCACCGGGACACCGGGACGTGTCCCGGTGCGCCCTCTGAAACATCACAGTATAATTAAAGGTACAAGATTTAGTAATAAATTCTTACAGTTTTATTGATAAAGAACCCGTGAAAGGTGCAGTGCGCCCTTTACATTAGGCGCCCTTGCGAGTCCACATCAAAGATGAACGAATTTATTTACTCTTCTGTATACTACAGTTCTGTACAATAAACACATACAGTTACTATTGGTAAAGAATCCGTGAAAGGTTCACTGCGCCTTCTACATAAGGCGCCCTACAAAACATCACATTATAGATAAGTGGTTTTAGTTATCCTGTGTGCCAGCTTTGTATAATAAATTCGAATAGTAATTGTTAATAAAGAAGCTTTGAAGAATACAAGGCGCCCTTTACATGAGATGCCCTGCGAAATATCACTATATATATATATATATATTCTTCTGTATTTCAGTTTTGTATTATAAATTCATACAGTTGCTATTGGCAGAGAATAGGTCAAGAGTATAATCACTTACAAAAATATTATAAAGTTATGTACCTATAAAACGAAACGATGTAATTTATCAAGAATAGTTCGGATAGTCAAACGTACGATGCATTCATGAAATACTACACTGACACTAGTCTCTAATTTACGATTTTTACGGCATCGAAGCTTTCACAGTCTTAATATGCATCCATATATCTGAGCATACTAATTGTTCCTGTGTGTTTTAAATCAGTGTTCAGATAATCAGTATCTATTTTAATTCTAAAATATAGCTATATTAATTTCCGTAAAATGTGGTCTTCCTGTCACCATGGCACGGGCGTCCTCAGGTTGTGGATCGAGGAGAAGGCCTCTGGGGTATAGAGGTTAGCTGAGAATATACTGAATAAGCAGTCGCGAACAGACAAGGGGTGATCCTCCAGCTTGAGGATTTGGTGTGGGGCTAACAACTCATCTTCTTAAAAAAAAAAAAAAGGCTTGTTCAGATATATTCGCAGAATCCCCGGATCAGAACTGATAACTTGGCACGAACTCAGCAAAGTAAAATCGACATGAGAATTGGAACATGGAAGATAAGAAGTCTCTATAGGGCAAGCGCGTTAAAATGTGTAACAAATGAGTTTAGAAAAGAAGATGGACCTAGTGGGATATCAGGAAGTTAGATTAGAAGGAAATGGAGGAGTAGTCCAGTAAAGATAGCCCATTTTTCTGCCAAGAAAGGAACAAATTAGTAACAAGCTGAAAATTGGCATGGAAGTAGGGGGATGTGTCAGGAATAACATACTAAAAGTCCCCTAAAATCCCTCTGTAGCTTTTCCCGCAATTTTGAAAAATATCCGCCATCTTTAGACGACGACAAGGAATTTATGGAAATCGTCACTCTTTATGTTTATTCCTCTAGCCACCGCTCTAATTATCACAAAGCCATGAATCATATATGGTTGAAAAGCTTGAAAGAGAGAAAATCTAAGTAAATAACATATATGCCCATCGTGCTAAATTTCTAGAAGAAGAGGAAGAAGAAAACAGCTTTTTTTACTTAAAAAAGATATATTTTCAGAAATCATGAGAAGTTTGCAACACTGACAGTTATTGCACACCAACGAAACACCACCAACAGATGTCGTTGATATTTATCTCAATCATAGCCAACAATGAAACAAGTCGGTGCAATACAAGCCGACAAAAAAATATAACTTATGTTACTTTCTGACCTCTTTGTACAAAAGTGCATAAGATGACATACACTTTCACGGTTCTAGTCACCTTCTTTTATCACATAGGACGAAGAGTTATATATCATTGGAAATCTTAAAAAACGTAAATTCGAACGAGGTAACACATACTAATCAAGCCCAATTTGTGGAAGAAGCGCAAAACTGAAAATTTCGGGGCAAAACGTGATTTTCGCAATAAATTCTTTAAAACTTGCAACACTGACAATTATCGCATGTTAACAAAACTCAGTTACCGTTTTCACTATTATCATTATTAATTTACTCTTAAAATGGCCAACGTTTTTCCCAATGGAGTAAGCTTTTATGATACATAGTTTTACATCACTTAAATATAGCACAAAAATCATTTATTGACAGCACTAGAAAGTAGCAGAAATTGGTAGTCTCCTATTAATATGAAAATCGTAATTCACACACTAAAAGTAACTCTCAACTACAATAGTCATTTGAATGTAATTTTTTTAAAATGTCTTCTTTATAACTAGAATGCAATTTTCCTCCTAGTATTCTTCAAATCAACTTAATATTTACATTACACGTTAGTATGCCCTTTAATAACATTCAAACTTATTTTATTAGAAATCGATGAGGTTATCATTACGTCGCTCATCTCTATGGTCTTCATCATTGGGTTTTGCATTCATGCATCCAATTCCTCGACATTGACATAAATTAGAGCACATAATTCCTGCTTTTCGACAAACGTACATGCTTTCACAGCCCTTTTTACAGTTACAGGATATTACACGGAGCGGGTTCCTTGGTCATTCTTGCTGGTACGAGGATATCTCCTAATGTTGTCCATCCATATTCAGTCATTCGCAAATCATTTCCACGGTACAATTGAACCTGATGATATGGTGTTTCGCAGCATCACTGGTGGGTGGCAATTTTGCCAATTGTATTTCGTTCTGAATGGGGAGCGACCTACTGCAAGGATGTATGAATGATACTGGAATTCATCCAGTAAGGTTACTATTGCTGGAGAATCGTAGTTTGTTAGTAGAACTATTGTACCAGCTTCATAGTTTGTACACTAGCAATATCATGGTTCAAGTGATCGGCATAAATCTTCCCGTTTTTGAAGTAATCAGAATGGCTTTTTCTTTCCCTGTCGATACAAAACACATGATGTGTCGCATCTAGTTAAAGCATGGTAGCTGGGCAAACCAGTTAGTATATTTGCCTGTGTATCTTACAACTTCTTAGTACTAAATTCCTTACTCACGTCTTGTAGACGTCCAAGCTTTCGAAATGTGATATCGTACTGATTATTACCTTGTTCAAGCAAAATGCTCAAATTGTCAACATCCTCGCGTCAACATCATGTCAACATTATCACGACGTGCTTAAAGGATTTAAAGACTTGGATACAGCAGTTTTACCTATAAGTGCGTCAGCATCACTTCTTACTTGTTGGGTTTGAATTCCAGGTTGTGTCACGGGCGAAACAATCCTTATTTTTGAAATTACCTAAGAATTTATTTATTTATTTATTTATTTTGTTAATAATGTGGTTTCATTTGTGAATAACACCAAAGCTGATTGAACCTTTGACTCACGTTGCTCCCGCTCAGCGGCTTTTGTACAGTTTTCAGTGCAATGCCCATAAATAATAATTGTTGCTTTCGTTCCTGAGTTTGTGAGTTCATAGGACACATACGTGTTGTGCACGTCAAGGTATGTTCCATATTGTGGCCAAACAACATGATGTTGAACCATCTATAACGTACACATCCTAACACCTCCATCTATAACGTACACAGTGTTTTCAAATTGAGTTTTAAAATTTTTCCGATATTCAAACATGTCGTACAAAGCGGACTTTTTCGTTTTTCTCATGGACATTTCTGTGAAAAGAGAAAGTGAATAGGGTGCAAGCTCGTAATCAAAACACTGCTGGAGTTCTATTTCGGACTTCTACTCATATGATTCAGTTGCAGTATGGCGTTTACATCCAGTGGCTCATCACGGATACGCATCTTTTTGTTTAAGTTTCACATTTCCAAAAGTCCGTCCAAACATTCCTTCCATAGCAGCCAATCCGATTTCCTTAGATTTATCAGTTGACCATTTCATTATCTACCATGCCAGTTGCTTAGGGACGCGAGCTCCGGATATGAAGGGAATGGAGAATGCTGGCAAAACCAACGCAAGTTTTTCTTTAGATGTAATATATCACGCGATTGACTGCTTTAGTACAGGCCCACATGCCGACTAGTGTGAAGTTCTTGCCTATCTTTGTTTCATAATTTTTCAAGACATTCTCGTAAGTGGCACGCTGCTGGCATACTTGACACACACCTAGATATTATCTTTTCAGTTATGCCTTTCCTATGGGTTAGTCCACCGCTGCTCTTCATTGCTCTCGCTAAAACCTGCTCAATCGTCATATCAGACCATGTGCCACTCTAAAATATATCTTTTCTACGAATAGTAAAGTAACCGTCTCCTGTAAATAGCTGGAACTCATGAAGATCCATTTCATCCTCCAACCGCACCATTTCTTGTAACTATAGATGTGCGTACTTGGCATACAAAAGATCCTCAGCTGCATAGAAGTATGGTAACATTTCTCACATGCAGTGAAGATGAATATTCAAGTCTCCAGTTCTTTCGAACCAAAAGACGCATAATTTCTACAAGCTGAAAGTACAAAGCGAATAACTTAGAGATACGGCTTGTTTCTGCACCAGCGTCAATGAATAACTTCAGGTCATTTGCAATCTTGATTGACTATGTTTGAATGTTGAACCACTACATCAGTATCGATATCTTCTTCAGTCATCAGAGGAATACAAACATCTCGCAATTAACGCTCAAACTCCTCAGTGGCGTCTGATTCATTAAATAAACAGTATATATTGCAATTGCTAACTGTGTTTAAAAAATTAGCTCGCAAAGCACGAGCAATAAGAATGGCCTGGCTTTATCTGTGGCATGGAGTTACTAGCATACACACAAGACCAAAGTACTTCAATGCCACTACCTTTCATTATATATGCAACTGTTTCCATAAATGACATTATAGTGTGGAAAACACCCAAGTCTAACAATCACTGACGGTAATTCAGCAGAATTTCTACATGCTGCTACAATGTCACATGCTTTAGAGTACAAAGGTTGATCAAACGTGACTAAGCATGCTTTTTTGCTTCTTTTCTGCACATTCTTTGCTGGCAAACATCAGCGCCGAGTATACAGCATCCATGCTTATAGGCTGAAGATTGATGAAAGGTTGAATTACTACTTAATATGCTTGGTACTTATGGTTGTTGCTTGTCACCAGCTGCATAAATCCATTCCAATTCGGGCAAGTTGGTGTCGTCAACCACTTGAGAATCATCCATGTTACATCGTACAGAAGGTGGATTTCAGTTTAGATATTCAGAACAAGAAGGTATCTTATATCTTCAATGATTAAATCCAAAAGACTATTACCTTTGCGTGTGTACGTTAAAAGTGGTATATTCCATTCATTCTTTGACAGTGTACGTTTTTTGAGCCCAGGTATTGGACGACTGAATATGAATGGACAACATTAGGAGGTATCCTCGTACCAGCAAGAATGACCAAGGAACCCGCTTCGTGTAATATCCTGTAACTGTAAAAAGGGCTGTAAAAGTATGCACGGTTGTCGGAAAGCAGGAATTGTGTGCTCTAATTTATGTCAATGTCGAGGAATTGGATGCATGAATGCAAAACCAAATGAAGAAGACCATAGAGATGAACGAGATAATGATAACCTCATCGCTTTCTAATAAAATAAGTTCAAATGTTATTAAAGTGCATACTAACGTGTAATGTAAATATTAAGTTGATTTGAAGAATACTAGGAGGAAAATTGCATTCTAGTTATAAAGAAGACATTTTTAAAAAAATACATTCAAATGACTATTGTAGTTGAGAGTTATTTTTAGTGTGTGAATTACGATTTTCCTATGAATAGGAGACTACCAATTTCTGCTACTTTCTAATGCTGTCAATAAATGATTTTTGTGCTATATTTAAGTGATGTAAAACTATGTATCATAAAAGCTTACTCCATTGGGAAAAACGTTGGCCATTTTAAGAGTAAATTAATAATGATGATAGTGAAAACGGTAACTGAGAATTGTTAACATACGATAATTGTCAGTGTTGCAAGCTTTAAAGAATTTATTGCGAAAATCACTAGAACCGTAAAAGAAGGTGACTAGAACCGTGAAAGTGTGTCACCTTATGCACTTTTGTACAAAGAGGTCAGAAAGTAACATAAGTTATATTTTTTTGTCGGCTTGTATTGCACCGATTTGTGTCATTGTTGGCAATGATGGAGATAAATATCAACGACATCTGTTGGTGGTGTTTCGTTGGAGTGTAATAACTGCCAGTGTTGCAAACTTCTCATGATTTCTGAAAATATATCTTTTTTAAATAAAAGAGCTGTTTTCTTCTTCCTCTTCTTCTAGAAATTTAGCACGATGGGCATATATGTTATTTACTTAGATTTTCTCTCTTTCAAGCTTTCCAACCATATATGATTCATGGTTTTGTGATAATTAGAGCGGTGGCTAGAGGAATAAACATAAAGGGTGACGATTTCCATAAATTCCTTGTCGTCGTCTAAAGATGGCGGACATTTTTCAAAATTGCGGGAAAAGCTACAGTGGGATTTTAAGGGACTTTTAGTATGTTATTCCTGACACATCCCCCTACTTCCATACCAATTTTCAGCTTGTTACTAATTTGTACCTTTCTCAATACTATCTTTACTGGACTAGAGTTAAGTCGGGAAATTTTACGTTCTTTTACGGGGAACGAATTAAAAATTACCAACTACAGGACTTTTCGTTCACAAACGAATACGTAATATCAGCAATTACATGGGTTGAATTTGATAATGATAGATTTTCTTTTACTTCTCTTAAGGGTCGGTGGTGTAATATTATTGTTTTAAATGTACATATCCCAACAGAATATAAGGATGACAATAAACAAAGTTTTTACGAAAGACTAGAACGGGCATTTGATCCTCTCCTGTAATACCATATGAAAATTCTGTTAGGCGGTTTCAATGCGAAGGTAGGACGAGAGGGTATTTTCAAACCGATTACAGGGAATAAATGTCTACATAAAGAAGGTTGTGACAACGGCGTTAGACTCGTGAACTTTGCAAATCCAGAAACCTTATCGTGATGATTACAAATTCCCACATCGCGACGTTCATAAATATACTTGGACCTCACCAAACGGAAAAAACACATAATCAAATCGATCACGTTTTAGTAGAAGAAGAAAACAGTCTAGCACAACTGATGTTCAGTCGTTCAGAGGAGTTGATTATGATAATAAGAGGGAGACTATCGTTGAATAAAGGAAATATTCAATATCTGAAAAGGAAGCGGTTTAATTTAAAGAAATTAGAGGAGAGTCAGGTGAGAGAGGAGCCAGATTGAAATGTCGAATATATTCTCTGTTTTAGAAGGTTGGGAGTGCACTAGTGTTCAGGATACTTAGTTGAAATTAAAGATAACATTAAGATTTCAGCAAAAGAAATATTGGGACACACAGAAATACGTAGGAACAAAGCATGGTTCAACCAGGAATGAACTAAAGTAGCAGAGAAGAGAAAACAGGCAAAATTACGCTGGCTACAAAATCCGAATGAAATAACTACACAAAATTTCGCAGATATCAGGCGGGAAACTTCCAAAACTTTTAGAACAAAGAAACGCGATTTTTAAAAGCTAAAATTAAGGAACTTGAAGGTAATAGTAAAAATAAAAACATCCGGGACATATATAAGGGAATCAATGAATTTAAGAAAGGCTATCAACCTCGGGCTTATATATTAAAGAAATCTGACTGTACAGTTCTCACTGACACGGATAGCATCTTAAATAGATGGAAAGATTTCTTTGACGATTTGTTTAACACATAGCCAAAAACTAATGTGCGTGGAGAAAGTGAAATGCATACAGCATAACCGTATATTCCAGAAGCTAACCAGACAGAAATAGAAATCGCTATTAAAAAATAAAGAAACACACATCTCCGGGTGTAGACGAAATTCTGGTTGACTTAATTTTAGCTGGAGAGGAAAAATTGTGAAACAAGATATACAAACTCATTCTCCTTATCTGGAACAAGGAGGAATTACCACAAGAGTGAAAAGAATCAATCATTGTTCCAGTTCAGAAAAAAAGCAACAAAACTGATTTAATAATTATTGAGGCATTTCTCTTCTGTCAACATCCAATAAATTCTCTTAAACAATCTGTTAGCAAGATTGACTCCATACACAGATGAAATTATTGGAGATTATCATAGCGGATGTAGGTAAAATCGATCAACTATCGACCAGATATTTACTATTCAACTAATATTTGAAAAAGAAATGGGAATACAATATTCTGGCACATCAATTATTGATTTTAGACTAGGATAGGGGGGAAACATTGTACAAAATGCTTACAGAATTTGCAATACCGAAAAAGGTAGATTAATTAAGGTATGTTTAAATGAATCCCAAAGTAAGGTTCGAGTAGAGAAATTCTTGTTCACGAGTTTTCACGTTGAGAATGGCCTGAAACAAGGAGATTCGTTATCACCATTATTATTTAACTTTATTCTGGAGAATACTATAAGGAAATCAAAGACAGGAATCAGGTTCTAGAGCTGAATTGCATTTACCAGGTTATGGCGTATGCTTATGATGTAAATTTAATAGGGGATGATAGAACAATAGAAAGGAAAGCAGAAATCTTACTTAACGCTTGCAGAGATATGGGCTTAAAAGTAAATGCAGAGAGAACTAAATAAATGGAAGTTTGTCGGAATTGTAATACTGCATTTTATGGATGTGTTAAATACCAAATAATATTTTCTTTTGACAAAGTGGATACTTTCAAATATCTAGAATCATTATTAACAGACCAAAACCATAATTACTAAAAAAATTGATGTAAACTGAAAGCAGGTATTTCGTGTTATTATTCAGTTAAAAATCTTTTGTTGTCGCGAAATCTGTTGAGGAATTTGTAGCTTAAAATATAAAACGATAATCATGCCTGTTGTGCTGTGTGGTTGCGAAACATGGTCACTGACTCTGAGGGAAAATCGCAGACTGAAAGTATTTGAAAACAAGATTCTTAAACCAATATTCGAACTCCAAGAGGAACGGGAATGGGGAATGGCGGAAACTTCATAACGAGGAACTGCATAATTTTATACCGTTTACAAAAACATTGTTAGGGTCATCAAGTCTAGGAGGCTCAAATGGGCACGTTATGTAGCCAGAATGGAAGAAATTTAAAACGCTTTCAAAGTTCTACTGGAAATCCAAATAAATAAAAAAAAAAACGAAAATTAGGAAGACCGAGGCGCAGATGGGTGGAAAAAGTAGAAACTGGGTGCAGTAGGCTAAGGATAGAAATCAATGGAGAGCTTTTGTAAACGCATCACTGAACCTCCTGTGTCCATAGGTCATAGAGCTATATTAAGTTGTTGATACATTTAGCTTCTTTTTATGTGATAGAAATATTATTAGAGGAACTAAAAAGTTTTTCTCTAGTAAAGAGGATTTCGATTCAAGGTTTCCACAAATTAGCTATTTCCATACTTTCTTTCAAAGTATATATATACAGTATATAACAGTTATACTGTATATACTGTATATATATATATATATATATATATATATATATATATATATATATATATATATATATATATACTGTATATACTGTATATATATATATACAGTACTACACACGACTGTTGATTTCTTCGCTTGCACTGATCCACGACATAAAGAAGACAAGTGTAGATCGTGGTAGGATTTGACGATGCAAGGTTGACAAATGGAAGAGACAGTAAAGCTGATGTCTCGTATTCCGGTAGCTTCTGAACTACATGTGTGAATCCGCTCCATAACTGTTACGAAATACTTTATTTTTAATAAAGAAGTGCATGTTGAAGTTAATGTTTCAGTTATGTAATCTGGCCTAAAAGCATTAACTTGGCCCGAGAAATAGCTGCGTCGGGCTGCTACTTTTAAAGATATACCCCCAAATGGCGGTTTTCCTTCAAAATGGAAGCTTTGGATCTTTCTGTCTGTTAGTTAGAACACTTCCCAGGATATTTCCACCAACTTTCAGTGTGGTTTTCGAAATGTCCGGATCAAAGCCTAATTTATAAACCCTTAGATGCGGGAGCCATATTAGAAATGGCCGCCAGATTGGATGACGCAAACATTGGAGCGGCGAGGACTTTTGGGGGATGTTGGTAAGTGTCTTCTCCACCAAATTACGATATTAACTAATTCTGTGTAGATTTTACTACACTTCTACCCCTACAGGCTGGTCTTTATCCCCTATAGCGTCAGAATAAATTTAATAAGAGAATACGGCTTGCTGCACACAAAATTGAATATCTCCGTTAGTTTTAGAGATACAACAACGTAACTGGGCTCGTTGGAAAGCTCTTGAAACGGCAAATAACGACTACTTCGAGATATTTTCTCGTATATATATATATATACTCTCGGAGATATATATACTCCTTTCCAAGTTATTTACAGTTAAATCTCAAAAGCTTGACCAAGAATGCACATTATTTTCGCTTCGAGGTCCTCTATTTGAAAGTAGAGCCAATGTAAGACAAGTAGCTGTGTTGTAAATAACAATTTCCAATATGCTTTCTGCAAAATGAAGCGAAAACGAATTTCCTATCTTGAAATGAGTAGTAGGTATAACGTTTGAAAATTTAAGGGATGAATTCGGTCGGCGGCCATATTGATGACGTCATATCTCGGTTTCCCCAAGCTGGATTTTTTGGGTCTTTGAGTGGGTTAATCAGATAACATTCTGAACATCTCCACCAATTCTCAGCTTGTTTATCAAAATGTCCGGGTTAAAGCCTAATTTTCCTTGACTAAAAGTGAACGACCTAGCCTGTGTTGCCAGTTTGTCGTTCAGTCGTTCGGTCTTGAAAAGTGACGATTGTACGCTACTTAGAATGGCTAACAAGACAGTGCACAGCGAAGTCTGTGAAATAATTCATTGAGGCAGCGGTTCTGCAAACAACAATTGAATGATCTTCGACGCAGCAACGTATCCCTCCTCTTTCGATGGAGGTACGTGAAACACACATCGACAGCAGCACCAGCAGGAACACACTTGAAATAGAAAGGTTCTAGCACTGGTACAGATTCAATTTGCTGATTGGGTGCCCTAAAATACCCTCCTGCACCGGGCTCAACTCACTGATTGGGAGCTCCCCAAAGATATATTTTACGCATTGTTCAGAACCATATTTAGATTTGAACACTGCAAGATAGTTGGTGGGCAAAGTAAAACAAAAAGTTTGATGTAAGTAATTAGAGCTCTTAGTTAACCACGATTTTAACCTATAGTTTACAGCCAAGTGAAGGTTCAGGCGCAATGAGTAGTGTTAATTAATAATTACATTTCTTTACTTTTCACATGTTAGTGTGCTATGTTTTCTTTTATTTTTTTGTTTTTATCTGGATTAGTGCGTCTTTAAATCACAAAAGTAAAGACATATGGGTTTAAAAAATGTACTAATTAACTAATAAAGATGTGGTTTTGCTGTTACTTATAATTTTGGCCAATTCAACACCTGTAATTACCAATTACATGCCATTTGTTCTTAGCAGTAGCTGAATCTCTTTTAGAAAAATATGAATTAGAATGAAGTATAGCTAGCTTGCTATAATTCTAATGCTTCTGCTTGCAGCATTACGTATATTGTGGCACCACGGTAAGTATTATACTTAATTCTCGTCTACGTGTCAGTCTCACGACAAATCGTGGTACCGGAATCTCTTGTATTCCCAGTTTATGCTTTGTTAATTAGAATAGACATGATTTGTTTCAAATGTGTTTCCGACTTGGAGATCTTCACATTTAGTGTCGTGCTAAATCAATACACCACCAA
The DNA here is from genome assembly GCF_964235325.1 of Thermobia domestica. Taxonomy (NCBI): domain Eukaryota; kingdom Metazoa; phylum Arthropoda; class Insecta; order Zygentoma; family Lepismatidae; genus Thermobia; species Thermobia domestica. The sequence continues at coordinate 267,924,223 of NC_137454.1, read as the reverse complement.
AATATAACCAGTACTTTTGCAAAAATGGAAACGAAGAAAAGGATTAAATGACTTTTAGTAATTCTCAACAATAACCGGCAAAACCTTACTATTTTAAATATGGATAGTTAAAGTTTTTGATGTCAGAATATCAAGAATAGTGTTGCCACGAGACGAGACTTCAAGCTGTCTCGTCTCGTCTCGTGCAAAGCATGTCTCGTCTTGAAAATATATGCTCGTCTCGTGTCGAAGGGTTCTGTCTCGTCTTGTCTCGTAAAATATTGTAGCATATCATACGAACGAAAGTAAAATGTAGCATACTGCACCATGCTGATCAAGATACAACAAAGTTATTACTCAGAACACAGAAGACAAGAAATGTCATGGTAGCTACACCGTGAAGCATTCACCTCTGGTGCGTGTGGTAGTCGGTTCGATCTCGGTTAGTGCCATGAGCTTTGTGATGAAAACCGAGTGTGTGTGTTTTCTAGGAGTTGCCTTGTATTTTACCTTTCTTCATTTTACTAATTTTCTCATCATCTATTCAGCGTGAGCCAAAGTTGCCTAAAGGTCTTAAAAATAAATTGGAAAAAGCTCACAAGGTAAGGACAAATAGTTTACAAAATAATATTTCTTTGCTGTTAGTTGTCTGATTCTCTTCGACCCTGACTTCTTTTTTTTTATTATTATTATTATTACATTCTGAAACACTAATATTTATTTCACGAGTTTCAATACACGAATATACAGTAAATTGCTCATAATTACATCGAAGACGAAGACACTTGATTCCATATATTCCAGAAATATATACCTAGGTATATACTTTGATTTCATATATTCCAGCCTTTAGGTTTTGCAGTGTTAACCCAGACAAATCTAAAAACTACTTTCCATTTTAGCATGTTTAGATGTGTTGCTTAAAAAAAAAAAAAGCTTCGAACAAAATAATTTGATTGAGTAATAAAAAGTATTTAATTGAAATTTTATAGGTTACTGCACAATAAGCTCTATTTAAAGTGCCATAGTACTGGAAGCTGAACGACACATCGGAGGAAAGAACGCTTGGGGGACATTCTACACCCCCATTTTACAAATCTGTCCCCATACCCATGGAGTCTGTGCCCCTATATGGTGTTTGCTCCGTTTGTGTAACATACTCATGACGGTACACCCAGATTAGCTAGTGGTGTAAAAAAAAAAAAGGATTTTTGGGTGGCCATTTCTAACACCATCTGTGCATTCTAACACCATCTCTTCTTCGCACAGCATTACCTGTGGTTCGAAATACTCCGCATGCAACTACAACAATGCTGCGGACACTATCGAGCACCTTGATCACACTCACCACAATTCATCCTTCTTCCAGTTTCCCGGCGATTTTTCCCCTTCCGAAGCATCGAAATGCTGTCTCCGGGTCATGTTGTTGTGAGTAATACCACCACAATTCACTGACTCGCGCACACTCTCTCGTCTCTTTCAATTAGCTGCTTCATGTTGCGGCGATGTCACGGTATGCAACATTTTGCTCCATGTGCACGTGTAGAACATGCTGCCAGACCCTGCCTCCCTGGCAACATGCTGCCAGACCTCCATTCATTTCCATCCATTATGAAATATTTTCTTACTTTATCTTTCTTGTTCTTAAGTTTTGCACACCAGTGTATTTATTGAAATGAAAATTAATATTGAGTAATATATAAAACTGCAGTTAACTTTCCCTTTCTCTTTCTGTCTTACGAACAAAATCAATTTTGCTCAGGAGATTTACTTTCTATGAAACGTTCCTTGAATTCTACGTAACTTGATTTAATTTGAAGTAAGATAAGGAAGTTACTGTCATGTTAAAACATTCTGTCAAAACATTATTAGAAATACATCTTTACAATTAATAGACTTATTCCTTTAATGTCTCAAAGAGTGAGGCATTCCTCGTAGCTCCAAATAAAGTGCAGATATATTATTCTTACTATTATTGTTAGTCCCTATTATTATTATTATTATTATTATTATTATTATTATTAGTAGTAGTAGTAGTAGTAGTAGTAGTAGTAGTAGTTGTTGTTGTTGTTGTTGTTACAGTCGAATAAGTGTGGAATAATGTACGTATATATACTTCAAAGAATGCAAAATTTAACATGATTTTAGAACATTATTAAATGCTATAAGTCGAACTTAAATTGTTGTAGGGGCTGTTGTAGGTCAGTCAATGATAGAGCACTTCTCCGATGCCGACAAACCATGAGTGGTAGATGTCACCAAACTCACTATGGGGATTTATTTGTGGCTGATCAAAGGAAAGTACAAGAAGGTGACAGTTTCCTTGTTGCTAGATTTTCCTTTCCTAGTTCTTTCTGGAGTTCTTTTTTCTTTTTCTTTCTTTTTTTTATTATTAAAGATAGGAATTTTCACACAAGCAAAGGATGCAAAGCTGCTAATACGTATATTTTGCATATGTATATTGATGTACAGCTTTATTACAGTGTGAGATGAAAAAAGTCCCAAATAATACTTCTTCTAAAGTGTCCCCATACAGGGTGTTCAAAAATGTTCAAAAGGGCATTTTTTCAGTTACAGTAATTATTAAAAATTGTCATAAATTGGTTAATATGTGCACTAGAGACGTGGAACAAACACCATTGGAAAGCTTAAATATTGCTCTACAAGTTGTACTATATTTCAAAAAACATGTATAATAAAAGTAACACTTCAAAAATTCAAATCATAATTTGAATTTTGAATTTCGCATAGAAATGTTCCTGTGAATTTGTTCAAATTGTCCAGATTGTAATCTCATATATGTACTAAAACACCACAAAGTTACATTTTTGGCACTTTATGGGATCGGACTCAAAATTCAACATAAAGCAAGCATTACAAAATATTGGTCATGTGAATATCTGGATTCAGATCGATAACCATTTTTCTGTAGGTATTTACCTGCAGCATCAAAGGAATTTATATTCAACTTCATTTGTTTCTTGATGTATTCATTTGAATTTACACAATTATCCACCTTTTGAGTTATTTAGACCGGTATTACCTTTCCGAACAGTACTCCATATAGGTCATCATTCTTGTTAGTTAGTATAGATGTTTCTAAATTTATATTGGCTACATTAATACGTTATTTTCCTTTGTTTCAGGATTGCTGTTACAGAACTTATTATGAAAGGGATGTATATATTTCCTTCCCTTTTACAATATTTGTATTAAATGTGTTATGAAACACAGTGACACTGTTCACAATCACTTCACACACTTTCAGCACAAACAATTAGTCAATAAATTCTTTTCTCTATTTCAATTATGTACTTCCACATGTCTGTAACAGCAATCCCGAAACAAAGGAATGAAAATAACTTGTATCAATGTAGCCAATATAAATTTAGAAACATCCATACTGACTAACAAGAATAATGACCTATACTGAGTATTGTTCGGAAACGTAATACCTCTGTAAATAACTCGAAAGTTGGATAATTATGTAAATTCAAATGAATACATCAAGAAACAAATGATGTTAAATATAAATTCCTTTGATGCTGCAGGTAAATAACTACAGGCAAATGGTTATCGATCTGAACCCAGATATTCACATGATAAGTATCTTGCAATGTTTGGTTTATGTTGAATTTTGAATCGGATCTCACTGAGTGCCCGAAATGCAACTTTGTGCTGTTTTAGTACATATATGAGAATACAATGTAGACAATTTTGAACAAATTCACAGGGACATTTCTATGCGAAATTCAAAATTCAAATCTTAATTTGAATTTTTGAAGTGTTATTTTTTATTGTACAGTTTTTTTTTAAATATAGTACAACTTGAAGAGCATTCTTTAAGCTTTCCAACCCACACAGCAATGAAATATTTTCAAAATGTTTTTAAAACGTACCTTCATTTTCCTTCAGAAAATGTATCCTACTTCCCTTAAGGAAATATATTCCATATGATGTTGAAAACATTTTCCAAATAATACTAAAAATATTCTCTGAATACACTCAGGAACGTTGTAGAAATATTTTATACCACGTTAAAAAGTTTTCCAAAAAATGTTTTCTGTAGGATTTCCAAATATTATTGAAAATGTATTTGAAATGTTTTATACAATGTTAACAGAATGGTTTTTAAAATGTTTCGCATGGAATATTTTAAAATTATTTACCAATAACAGAAAATAATTTGTCAAGAATGAAGAAATTTTTTTCTAAATATCTTAACAATGTATTGGATACATTAGTTGAAATGTTTTCTGAAGATTTCTAATTCATTTTTAACAAAGATTAATGTTCTATAAAATAATAATTTTAAAATATTTTCCATACATGACAAAAAGTATTTAGACAATATTTTCCTACATATGACAAAATATTTTCTTTATATGACAAAAAATATTTAGTGAATATTTTTTGTACATCACAGAAATTATTTAGAGAATATTTTCTGTATATGATAGTACCCGGAGCCCGTAAGCCAACTTGGTTACTATTGCAGATATGAAAACAAGGTAAGATATATATAAGAATATTTTTAAATTCCGGCAAAAGTTTTGTTTTGATATTGGTATACCGCCCAATAGTAACGAAAATACAACGCTGCCACTGTTGGACAACACTGAATGAAAGAAACTATGGTTTGAAATTATTTCGACCAAAGAGAACGGAAAGAAAGACACAATGAAAAGATATAATACTGGACTCAATTTCACGTCTTTCGTATCTGCTCCCTCCGCCAACCCCGTGGTTGCTACGCTACTGGTGTGGATATTGAAGTCGCACGTTTATCCTTCATTGTGTCTCGTTTCAATTCTACTCGATATAACTAATTTCAGGCCACACAATTCTTTCGTTCATGTAGTCCAATATGACGTATGGTAACATATTTTCTTTATTGGGCGGTACACTAGTACAGAAACAAAAAACTGTTGCTGGAATTTAAAAATATCCTTACATATCTTACCTTGTTTTCATATCTTCAATAGTAATCGAGTTGGCCTATGTGCTCCGGACTTTTGCGTCACTCTGTGTATATATACCGCCTCCTTGCTGGGAACAAATAGTGGATTGAAAACAAGCCGGCCATCGGAGTTGGAAGAAAACAAGATTGCTCTGTAGAATTTTATCTGCTTAGACGCTTTTGCCTCACTCTGTCTTCATCACGAGGAAACATTGCGGCCCACAGCCTCTAAAACAAAATCGCGCTAGAGTTTCTTATAGAAGGCACATCTGCATATAACAGTCCAGTGAGGACATCTTAGATACTCGAAATCGTATTGAGGAGAATTCGATGTACTCAAATAATGTGCTTAATTATCTCTCGATCACCAGAGAGCAGCTTGTTTAGAAAGAAAGGCTATTGCATTAAAAAAAAAAAAATGCCTGGTACAGAAAGTCCACGCGAAGTAAAAGCGACGTCCAAATGTCCGCTCTGGTTACATCCCATGCAATGTCGCTGCGATAATCGATGCGACGTCACTGGGATCTCCAAATGTCAGTTTTGGTTACATCCTTGGGATATCCCACGGGATGTCCCTGCGATATCCACCTCATTGAAACATACTGTAAATTGTGACATGTCCCAATGATGTTACACTGTTACTACTGGTGTGTGGCCACGCCGTGCATGTATGTTTGGGTGTCTTATCTGACGTTGCGAGATTCAAACTGCATATCAGTGTGTTCACAATCGTCATCTGTCAGTTTTGAAAGCGGCTATATTGGATTCATTTTTTTAAAAAATAGGAAAAGGATTGAAGTTTCGATATCAACTTCAAGGAACAATTGTTAGCAATCCTTTTCCTATTTTAAAAATAATAAATCCAATATAGCAGCTTTCAAAACTGGCAAGCGATGATTGTGAAGACACTAATATGCAGTTTGAATCCTGTAACATCACACAAGACACCCCAACATATATGCACGGCGTAGCCACACACCAGTAGTAGCAGTGGAACACGTATGTAAATAAGATTTTGAGTAAAAAAAAAAATGCTTAAAATTATGAGCAAGCGAACATTATGTAATCATAATTTACACTGTCCACTATATATATATATATATATATATATATATATATATATATATATATATATATATATATATATATATGGATAGGTGCTGACTGCCACGACTGTCGCTGATTGCAAATATGAAGGTGCTGACTGCCACGAGCCTGGGAGAAACTGTTTTTGGAGAGGAATTAATCCCTCATACTAAATTTATGATTATTAATTAATTTAGTAGGGATTAATTTAGTAGTTATCACAGCAAATCTATGTGGCATCCTATAAGTTACAAAGTTGCTCACTAAGTGGAACGACATACACTTGGATGTTTATAAAGGGATTGTCTTTTCTGTTATATGTGCAATTTGCACATTTCATTGTTTATATTAATTATTTTATTGTATTATTTAATGGATATGATGGTCTGAAGCCAGCTGACAACCTGTACGTTGAGAACTGTTCGAGATATTCAGCTTGAAAATTTATATGAGAAAATGAGTGGATACACGTTTCAATGCGTTAAGTATTCTCACCCATGGCGAAGCCTGATAGTTTGAACTTGCTATTGCTTGATCACTGGGGGCCATTCACAGACAATTTGTCCATTACAAGTTGCATGACGGATGGCAAATACCTAATGGTTGAGAAGATACAAAAGAATTCCACACGATTTGTGCAACCATTTGATATGTTTTGATTCCGATCAATCAAAGATTATGGCAGGAGATTTGTACATAGTATGAATCTTCTTCATCTGGACGTTATAATGTACCAACGAAACAATCAAATAAAGTTCATGTCCATACGAATCACTTCCGATCACCGCGATACATTGGATTGTTTCAGTTTGCGTTCTGCAAGGCAGGTTACGAACAAATTATAGGCCTATAACTTTTGAATCACTTGTAGAATTTGCTTTTTGCTTTGATTCTGTGAACTGTTCTCTTGACGGATGCAACACAATTGCACAAATAAAATGTTCATGGTGCAAGGGAGTATTTTGCCTGCGTCATTTCTTCATAAAACAGAAGAACAACAGTGATCAATTTTCATCTCTAACCTATGATTATTGTGAACAATGTAATGACTAATTGTATCTAACAAACCCGTTAGTTATTGCGAAACACTTTTTTTCTGTTACTTCCGATAGCTTTCAGTTCGTATGTCAATATTCGTTACTAATTATGTTGTACTTAACGCGTATAAATGCGTATATCCTCATTATCTCATATAAACTTCCAAGTTGAATATCTCGAACCGTTCTCAACCGTACAGGAATTTTATTAGCTTGTTATAATCAGCATGAATTGGGACTTCAAATGGCATGCTTAGTTTCTCTGCAGGCGAGTGCTTTCTCCTGAAATTCCCTTGTGAGGTGCAGCCAGCAGTGCTTTTTAGATGGAACTTTCAAGAGCTGCTCGAAACAATTTGCACAGCTGTACACAGTTCATGCTGACATAGGGAGTTCAAGTGAGAATACATAAATCGTACCAATTTTGTACGCACCGCTCCCTGACAAAACTGAAAGTACACTCATATCCAAAATTATTGTCGCATATCTATAACTGTCTTCTTGTAAGAATATAATTTGATAATTTTGCAGAGTACTTTTAATATTTATATTATGTGTATAATCAGGAAATTTATATTTATGATAAATTTCATATGAAAAGAATTATAAATACGAAAATCATAATGAGTAAAATAAAATGTAACTAAATGACACGAAAATTTTATTTTCGTTTTATTGTTCTTATTTACTGCTCTTTTGACATGAAATTTACCACATACTTGTCTTTGCCGATTATACACATACTAACAGTATAAGAAATACCGGGCGAATTCGTTATCAAATTATATTACTAGAACAACATATTTATAATCATGTGACAATAATTTTGGACATGAGTGTACATACAGAGACCTGTTTAAATTTGTTAGGTGTTGGTCTGAACAACACGATCCTAAGGATCATCTAGTTTCTTTCATGCTTCTTGGCGTCCGGTAATGTTACGTCTAGCAACTTTCTCTCAGGCTCGTGGCAGTCAGCACCTTGATATTGGCAATCAGCTCCAGCCGTGGCAATCAGCACCCCACCATATATATATATATATATATATATATATATATATATATATATATATATATATATATATATATATATATAGCGGACAGTTTATCTCGGTTAGTAGTTAAATAAAAATATAAATGTACACTGTTCTCGCTTTATTTCTTTATATTTTCTTCAGCAGCATCTTCTTCATGCTGCTCGTATTATTTGTTTCTATACATTAAGAACAATCTTTACAAATATCAGAAATTCATTTTCTAAGTTGTAAATACTTGCTCTAGAAAATTGTCACTGACACGTTAATTAAAAAAATAAAAAAAACAACAACAACAACAATATTTACGTATGTTGCTGAAAATATGTTCTACAATTCTACGGCGCATTTCGAATAGATCTTTTCAAGAAACATCACTTTTTATCACTTTCTAGAAATATCACATTGGTGAATAACAAGAAATGCATAATTGCTCCTTTATAATGCTACTTTTATTTCGACGCTGGGAATTGTCAGTTAGTTCTGTGGAAATGCAGCTGAATTCTTAACTGATCTTCTTGTTTGTCTCTGTTTGGCATGTTGAAGCCAATTCTCAATTATCTCCTTAGTTACGTTTCTCTTGTGTTGGCGCACAGTTTCTGAAAATAAAAATAATAGGCAATGTTTAAATAATAATAACCTTAAACTTACAAAATATTTAAAATGTTTGCGTAGGACCTGCATCGCCTTGTGGAAACAATACTGTGTTACAAACGTAACACCCTGAAGAAAATGTAAAGGGTAAGGAAGACAAAAACTACAGCTGAAAATGGCATACCTCAGAATGTAGCTTAATTACGGACGTTGTAACATGTTGAAGCAGTCACACTTTTATTTTTAGAAAGTATAGCTCCTTATAAATATTACACTTAGATAATACATTTATTTAACATTGCTGTAACTAAACTTCTGGTTCACTCTCTTAGCCGTACTACGTAAATCGAAAATGAGAATGTTACAACTGAGGCAAATTATGATCTCAATTAGCAGCATAGAATAGGAAAAAATCATTGAAAATATAAATAAATAAATAAATAAATAAATAATAATAATAATAATAATAATAATAATAATAATAATAATAATAATAATAATAATAATAATAATAATTTGAAAACATGTGGCAGCATTTCAGTTGATGAAGAACTAGCGTCCCATTCCGAAGGCTCCGATCTCAAATCTTTTTCCCTCAGTCGCACCAGGTGAATGCCGAGATGGTTACAAACGCCTTAATGAAAGCTATCTTCCTCGATTTCTTTCCCACGGAGCAGCCCTACGTGATAACGTTGCATTGCAAAGAATAGAAGAAATCGCGAATGTAGGAATATATCATGAAATGCTCAAGAAAACTACCAATATGACAGAACAGTTCAGTAAAAGACTGAAATGTATTTTAGGCGTGAGCGAATGATCCAAAACCTGAAATTTATCCCCCTCCAAATGCCATAAAAACACTGGTTTGCACGCAAACAATTCTTTTCTCTAAGATTAAAATTTAGAAGTAACTTTTTTTTCTTTTTTAACGGAAAGAGCAAATCAATCTTTTTGTGTCTGCTGGTGACAATCGCAGGTAGCTTACATTTGTAACGGTGGCAAAATTTTACTCATTAACTGTCAGAATGTAGCCTTCACGCCCTTTTGATAGTTTTACTGCTAATAAAGAAGGTTAGTTTAGTTTGTGATTCTACTTTATATACGCTTTACATTTTATGTTATCAACTGCACAGCTCAATATTTACCGGGCAAATCCTTTAGGCGTCCAGTGATAGAGAGATCTTCGAAACTGAGCTAATTTGAGCTTCCCAGTGTGTTCAAATAAATTATCGGTATAACATAAACGATATTTCTGCAACATGGCTGTAATTCCAGAATAATTGTGGGATGAAAGAAGATGACAAACTGGGTATAACATGCAACTTTTCCCCAACATACATATTCAGCTCTCTCTTCCACGGACGCTTAAATTTAAGTTGTCACTTGAAGAACGAAAAATTGCACATTTTGCCAAAATGAGGATTTCCGACGTATTTTAAATGTTATAACAGCGGTTGTAGTACATGGTTTTGGGAAATAAAGTTCACAGGAAAATGGTTTTGACAAGTATTCATGGCACAATGGTATTTATTTAAAGCAAAAAAAATGGGTACCATTTTTTTTTTTTTTTTTTGACAATAAACATAGAGTATCCCTCTTCAAGTGAGAAGTTCTATAATTTTTTCCACTCTGAAAATGATATTAAAGAACAGTAGGGAGAGTTCTTTACCTATTATTGTGTTAGTGATTAATGAGTGAATGCTTGCTTTCCTTTCACCGTACCAACTTAACTGCTCAGCTACTCCATTTGTTATGTTTTCTCTTTCATAATGTTTGTTGTGATGGCTTCTAAGCTGTGACCTCCAAGTTTTTCATTTCTTAGATCTGTAACGAAATCCACATTAAGCACTCAAGTAATAGTAATGGAAATTTAGAACATATAACTGATGTCCCTAAACAAATTACGTTGATTTTAGACGATAGTGTCACCGAGTCAGTTGCAGTTGGCGCATTCTCAAAAATTAATATTTGTACTGACGTTTCAGGTGATGAAAGCAACGTACCTATAAAAAAATATTACAAAATCTACAGAAAGACAAAGAATAATTTAACGGTTTCAGATATACAGCGTGGTTATAAAGTCAATACCCATTTTAATTTAGATTATCCTAGAAACTAGCATCAGCTCTAGCTGGCGTGTAATACTATTAACATTTCAGAAGGTTGTGGAAAATGCTGGTGCATAAGTTGAAATGCAACTTAATAACCAAATGGTACACCCTAATAATGTATTCGTTGGAAATAAAAATGATAAGTTGTTTACTTTTAGAAATATTCATTGTTACAAATAAGAACTGACTTTACACCCACGCTATTTCCAGGGAGTAGTAATGCAGAGAACACAAACTACTCGTGAATATAAAAAAAGATGAGACAAACTTTTCAGTATGCGTTGAATAACAAGTCACGTCTTTCCAAATTACTTCCAAAGCAAAGCCTACACGAAGTTGTTCTATGAGAATTCATAAATGTCAAGTTCTTCGGAGAATTTTTTTTTTCTTTTTGACACTAACATCGAATCTTTTTGATTATATTTTTACACGTCACACCATTTAGATCTCCACCTCTAGGGGTGCAAGGAGTGATTTACCCCACAGTATTTTTTTTTTTTTTTTAGTGAATTCAACAATGTAATTCGTCTACTTACAATTTCCAGTACACAAAGTTGCATTAAGTTATAAACCGACATACATAATATAAAAATGTAAATTAAATGACAAACCAAAGAACATAAAATAAATTAGACTTGCAAAACATTAAAAGAAATATCCTCAACTTGTCATAGATAAAAAGTTAACCGAAATATACAAAATGATGTACAAAGAATCAATGCATTACATAATATACGAAATTCCAGGCAACACTGTGCTGTGCAATGTGATATAATTGAACCGTCATATAACAGTACTTGATGGTAGGTGTGCCTAGCGTGAAACGGATTAACTATTTAAGATAAAAAAAACTTCTTCCATAGTAGGAGCAGAGGGGAATGATTTAAAAATGCAAGCTGCGTTTCCCCGCTGAATTGCTAAACTGAGTCTCTGTATTAAAAATTGTTTGCTCCGCGGATCTCCTGTTTTCACAACCAGCTGTGAACCTATTTGTTTCACTAGATTCTTTGCCTCTTTGCTGAGAACACCCATTGTTTCAACAGCAAACGGAATGAAAAAATGGTCTTCTTTTAAGCATTTATATTTTAAATGTTTTCGTCTGCTCGCTGTTTCTGCCGCACTTCCAGCTTCCTTAGATGTTGATACGATATGAGAAGCTGCAAAAGTATCAACACAAGTGACATCCCATACTAGACATTGCCCATTTTCCCAGGGGATTAACGTGATGCCATCTGGTCTTTTCCCATCATCCCTTGATAAACCTGATGGTTCTAAAATTGAAGGCACGTCTATGCTGGCCAAAGCACGCTTTAGGATATCATTTAATTCAGCGTGACGGGACACTCTGCCTGCGCTTTTGGGACAGCTCAATGGATGCAAACACTTTTCATTGACTTGCTCCCGACAAATGCATGTAAATTTTTTACACATGTTCATGCCAAGGCGTAGAGCAACACAAAGACGAAAAGAATTGTTATCCATGAAAGTTCCAATATTCCTCGATGGAATTGATTGCAACCATGCGCCAGATTCTTTTTCTTGTAAGGCCTTAAAGCGAGCTATATCAAATACATTATCCAAGAATAGCTCTTGTTCAATAATTGATTTTAAGATTATTTTGTCCCAGCTTTTCTGTACTTCCAATGTGGATGGTATATCTTGTCCAAATAAGAACTTCCATACGTCAATTGCCTCTATCAAGTGATGAATGACCACATCATCAACGGGAATGTTAAGAATGTTGGAGATGAGAGGTCTCACCCCATAGCACGAGGAAATAAAAGCTGGAAGCAGTGGCGTATTTACGATTTTGTTTTGGGGAAAGCTTTGCTAACTTTCGGGGGGGGGGGCTTTGCCTGAAAATGTGAAAATTCTGCAAGATATTTAATATACTTTATTATAGTAAGATTTCGGGGGGGCTTCAGCCCGGAAGCCCCCCCCCTAAATACGCCACTGGCTGGAAGGCTGAGGTCGGAGACTCTGCGAATATTCAAACCTCCGAAACGAATTGGAAGACTAGCTTGTGTCCATTGTATCTGATTCATAGATATATTTACGATAGACTCTAATGCTCTTTTCAGGGAGGCATCCATTTGGAGAAGTAGAGATGGCATATACCATGTTGGAGTAGTTCGAAGAAAATATTGTAACTTTGGTATACCCATGCAATTTTTTAGAAGGAAATATGCCAAGTGAGATGGTAAAATTTTTAACCGTTCAATAACAGTTTTAAGCTGATTTAGGTGCTCATTAAAAGCTATTTCGTAACCTGTTTCATGCAGTGGAGCACCTAGAAGAAATAACTGTTCGAAGTCCAGGAAGAAGCTGTTGAAATTGTGATACAATAGTGGTGTCCACTTGTCCAGATGTGAAAAACAGTTCACATTTAGAAGGATTAACTTCTAAACCAATGCGTTTAGACTCTGCTAATAAAATATTCACATCCTGAAGGACGGATTGTGGGGAACCTCCCAAAGTACCATCATCCAGATAAAATAAGTTTAGTTCAGATGATAATTTGCGAACTATAGGATGGATTGATAAGCTGAAAAGCATTGGGCCAGCGGGATCTCCTTGTTGGCAACCGACCTGGGACAGTATTGTTTTCTCTCCAAAAAACAGCATTGATGGACAAGCATAGCTTTGCCAGAAAAAGGGGTAGGTGGCAGGGAGCTGTTGCTTTATTTCATTTAACATGATATCACGTTCCACCGTATTAAAGGCATTTTTATAATCTATTTTGAGAATGACGTGCTGTGAATTTTCATGGTTCTTGATAAAAGTTCGAGTTGAATGAATAATTGCTTCACATCCTCTTTTCGTTGCGAACCCTAATTGGTTGGGCTGAAAATAGGAAGAGCATTGCTGGTAAACACTGGAGCATGCGAGCTTAGAAGCCAATCTTCTTAAGGTGCAACCTACAGCTATGGGGCGAATTCCGCCTTCTTTCTTACGGAGTGCACAAAGTGTGGCTCCAAAGAAATATTTTCTTATATCTTGAGGCACTCTTCCACACAAAATTAGATTAATTAACCTCGTTAGATTATCCAATAATATTTCAGCTGCTTCCCCTGCCGATTTGGATAACAGATCCTTTAGATGTTGTGGAGATAAGCCATCAATGCCTGGAGCTGAACCACTGGGAAAACTGTAGATAGCTCTAGAAACCATCTTAGCATCCACCGTTAATACAGGGTCACTTTCCAAAGGAGGATCTGGAAACGAGAGTTCCCTAGATGGCATGGGATGTTTATTGGTCAGAAGCTTATAGGTCTCCTCGTTCACTGGGGCTAATGTGTCATCTGAACTTAACAATCGAATTGCACCTTTTGTGTCAAAATCCGAAATTTTCGCTGCCACTCTTTTGGAGAGTTCTGATTTTTTCTTCTTTTTGAAGCGATTTGTTGGTGGAGAAGACAAATTTAGGTTTTCTTTCACGAGGTTTGTGAGAGATTTGTTCTTTCTCTCAGTTGGTGTATGGAGTCCATAATAAGGGAAACTTAATAATTTTTTCCAGGCAGAGGTGTCATTTTGGTTTACACAATCTACGATGATAGAAGCTAACTTCTTCGCAACAGCATATCGAGCTCCTCGGGGAATTCTTTTCAGAATGGAAACATTAGATTTTAACTTTCCCAGTTCTGTCACAAATTCCTCTGCTTCACAAACACTACGAATTTCTAGTTCAGCATGTTTACGAGTGTTGTGAATATTTAATCCTTTTCTTGTTGGAAACGTTTTTAAACATGAAGGACAGGTATGCACAGTGTTTCCCGATAACTGTAAATTAATTTCCGACATAGTAATATTTGCCATGAAACAGCAATTCAACTTTTATAATTATAGCAAATTAACGATTTTTTAAAAAATAAAATTGAAATGTCTTTTTCATTGTTGGAGTTCAATCAGTTGAGGAAATGTAACGAATTCTTTCAACGAAAAGTGATGATAACGATACAATTTTTGGACTTGGAATACAATATCACACAAAAACGAAAAAGGCACACTTTTTATCACATTTCGGAGAATTGTAGGTACTAAAACGTCAGCAACCCATATTAATACACTAGGATTGTTCACAGATTGAAAATATTACATATCTTTAATTCAAGAAGCAGGTAATTGGACATGCTAATGAAACATTAAGTTTAATGTCCCACGCAAAGGTGTCCAAACTCATGAGGTCGGGGCTCACGAGTTCGGAACTCACGCTCACTCGACCTCAACCTCACGAAGTGAGCGTGAGGTCAGACTGGTGATGTGAACGTGAGGTTGAGTGAGCGTGAGGTCAGACTGGTGATGTGAGCGTGAGGTCGAAATCAGTTTGTGAGAGTAGACACCTGGTTCTCCCAATAGCAAAAAAAAAAAAAAAAAAAATTGTAATTCGAAAAGACTAGATTTTTTGTTCTCTACACAAAAGCTTCTTTTTCTCTATCTGAAGATAACACCTGCTGCGAAACGACCACAGGCAAGCAGGGAGTATCTTTGGTCCGCTATTTTTTTTTTTTTTTTCATTTGCCAACTTGGTATAGAAGTTTTAATTTCTTTGTCATCAGGTATTTCTTAGAAGCAAGTAGAAAATAATCGTGGAATGTCTTGATGTTTTGTCAGGCACACTGGTGCCGCACAGTGGAGTATTTGGCCTCGAAATCCAGTCAAGAATATTCATAATTTAGTGTCATAAAGTAACCGATTAAATTGAATTGTTTTGTATTTACTTACATTTTTAAAGATACATTACCGCCAAAACTGGTTTCAATATTTTCCTTTGTCCCTTTAATTATAGTTTACTCTTGTGATTTCGCTTGCCATTGTTTAATAGGGATTTTGTAGGCTAAGTCAGTGTTTTATTTACGAATTTTTAGAGGGGAGGGAAATCTTTATTCTTGGGCTCGAAGTTAACCACATAAGAATTGCAACCCTCCCTCGCCCTCAGCCGAATGGAACCCATCTCTCCAACTACTTGGGCGCAATTTCCCCCGGAATATACTATTTGCCCCCAAAACAGAGTGCTTAAATTCTTAGCGAGATTCCCCTCCCCAATGAGTTTCAACACTGATTTGCATGTCGAATACATTGCAGGCTACATCACTTAGTAGCCCTTGTCCATTCTTTCTAAACAGGATCAGTCTATAGAGTATTTTCTTCCACCTTCCGTCATAATTTTATCCTTTCTAGCCAAAGAGAATACATTTATTTGCCTTCCCAGTTACAGTTCTTAAAAGGAAAATTATAGTATAATTAAAAGTACGATTCTGTCATTTTGAAAGAAAATATGCCCTCCCCCAAAAAATCTAACGGGTGCAACCAACCCGGGTTCGATTCCAGCCCCCGCCATGTGTGCTTTGTTGTGGGCAAACACCGTTTGCGTTGGTTTTACTGGGGTTCTCCCGTTTCCTTCCACTTTATTCATTCCACCATCTTCTTCATTCTTTCATCATCACCGTCTCCTTCGGACTAACCAGCGTCATCGTGGAACGCTAAACTCAAAGATTCCATTTAGAATGGAGGGTTACGACAGATGACAACTATTCCTAGATGCCTAACCAGTTTCCAAAACCTACTTCTCGCTACTTCTTACCTTTTTTGCAATATGTACTGAATCCGCGAGTTGTAATGTACTTCTATCATTTCCGATTTCGGTGGAAAGATAAGGATGGAAACTAAAGGTATTCTTGGGATGTTTAATTAATTGAAAAAAAAAAAAAAAACGCTTATCCCTATTACTGATTATATTTTATAGTGATCAACATTAGAACAGGACAAGGTTGATTTCTGCCATTTTCAATTTAAATAGAAGGTTAACAGTGAATGTGAGAACTTTTCTTAGAAAACTAAATCGATTCTTTAAAAAAACAAAACTATCTTTTTTTAAAATAATTTTTGATCTATGTAGATCAATACTGAGACTGGAAATTATAGTAAATTTATATCACTTTCGATTTTAGTACATTGTTAAGGCCGTGTCTAAAGTCTTCAGCTGAGATCATCAATACCTATATAATAACATGGTGAACTTCTTTCCAAAATATTATGAAAACTATTTGTCTTATGCAATTCAAAATTTCTCCAGTTGTTAACCTACTCCAATACTACATGTTCACTTCTTTATTTTTAATCTAGCTCTTGTAGTTCATTAATATTACTTTTTACGAATAAATATGACAGCGTTGGAAAGCATATAAGCAGGATTTCTTTTCCTGTTCGTGGAGGTGCAGATACCTGATCCATTCACACCATTGTTCCTCACTGATCTTCAAAAAGTTGGTAGGGGAGGGCAACAAGTTACAAAATGAGATAAGATCATTTATCTAAAAATGCGGAGAGTGCATATCTTCGAAGTTATGTTCGTTGACAACCTGATCATATGGTCGGAAGAACAAAAGGTTGCGGGAGGCAAGACTGGCTGCTGTCAGAAATGAGACAATCTTATCTATCTATATATCTTTTTAGTAGTATTTTGTAACAAGCCTTCTTGCCAAACAGCGTGCGCTTTCCCTATTCTCTTATTTCAACTATTTTTGATCCTAAATCTTGATTCTTGAGTGGTGAAGAAAAGAGACACGTCAGAGGAATCGCAAAACTAAAAGCATTATCATCAATATTTTGCTTTCCAAAATAAGGAATATAACTTTAAAAAATTAAACTCTAAAAGAAATATCTGGAAAGATGAAAGTACAAATCATGGCATTTCATGCGTGTGCATAACAGTAATAGGCATATACAAAATAAATAAATATTACAATATTTCTGAGGGTCTAGATCATTTGGATCCGATAGTGTTATCCAAAGATAAGCAAGTGAAATATTTTTCACTTGATTTTGACTGAAAACTTGATTTACAGAATTTTATATATATATATATATATATATATATATATATATATATATATATATATATATATATATATATATATATATATATATATATATATATATATATATAATATGTGTGTGTGTTGTGTTATGTAGTATATTTGGACTCAATTTCCTGATTAAAATTACATTACATCTACAATTACGTCACTTTTGAACAAGGAGATGTTTATCGTTGTTTCCCCTATGTAGTTCATAACACTTCATAATTTTAGGGAAAAATATCTGGCAACGTGTATTATTTCTACTCTCCTGATTCATTTAAAGAACCAATTACCGGTTGGTCGCAAACTAGAATTATTAATTTCAGCTGAGGAATATCAAATTTGGCCGATACATGAACCTTGTCGCAAATTGGAATGATCACAAATCGCACTGAATCAATAAAAGTATATCCACAGAAAGCTATATTAGTCCATATATCCACATTCGTACATAGGTCTACTTCTATTTTGTAGTTGGCCATCCATTAGAAGAGAGTTAATACTTGATCTGATGATGATTTGCGGGTGAAGCATCTCAATCAAAATCTCGCAGCCTACAATTTCGCCTGACGAATACCTGGATAACGTGTAACTTATGTAACTGAGATACAGCACTGAAAAGTTTGCTCCATTAGTAATATTATGAAGGATAATTTACATTTATGCTCTAATAATGATAACAAATATGCTTTGGGTAGTGGCGCATTTAGGAGGCTATCGGGCTCAAGAGCTCCCCGAAATAATTTCATTATTTTTTTCTCACATTATACGTACAACACAAATACTTCTTACTGGTTCCCAAGCCTCCCCCTCCGAAACAAGATCCTAAATACGCCACTAGTTATGATAACATTTGAGTCGATATTATAAGTACATCTCTACAAGCGCTTTGGCAGTTTATGCTGGTTAATATTTCACTATGGCGTAAGAAAAACTGGATATTGGTCGATATTTGTGATGTATTTAAATTTTAGCAATTCGAAACGTATGTATTTTTTTTATTTCTATTCACATAATGATTGGATAAACTTCTAGTTTACGCGCATACCCACCGTTGCTAACGCACCTGCTCCCTACAAACGCACCCCCGCGCAAGTCCACCAGTTCATCCCATTCTGAACATTTGTTGGCCACGAGACCAGAAATTCATCGATTATAATCTCGAGAACCACACGAGAAGTATCTTTTTAAATTCGTGACGGCGCAAGAAATACAACAATTATCGTCTCGTTTTCGAGACGAGAAATTTCTCGAGTCCCGTGGGCAGCACTGATTCACCCAAGTTTTGATCTCAAACACTATCTTAGTGTTACATGATTCATATGTAAAAACATACAAATTGGTAAAATGATGATACGAAAACAATGAAGAGCATTTATCTACGTTTAAAATATGCAAGTCGTTACACAATTTAGACCAATTATAAGTATGGTGTAAATGTTATTATACCACATTATTCGTGGACCAATCGTGACGAGGAACGGTTATGATACTTCCAGATGAAATTAAGAAAAAGTAGGGCATAACTTCTTAAAAACATAAATTACCAAAACAGAACAATAAAATTTCGAGACAAGAGCGAAAGAAGTTTTCGAGGATCGGGACGTGACGAGACCTATTAAATTTAGAGGACGAGACGAGAAAACCTTACTTCTCGTCTCGTCTCATGGGGAACACTATTTGAACGAAATAGATAGATTCTTGCTTGTAGTGATTACCTGGCAGATATTGGTACAACATTTTTTTGACATGAATAATAATCGATTTTCTGGTATATCAATCTGCAAGTGTTTCATCAATCTGGTGCTATTATTGGGGCATTAGCCAAGAACAGAACACTATAGAATGCATTAGGTTATTATTTAGAAATGAAGTGAAATCTTCGTGTTTTACGTCCCACGATTATGCCGACTAGGCTAAAGGAGACGGAGATGATGAGAATGAATGAAATGGTGGAATGAAGAAAGTGGAAGAAAATTAGAAAACTCACGAACATGATGTTTATCCACCACAAAGCCCACTTGGTGCAATCTGGGATTGAACCGGGAGCACACACACACCAGAGGTGAGCACTCTGCCAGTGAGCCACCGCAGTCCCCGTTATTCTTTAGGGCATAATAACTTAGGTAAAAGAATCTTTGAAATTCCCATATTTTTAATCTGTACGAAAATAGATTTGATGAATACTATTTCTTCTACCTGGGTTTATTAAACTTCCAAACTATTCTATGCAAAGGTTTCGAAAGTCTAACAGAACAGCTATGTCCGTCTGTCTGTTAACAGGTATCACACCAAAAGCGGCAACAGATATCGAGAAGGGTTTTCTGGAATCGATTTTGCGTCCTAAGAATAGGTTCCATCTCCTCCGTCAATCTTCTATATAAATCGGAAGTAATAGAGATGGGCCACTTACGGGGCATAAATGAAAAACTATATTAACTAGCGACAAGCGGTTTTAGGGAATTGATTCAACGTCTCTAGAAAATGTACCATCTCCAATCCTATCTCTCTATTGAAAACCGGAACTGGTAGAAATTTACTACTATTTCCGGTTTCAATATTGATGTTCATAGAGCATAAACGATATGATATATCGAAAAGCAGTTCTCGGTCGTTTTCTTCTTACACATATATTAAATATTTTGCAGCTCGCTATACATCACAACAGCATAAACCCTTTTCGATCTCTGTGTAAACGTTTGTTAGTTGATGCGACAAATAAGCTAGTTTACTCTACACTATACAGTTCAAAACTACTTTTATAAATGAACACTTCCCTCAATTGAAAGGAACATAGGCATATTTTCTGAAATTTTCGTACGTCGTTAGCTCCAATAGGCCTCTACAGGTAACTATTCGTGGAGGTGTTTATGTAGAATCAAGGAAATCTTTACGATCTATGAAGAAGGAGAAAACAGACTTTGCTCTTATCTGCTGTCAATCTGCATTCCATTGGTTTCTTCATCTCCGGAGACAACCCAAAGTTCACGCACGTGACCTAGCGGGGAACAGAGAATGAAAGAAACCCACCTGCTTAGCCTCCTATCTGCTGTTCTGCACTGTTGCAAAATACAGCCATTATCTAACACAGCTTTTAAATGGAAGAAAATTAATTTTTAATTAGCGCGCTCTAATATTACCCTAGGAAGAAAAAATAAAAGTGAACATGCAATATTATTACTAACAAACATTTGAACGAATTTTGAAATGTATAAAGTAAATACTTTTCATAATATTTTGGAAAGAAATATGCCATGTTATTATATAGGGAAATCCCAACGCATCCCGAGGGTTGGACACAGCCTTAAAGATGGAGATGAAAGATCTTGGGAAGCTGGATCAATTGCAAGAAACCTCGCTATATGTTACTGTCTTTGCTCTATAGTAATGAATGTTAAACGGAAAATGGCTAATTTCTATCTCCACCCATGGGTAATTCATCTTCATTAACGAACTTTTCGACATAATTATTTTCGCTATCGATCCCAGGAGACGGAATTCAATAATTCACTTGCATTTTGTAGTTCCCGTGTGAAGCAAAAGTCGTACAGACGTACGAACTAATATTACAATATTGTAAATCCGACTTGGGTGATCCTGATAAATCGACGTGTGTTTGTCATATATGGTTGGATTAGGTAGTAATCCTGTGTAACAGAGGATTACTGATATTTCAACCTTGAAGTATTGAAAGTCTAGGAAGTGTTATATAAAGAGTTTTCGTTATGTTGAGAAAGTGGTATCGGTATACCTTGATATTGAAAACAAGAAAACATCGAAAACTATCCAAATACTGAAAACTATCTAAAAATTGACATAAAAAAAATCCCGACATTTCAAACTATCGATTAATACATCGAAATATCGCAAGGCCTACCCACGACCCTGTGCACCAACGGTGCAAGTGCTAGCCAATAGGCTAGTGGGAAGAGCCATACCCAAACTCACGAAATAGGTGCTCATGAGTTCGGAACTTACGTTCACTTGACCTCGCCCTCACGAAGTGAGCGTGAGGTTGAGTAAGTGAGGTCAGACTAGTGAGATGAGCGTGAGGTTATGTGAGCGTGACGTTGAGTGAGCGTGAGGTCAGACTGGTGGTGTGAGTGTGAGTTCGGAAGTGATATGAGCGTGAGGTCGAAATAAATTTGTGAGCGTGATGTTAGGTCAAAGTGGTCACCTCTGATCCCACGACGCTTATGAATCGAGGTTAAGTGATACGCTGATGATGAGAAATGAATGAAATAGTGAAATGAAATAAGTGGGAGGAAACGGGAGAACCCCGAGAAAACACACGCACACGGTTTGTCCGCCACTAAGCCTACTTGGCGCGAGCTGGGATCGAACCAACGAACCCATGCAGCAAAGATGAACGGTCAACTACTGAGCCACCACGGCCCCTGTACGGATTTCTAAAAACAAATATAGTTCAAATAAAATTTACTGTTCCTTGGTATAACTGGGTAAAATTTTCTGTTATGTCGTAGTTCAGTGAAACCTCCCTTACCGGACGCCCCTATAATACGGACAGATTTTTTGTCCCCGCAAAAATATATCTTCTTCTACGGAACAAAATCCTTCCTTTTACGGACACACTAATACGGAAGCGGAGACTTTTTTTTTTTTAATCGTTACAATAACCGCTTCAAAACGTACAGGAATTATTCTTGGTTCTTCGACATATTACAGTTGACAGAAAAGTGTTCTCGCCACAAGTGTATCTGAGTCTAAACCTGGTAAACCATCAAACAGAACATCTTCGAACTGGAGAGTCTTCCTTTCTGCCCAATAAACTGCCTTCTCATGAAAACCCTAACAAACCTTCAATAAGCAATAATACTCATGCAGGGTCAATCGTATGGCCAAGAATTTTATGTGAAAGATCTTTCCTTCCCTAACAAATTTAGTACCTTTTCCTCTGGACTTTGCATCTTTCCCGAACGCATCTTTTGAGAAGGTTCTGAGGATTTGAAATAAATGAAAAACACTTTCCCTCCCGCTTTCCCCTTCCATAATGAATAATAATATGCCAAAGATGTTTAGATAGTTTCCATCAGTTGATGAGCGATATGTGAACGAATTTATTAACACATCCCCCAGCAATAATATTATTTAACAGATATGAATTTCTTCTTCAACCCTCCCAGTAATTCAAATACGTACTAAGTAGAGTATTTTCGTATTCAATTTTACGTATTTACGTTCATACATAATGTATTTACTGTATATTACTGCATACAATAACCGTTGTGAGAAATTAAATTTCTGTAACCTCTCTGTAACGGAGAAAAATTCATATCCCATTGGTGTCCATTATTCAGAGGGTTCACTGTATAACAGACGGTTCTGCGAACTTGAAATATTTTAACCGGTTCTAACGAACCAGCTGAATAGCACCACTGCTTATAGTGAGTTCACCTTATATGACTTGAAGTGACACAGAATAACTAAAACAAAATAAGTAAATTATGTGTCACTTCATTTCGCATACAGTTCTTCTGGTCCGGTGCTGGCCACTTTCGACAGGCTACTTAAAGCTGTCCACTTTTGACAGGCAACAGAATACTTAAAGCTAAAGTTGAGTGATCCGTTGACAATAAACTAATGTGCATAACGTATGCCCTGTGGGTTATTATGAATCTGTAAGCAAATATTTGGCCATGTGCCCATCAGGATAACATTTAGAACTAACTGAATATACCCGCCTCGCTGCGTTAGGCCAACAATTGAGTTCCTTCCATCCTAACAAACGGAAGTTTCCAAAACTCGAACTCGTTCTGCTTATTTTTCCCACCTCCTTTCTCTCTCCATCACCGTCAGCGCCCCTTTTCTTCCCTTCTAGGACATAAATTTAAAAAAAGAACGCTTAATTATGTATCTTATTATTTTAAATGAGAAGTCCAAATACCAAATTCCATGTTTCTAACCAAAACTTTTTCCTTATCCCCTCTTTTCTTCCGATTTTTACCAAAATATCAAGAAACACTGAAACACGTTCAAATTATTTTAAAGATCAAGTTTCAAAGTTAAAGAGATTCAGAGGTATGGCCATCTTATTAACATACTTCTCACCTCTTTCCCTGTCCCTGCCGCATTTCTTCCATTGTATGTATTTAAAAAAAAAAAAAAAAAAAAAAAAACCTGAAATACGTGTCTAACTATTTTAAATGATGAGTCCAAATTTCAAATCCCATGTTCCTAATGTTCAGATGTTGCGACATATCGAAATCTGATTATAATAATTGCAAACCCATCCCTTTTTTTCATTTTCCCCTCTTTCCTCTCCATTTTTACTAAAATATCAAATGAAACTTAAACACGTGTCAAGTTATTTTAAATGACAATTAGAAATAAATCTTCAAGCATCTAAGCCTAAGAGATTCAGAAATAGGGCCACATTATTAAAGTACTTTCCACCCATTATTCAACTTTCCTGCAGATCTTCCAATAATCCTTCCTTAGTGGTACCATACGTCACAAATCCTATGCATTGTCCAAATTTTAAGTTTTCAACTTAAGCGGTTCGGCCTGTGCGAGGATCAGTCAGTCGTCACTCAGAACTTTGAATTTTAGGTGCTGATTTACTTTTGGCGCACCACATTTTGGAAGATCTACAACCAAAAGAACTACCAAATTTTGACATCTCTCTTGCACTTTCCGGTTTCTTTTTGCAAAACATTCACTAAATGAGAAGCTGTAAAGACTACAGTGCACAAACCACAAACCAATTAAAAAGCACAAATGCTATCTAACCGAGTCAAGACAGGAGCGCTGCAGGGAGGCCCGAGCGAAAGCGAGGGGGTACGTCCGTAGGGAGCAGTCACGCCAGCGACGGGGGGTATACGGATAAACGAGGATGGTGGTAAAACACTTAAAATATCTGTAACAATTCTTATCTTTAAAAAGATTAACTTAATCTCGATCATTCGAAAAACTTTCACAGCTGATACACGAGTGTTTAGAGGTCTGTACGGACTCGGGCCGGGTTCGGACAGTAAATTTTTAAATATACAGCCATATTTCTCGGTACTAACTTTGTAAATATACAATAGAACAATATTTATTAGACCATTCTTTCTGAAGAACTTTTAAAGCACAACTGCAAAATTAAACCTCTAATTGCTGTAAGCAAAAATACAATTTTGCGTTAATTATTAAGTTTCTGTAATTCCGGCTTACTTCGTGCTCATTTGATTATCACATGAGCTCGGGCCTAAATGCTAAAACATTTCGGACTTGGGTCGGGCCTTGCAATATAACTTCAGGGGCCGGGCCGGGCTAAAAATTCCGGCCAGTGCACACATCTACGTGTGTTAGACTGTATTCCTTTCTTATCTTTACGATAGGAAATAGTGAATGTAGGGTTATTGCCTGTTCTTATTTTTTACTTCTTTTCCATACTTTCTACAGTTGATTTTACGTTTCACCACCATGACTGCAGAAACTTTATAATCGTTCTCTATCACACATTTTTTTTTAAAGTATGTTAGTATTACATCCATCGAAGATGTTCATAACTGACTATGAACCGGAAATTCTCACCGTTTATTTCTACCCTATTTCCATTCTTGTATTCTTCCGCCTT
Organism: Thermobia domestica; assembly: GCF_964235325.1. Classification (NCBI taxonomy): domain Eukaryota; kingdom Metazoa; phylum Arthropoda; class Insecta; order Zygentoma; family Lepismatidae; genus Thermobia; species Thermobia domestica. Next base: position 267,898,984 of record NC_137454.1, on the reverse strand, counting down.
CCGCTTCAGTTAATAGTTACACTTAGAATACTTTCACTACCATTCAAAATGCATTTCAATATGATATCCACTCACCGAAATTACTTATATTCACACTCTGCTCCTTTTACGAAAAGTGTTACACATTGTATTTTACCTATAAATTTTGTTTTCGGTAGAACCGTCTAATCGAGTGAACCTAAATAAGTATAATACTTCATTAATTATATCAAATAGCATGCCAAAAGTAAAACTGCACGCAGAATTATTATAACCCCTCATTAAAATGGGTATGTATTTTTTTTCCTTTGGATGCATCTCCTCGCTTCCGCTTGGTCCCCCACCTTCGCCCTGCCCTGATTCGGTTAGATGGCATTGGTGCTTTTTAATGGCCACCTAGTACAGGTTTGTTTTGTTTGTACTTTTGCACTGTAGGTTTTATGCCATACATCCAGCCCCGTATATATGGCATAAAAGTTACAGTGCATATATATTCCTCACGGCATTCTATATTTGTATTTTACATTTAAAATTGCAACCGGGTGTTCCTCTCTGCCGTATACGGTTGTCCGATCATCACCCTCGTTCTTCGCGCGCACAGTCACTCGAAGAACTGAAAACGTACTCTGTACACAAACAGTTTATGGTTGTGAACTCGGAAAGACTGGTACTTCTGCTTGTCAAGGTCAAAAGGGGGGGGGGAAAGCATGTGTAGAATGTAAAGAGGGTGGAACAGTGACTGATACTTGTAAGAAACATATTCATTTGTAGTTCGTGCACATTCCGCCTGTAGCGCTATTGTGGCACAACGTATATTGTAACTGTATAACTCTTGTACACCGCTTGTAGGTCTATTGGCGTATGTGACGACCGAAATTGTTTTCAGCTCTGACTGCGAAAAGCCACTGCTGTGCTGCTTTTGTTTTTCTTTTTTCTCCTTTGTCATTGGTGAAACGCCAAACATGTTTTTAGTTGTTGCACGCGCCGAACGGGTTCCGAGCGGAGCGGAGCGGAGCGAAGTATTTAAGAAGTTGACTACATATTCTTGTTTACGATAGAAATATGATAAATACTTTGAATTATAATAATGTTTTAAATTGGTTAACTGTTGAAAAAATACGAAAATAAAGCTGTACTTGTAAATGTATATTAGTCGAGGACGCAGCTACTGACACTGACAACCTTTTCAGATTCAATCGGAAATGGTCTCAATCGTTTCTACAGAAATGTGCAGGCGAAATTTTCGTTTGTTGACAATTAGGGGCGCCGCCAGAACGAAAACAAAGTGGGGGGAGGCTGTCTAAATAGTAGCCCCGTACCATGTCCAATTCAATCACAAATTGTCGCAATCGTTTGTACAGAAATGTGAGGGCGAAATTTTCGTTTGTACACAATTAGGGGCGCCACCAGAACGAAAACAAAGTGGGGACTGTCTGAATGGTAGCCCCCCACCATGTCCAATTCAATTACAAATTGTCGCAATCGTTTGTACAGAAATGTGAGGGCGAAATTTTCGTTTGTACACAATTAGGGGCGCCACCAGAACGAAAACAAAGTGGGGACTGTCTGAATGGTAGCCCCTCCACCATGCTCAATTCAATCACAAATTGTCGCAATTGTTTGTACATCGTTTGTACAGAAATGTGCAGGCCAAATTTTCGTTTGTACACAATTAAGGGCGCCGCCAGAAAGAAAACAAAGTGGGGTCTGTCTAAGTGGTAGCCCCTCACCATGTCCAATTCAATCACAAATTGTCGCAATCGTTTGTACATTGTACAGAAATGTGCAGGCGAAATTTTCGTTTGTACACATTTGCGGACGCCGCCAGAACGAAAACAAAGTGGGGACTGTCTGAATGGTAGCCCCTCCACCATGCTCAATTCAATCACAAATTGTCGCAATTGTTTGTACATCGTTTGTACAGAAATGTGCAGGCCAAATTTTCGTTTGTACTAAATAATATACGGATGTGAGTATTTTTAATATTTGACCTAGGATTGAAGAAAAGGGATGGGGATTGTAATTATTGTAATTATGTATATATCTCGGAATTGCTTAAAGTTAAAGATATGAAAGTTGTTATTTCGATTTCTCATTTCAAATGTTAAACCAGTGTATCGTGTTTTAACGTTTTTCGATACTTAACGTAGAAAGTAAAAAAGGGGATGGGGCTACAGCTATGTATTAGCGTTTTTGTTGTTCAGCGTTCAACGTTAACCGGTTTGAATAATGGTTGCTGAGATTGAAAATGGTACTGTACCTATTACACTAGTCGACAAAAAAATCTTTTTCTCTGGCACACGAAAGAAAATATATGATTGTAATAGAACTTTTCACGTAGAATTCGAATCTGCAATCGGTTTTTCTCCATCACCTTCAGTTTTCCCGTGATAGAGGGATTTTTGGGAAATTTCCCCTCAAATTTCCCTTTTTTTTTTTTTTACCGTTTCCATACCTGTAGCTCGGGTACCTTAGATATAGAAACGCACAAATTATATTGTATGTTAGCTTGATTTATACTTAGTAAGCCCTCTAAGTTTCATAAGAATAGCATTATTCTTTCTAGAGAAATAAACATATTTATATAAAAAAATATGCTATGTGTACTGTACATTTTACCATATTCATTAGTGCAGATAAAATCACATATAACTTACACGAAAATTACAATATAAGCACGGTTTATATCTCATTGGATTTGAAATAAGATATATTTTAATGATGTATACACTGTGTCACCATTTTATATCTACTTAATAAATAATATAAAAGAAGTGAGTGGTATCTTCTTAATTAATGAACACTTACTTACCTCAACTAATATGTTTTAGTGGTCGACTTTCTTCTGTGTTTGGCTTCTGGAACATCTCTTTTGGGTGTCCAACAGTAATCAGCTAACATTTTTGTATCTCTTCTCCATGGAGGAAATGTCCTGATGAAAACGTTCCCCATACTCATCACTAACAGCACCACGGTTTTCAGGAGAGAAATACAGGTGGGAGTCTAGAAAGTGAAATTTAAGGGACATGTTCCAACTCATTTCTTTGAATGATTGCAGGAAATCACTCACAATTTCACGGAAATTTGGGACTTTCTTTTTTCCTAAAAAGTTCTCTGTTAAACATTTAAATGAACACCAAGCTGCTTTCTCAACCAGAGTTAAGAGATCCTCAAAGTTTTGGTCACGAATCAAACATCTTATTTGAGGGTCTACAAAAATCCCTAACGTCACTAACCCGAGAAAATTTTTCCTTGAGCAACAAAATCCTGCATTACTTTTGTCCATTGCCTTAACAAAGTTTTTGAAGAGCCCCAACTTTATGTGAAGAGGAGCTAGACTTATCTTATCAGGGCTCACCAGTGAGGAATAAACAGCCTTCTTCTGTTTATGAGTTAATACATGCGTTGGCCATTCCTTCTTGATGTAATGTTCCGCTTTGTTCCTGCTGTTCCATTCGCAGAGGAAACGACAATATTTCGTATAACCAAGCTGCAAACCCATTAACAAAGAAATGACTTTTAAACCACAGCAAACGGTCCACTTGTATTTCTCATACTGAATTCTTTCTAACACTATTTCGATGTTTTCATAGGTTTCCTTCATATTAGTTGCATAAGCCAAAGGCACTGAAGGAAATTTGTTGCTATTGTGCAAAAGGACAGCCTTAAAACTAGTTTTCGAAGAGTCAATAAACAATCTCCACTCTGTACTTATATGTGCATGTGCAAGTGTATCCATCTCAGCACAGACATTATTATAATACACTAAATCATTTTCTTGAGAATAATAGTTTTGAAACTGTGTATGAAGGTTTCGAAAAATACACACTTTAGTGTCACGATGGAGCAGATTCCAGCCTTTAAGTCTAGAAGCAAGAAGTTCTGTCTGTATCTTGGAGAGTTTTAAATCCCGTACGAGGTCATTTAGTTCACCCTGAGTTATCAGATGGGGAACAATGTAGATGTGATCATCCTCTTCATTTGGAACTTCAGTAGTTGCCTCAAGTACGTAATCCTCATTTACCGTAAGATGAGAAGGATATATTGATACAGGCAATTCTGCACTGTATGGAACTGGCCTAATTGCTGATGGCAAGTTAGGGTACTGTACTGTGTGGTTAGATTTACTGGTTATTTCTTTACCTGTGTCATACAAAAGTAGCAGTCTGAAGAATGATCTTTTGTTTCCCTCGGTACTGCGAAGTTCATGTTTCGTTCACCATTTGCCCACCCAGTCAGACGTTTCACGCAAGTACAACAAATGTAGTGAGGAGCGAAATTCTTATCTTGGTCTCCTACACAGCAACCAAAATATAACTGATAACACTTCCTCTCAAGTGGAGTAAAACATCGACGTTGCGATTTAAATGTAACGCACACATACATACACACAGGAATCTACACTCCATCAAATTCCCACATAATCCCTCTAAAAATTCCCTCATACAAAAATGGCGACATGATGTACACATCATTGAGCACCCGGAAATTTTCACCCCCAATGAGCAACAGTCTATCCCCCCTTCAGCGGACTGGAGGACTGGGTCATACCTGAAATTATGTTTTATTGGAAGCCCAATGAGGTATAAACCGTGATATATTGTAATTTTCGTGGAAATTATATGTGTTGAAGACCGACCCGACCAGGCCCGAGTGACCCGACCCGTGATCCGACCCGACAACCTGACCCGAATAACCCGACCCGACAATCCGACCCAATTGACACAACCTGACAACCCGACCCGATTGACCCAACCCAACCCGACAACCCGAGCCGAGCTGGCCCGATTGACCCGACCCGACCACTCGACCCGTGACTCAATTTAACTGACCCGAACCGATGACCCGACCCGACCCGAGGTGACCTAACCCGACAACCGACCCGAGTGACCTGATCTTACAATCTAACCAGTTTGAGAGAACTAGAACCTTACAAAGCTGCCACCAGAAAAAAAATGCTGGTCAATTCGTATGCATAAACCATTGTTTCGACTTTTTTATTTGTAGTATAATTATCCTCCTCCTCCTCCTCAATGTTCTGCCATTAATGACAGGCCAGTTTCCTTGAACTAGGTAAGAAGCTTCCATTTTTGCGATTTCCCGTTAATATCTTCCTCGCAACCCAACATAGTGTACCACCCTCCTTATTACAATCTATCAATTGCAACCTTCTTACACGCTGTCGCTCTCCTGATATCACTCCCTTTACTACATCTCTCAGAATGCAATCCCTTAGCAAGATCGAAACTTGTGATCCGTCCATTTTTTCGCTTCCTTATATCGTCCAACATTGCTCTCGTCTCTTGTATTTTTTCAGGATTTCCTAATTCGTTTTCCTCTCTACCCTGCTAACCTCTATTTTCCTCCACATCCAAATTTCCAAAGTTCAAATTTAGGCAATCAACTTCGAAAGTCAAAATGAAATTTGAAGTTCTGAAGACAACATGATTTTCTAGTAAGGAATGTATATAGAACTTCTTTTATTATTTTTTGCTGGGTAATAAACAAAAAATTCATCACGTTAACATTCCGATTTTTCTATTTAAAAACAGCGTTGCTGTCTGATAGAATCATAAGGAACTAATTGCACTGAAATATCATTCGGTAGGGAATTACCTTTTAATTTTTTCTTGATTAATTTATCTAGAAGATATTTGCAATTTCTGGACAGAGTGTTGACATGTGATGGAAAGTGGGTCCTGTACGAAGCTCCACGGCGCCGTCATCATTGGTTAGCATCCCATGAACCGGTTCAAAAACAGCCCAAGCCAGCACTACACCAGAATAAGGTTCTCCTGTGCATTTTGTGGACTGCTCGCGGCATCGTCCATCGGGAACTGCTACCAGCTGGTCAGAGCATCAATGCAACTGCGTACTATCACTCTCTGGATCCAACACTTCTGAATCGCAAATGGGTCCTCCTGTTACAAGGCAACGCTAAGCCCCACGTGGTTAAGATGACCCAGAACACCATTCTACGCCTTGGATGGGAAACACTATTGGATCCGCAGTACTCCACGGACATTGTACCGTCCGATTATCACCTGTTCCATTCCTTGAACAATCACCTTAGAGAACGCCAGTTCAAATCGCTAGTAGGGGTTCAATATGCACTTGATACCTTCTTCGCTTCCCGTTCCACCAAGTTCGACTGCGATGGAATCCATAGCCTTCCAGAACGTTGGCAGAAGGTCGTCGATGCTGATGGAGACTATTTTTGATATTCCAGGTACGTCTTAGGTTACATATCAATGTTCGAAGGTGTTCGTGAAAAGGCGGCGGAACTTTCTTGGTCACTCTTAAAGTAATAATAATAATAATAATAATAATAATAATAATAATAATAATAATAATATGTCCTGCTCAAAGGCAGATGTTTGACCCGAAGATCCATGGGTATTGATTCCAACTGGTACCAAGTAAGTTTTCTGGTGGACAAACACCGTGTGCATCGGTTTTCTCGGTGTTCTCCCATTTCCTCCCACTTTATTCATTCAACCACTTCAATTATTTCTCATCATCACTGTCTCTCTTAGCGTTGGTGCATAACGTGGAACGTTAACTAAATATTTCCTTTCAATTTCACTTAATGTGACATTTAACTTGACATAACGACGCAGAAAGGAAAAATGTCAGTCGTAATATTAATTACAATTACCATGCTAATTAGCTAATATAGGGTTAAATTAAAATTTTATTACTATTTCAGCTACAATTAGTCACAATTATCATTCATTCACCAACTTCGAATTAAATTCTACAACAAAGCTCCTTATAGTATTTCAAAAAAGGTGAAGAATGTGACGACCCGACCTGAGCTGACCCGACCCGACAACCCGACCCGTTTGAGAGCACTATCAGAGGGGTACAATTTACAGTACAATTTATTTTGCATGGTTTAGCATACTTTAAGGCTACCATATTTTTTGAAAACAGAAAAAATGGGACATCTTACAAATTAGTAGTAAATATTGCATTTTCTATTAATTTTATCTTTCGAATTTTACTACAGCATCGTACTAATTTCACAACTTAAAATAATGTATTAATATAGTCCATACTTAATCAACAGTGCTAAAAATTATTATAGAAGCTAGAAGCTGTTATACAATATAAACGCAATAAGTGAACATACAATATTTAGGCAAAAATTATATTTCCAATATTATTACACCTACCACCTCACATGCTCTACATGTCTATACAGAAAAAAAAATCCAGATTTACGAAGTTGTTTCCAAATTTCAATGGACTGATTTCTTTTTGTTAACCTAAAATGCGAACTAAAAGAAAGCAATTTGCATAATTGTTTTTCTGAAGCAGAAAAAAAAAATGTTTTTTCGGGGCTGGTCTGCAACGTCACAAGAATTTGTTGCCACCTCGGGATATACATTCTTACTTATGACCATATTTTTTATTATCTTTTCGTCGATTTTACTATCTTTTCAGAACTTTTGATATGTAATTAACAGAAAAAACAGAACAAGAAGGAAAATTTCTGCACACCGGGACAAATTTTAAGAAATCGGGACGTATGGTAGCCTTACATACTTATTTGCATGCGGAGTGTCAGTACGGAGCCACTACGTAGCAGAGTTGAAACAAAACCTTGTAAATAGGTTGCCAACTCAGGAACACAAAATTACCGGCACACCCTCAAAATTCTCTGTACAAATGAGAAACTGAAGAAAATATTGATCGTTATTGTATTTACCAGCAATTGCCACTTCTTTAAAATTATCGAAACAGATGAATAATACTGGATATTAATCTTTACGTAACAATTGTTGATTCATATTTTAAAATGAAATTTACTCTATAAACTTACACTTCAAACAAAGGAAATTGCTTTAAAAAGCCATTTTCTCCTCTCAATAAATGTATAAAATTCTTTCACAGTAAAATCTAAGTGTTATCAAATTTCTTATGTTAAATGAATAAAAGAACTGCCATAGATTAAAAAAATTATCGATAATGTATAATACAACGGAAATTTGTGTTTGTAAAGGCACTGTTGAAAATTTTCGATGTTCAATGTTATATTCTGGATTGCAGATCAGTGGCGGCGTAAGGGCGGGGCGAGCGGTGCCCCGCCCCGGGCCCCACTTTCTGGGGGGCCCCGAACGGTAGGTAAAATATAATTACTAAAGAACCTTGTTAGTATGAACCGTACAAAGGCCATAATCCACACCTTCCCTAAAAGTAAACACAATTATTTGTCGATCGATATTACAACAAATAACAAATGAAACAACAGAAATATCTTCTATTAAAACTAATCAGTGCCGGATTACGTATAAGCTAAACAAGCCATAGCTTAGGGCCTCACTCTCTTGGGGATCTGGAAAGAAATTTAAAGAAAAAACTGAATGTAGATTAAAAATAAATAAATTAAACGTTCCACGCTCTTGGGGGCCCCAAAGAAAGGGTCTTCCTAGTAAGATAGTGAAATCGGCATTGGGGGCACGGTGGCTCAGTGGTAGAGCGTTCACCTCCAGTGCTTGGGGTCCTTGGTTCGATCCGAGCTTGCGACGTGTGGACTATGTGGTGGACAAACACGTGGTTCTCCCGTTTCCTCCCACTTTCTTCATTCCACCATTTCAGTCATTACTCATCATCACCGTCTCCTTTAGCCTAACCGGCATAATCGTGGGACGTAAAACTTAAATATTTCATTTTTTAAATCGGCCCTTGATCCAAATTGGGTTACTATTGACCCAAAAGGTTACCCTTGACCTAAAACTACCTACAAAAAATTTTGACCCCTAACACCTCCCCTTACCTATCGTATCATAATGCTCAAAATTGAATAATTTTTTAAAGTTTGATGCAGATGGTCGAAAAATTTTGAGTTTCATATAGATTGTAGATAGTATCTAGATGTAAATGTGCAATTTTTTTAAAACCATCGATGCGTATTTTTATTTTTTTGTGTGTTGAAAATTTCAAAAAATGTAGAAAAATTTGAGGGGAAGACACGTCGCTGATATTTTGTTAAAAAGTTTGTTATACCCTTAAGTACAACATATATTTTTTCGGGGCCTAAAAGTGATGGCAACATTGTCAAAAAAATAAATAAATAAATAAATAAATAAATAAAATTGAAAACTTAGTGTTTTTCGCACAGTTTTCTCACCATTTTAGGGCCCTCAAGGCGAGGGCCCGCTTCAAACAATCCTTTGCCAAAGTTCACAGTTTTCATTTCTCTTGCGTCCCTTCCGCTTCTGTCGATCATCAGCTGCTTCGATTGTGTCCATTTCTGAATAGAAACACCAAATATATCTCCGTAACAGTGCTTCTCCACTTCCGACTCTTAGGCCGTGTCCAAAAGATACAAATGTGCATTCGAAGTACGCTTATTTCCGGAACTGACGTCACCTAGTGTGCGTCAAAAGGTCCAAGTTCACAAGTCTGCGAGTGCATAGTACGTAGTGTGCGAGGATGTACACTACATTAGCACACTTGCGTACTTAAGATGGGAGTTGATGGATGGGGGATGACATTATAGGAACAACAATAATGTCAAAGTGACTTAATAAAATTCTAAAAGACATATTTTTAATATTTTTGTTGAGGTGAATATATTTGTGGGCTGATCTAATAATAGTTTACTTGATAAATATACAAATTAGTGATTTTACACGTGGAATATAAAAATGTTACGCAAATAACAAACGTATTTACGTTGCGTTCTTTGAGTATGCAATGGAATTTAAAATAGTATAGGGAAAGTAACCAAATTGTTTATTTAATAATGCTATAAATCCATTGGTATTTAAATATTACATGGTTTATGTAGCTTAATTGAATTATTTATACTATCGGTAATGGAACTATTTGCACGTAAATGATAAATTTTATTGGCGTATGAATTAAAATGTTAAGCTCTATCATAGAATAATGAATACCTAGATTATTCATTTCTCTATACCTACAGCTACAAATATTAATCCGTAGGTAGATAGGCCTAATTTTCTAGTTTTGATTCTAAACAAATTCCTTTCAAAGCTACCATATTTCCTTGCACTTAAGAGACTGTAATATACCAATTACCATACATTTTGCATTTCTGACAGCTGCCAAAAAGTAAAATACAGATCAAAAATTTCTTTCTCCACATTCATCAAAGATTTCACAAATTCCTCTTGGTAAGCCTTTACTTTGGCCATTTAATTTTTTTCTTCGATTCAGGGATTTGATCTTTCGGTTCCGGTTCTGAGAACTTGCCTGTTAGCTCATATATATATATATGTATATGTTAGTAACTAGGTTTCATTCTATACCAAAGTTTCATATTTAATTTAATATTATTGCTGAGCGAACTTCAGCGAGTGAAGGCAGGTTAGAGGCTCGCAGGGGACGTTCTTTTCAGTCTTGGTTACGAATCGGTTCATTGAACGATTCATTTAATGAAATGGCCAAAGTAAAGACTTGCCTTCCTTTTAATTTATATAATCCCATTACGGTACCCATTATGAATTGATTATGAACAAATAATTCCTTCCATATAGTTGAACGATGAGAGCCATTGCATACTGTATTTTTTCATAAAACCGTCTCTTGTTTTCATAAAATTCTTATTAGATTGATAGTAGCTTTATATATTATATTTGGACGAGGGGATTTGTTTCGTTACTGAGTAACCATTTTCGTAGTGGGAAGCATATAGGAGAGACAACAGGTATATTTCAAGAAAGATGTGGGCGCCGAAAGCATAGTGAAGTGCGCGCAAATGTTGAAGTGTATACAATGTACAGAAGTGTATACAATGTATACAATGTACAGTAATCTTAAATTTTTTTAACATATTATTTTAATTAGGGTTATGGGGCGTTTACACTTAGTCGATTTGCGTTCGATTCAGTTGAATTGACGTCACTTTCAACTTAATCGACCATGTAAACTTAATCGCTTGTTGATCGAAGGCGACTAATCGACTGGCAACTGAATTGAAAGACGTTCTATTTTCTGTAGTTGAAATAATTGAATACATCCATCGATCTGATTCAGCCTAGTTGCTTCGATTTAGTGGCAAATGCAGCGAGTCGATTTAGTCGTGCGACTAAATCGACCAAGTGTAAACGCCCCATTATCCACCAAGAATACACGTGATCCTTATAAATTGGTATTTCATAGTGACATAATAGCTTTTTCCTGTAAATTTTGGTCCTCATGTTGTTCAACTCCACCATTTCTTTCCTTGTCATCCTTGTAAGTGTTAACGTTTGGTGTAGATTATGAATATGGAGGCACTATTTTGAAGATTTACGGGTAAAATCTATATATTCACAAAGAAAGAGTAACATATAAGGAACTTCAACATTAGCACAATATGGTAGAAATAGTCTAATCAGTATGCCTGTAACTGAAGCAATACAGTAGAACGACGACAAGTATAATGTCGTTGTTGTGTATCTACCGTACATAAAGGAAATACACTCAATATGAACTCTCTCCCAAAATAGTTTTGATCCACATTATGGTAAATAGAGCTCCCCTCGGTACCTTCGGTGTCCTAACGGTCTTGCAAATTGCCTACTTTCACCTGCAATAAAATTGCTAAGCTACTTCGCAACAGTGTCATCAGCGCCCTAACTACCAGTGCTACTTTTCTTCCGGGGGATTAATAAATATTCCCTCGCGCAAGCATGCCTAATAAAATAGAACATCGCCAATACTTTAGTGGTTTTTATGCTGATAAATATTTGCAGATACGGCAAAGCTGAAGCTCTTGGCATACTTGAAAGAAACTCTTAAGTCATTTTATGGTTACCCCATATTGTCAATCTGTACGATATATTAATCTTTAATATAACTAAAAAGTCATTCATCTAAAAAGAAAAAAGCATGTTAATTTTTTCTAGTACTCGAAATTCTCCCTTCTTTTGTTATCAATGTTCAACATTCCACCACGATGAGGCGCTGTAAACAAGTGTGGATCAAAAGTTAATTTGACGAAGTGTACACTATTTAGTGTGCACTCCATTTGTAGACTTCGAGTGTGCATCCTCGAAGTGTGCACTATGCGCTTTTGGACACGGCCTTACACAACAGTTACACAGCTCGCGGTAGAGAGCGCCACTGTGTGTGTGGCCAGTGAAGTAAGCACTGATAGATACGAGGAGCCGACGCGAGGTGTGTGTAACTTCGTTGTGCAAGATTCGGTAGCAGTTGAAGCACTGTTACGGAGATATATTGGTGTTTCTATTCCGAAACGGACACAATCGAAGCAGCTGAAGAACGACAGAATCGGAAGGGACGCAAGGGAAAGAAAAAATGTGAACTCTGGCAAAGGATTGTTTGAAGGGGCCCCTTAGTGAGAAAACTGGACGAAAAACACGTTTGTTTTCAGTTTTATTTCTTTTTGACAATGTTGCCATTATTTTCAGGCCCCGAAAAAAATATATGTTGTACCTAAGAGCATAACAAATTTTTTAACCAAAAAATCAGCGACGTGTCCCCCACAAAAATTTTTCTACATTTTTTTGAAATTTTCAACACGCAAAAAATAAAGAAAATGCGCATCGATGGTTTTGAAAAAAAAAGCACATTTACATCTAGATAATATCTACAATTTGTGAAACTTTCAAAATTTTTCCACTATCCCCACCAAAATTTAAAAATATTCAATTTTGACCATGTATGATATGATAATTCGGTAAGGGGAGGGGTAGGTGGTCAAAATTTTTTGGAGGTAATTTTAGGTTAAATGTAACCTTTTAAGTCAATAGCGACCAAATTTGGATCAAGAGCCAATTTCATCATCTTACTATGTGGATTAAAATATGAATAAAATAATGGAAAGTGTAGATTAAAAAGGAAAAAAAGCTGAGTGTAGATTAAAATATAATAAAAGTCGAAGTATATTGTGTTGTTTACATTCTAAGGTCTTATGATGCAAATAACGGGCCCTGTCTGCTAGCATGCTTCCTAGAATATCACCGTTTATTTATTTATCAGTTCAAGGGAAGGGCACAAAGAAGGGATCAACGTGTATAATGCTTTATTAGGGTACTAGCATTATGTTGCTAGCTAACTAAAAGCTCTTTGGTGTAGACGCTATAGTCGCTGATTCACTTGTTTTCCTTTTGTCCTTTACAAGTCGAATTTTCAGCGAGCGAAACCCATTTGCTTAGCTAGTTTCCCATTTTTTGCTCTTATTTTTTGGCGTATGAATTTACACTTCAGACCACAAATTTAGTGAAGGAAATGTTCAATAAAAAAAGAAATATTCAAAAGAAAAAAATACGTGAATTATATGTTATATTACTTCCTTCTATATTTAGATGGAAATAAAATAGAACTAGTATTCTTTTTTTTTTTTTTAACTTTGCCAACTTTGTGCAGAGCTATATGATGAGAGCGAGGAAAGACTAAAAGCATGTTAATCTGATTTGGCTTTGTTCTATCCGAATGATCTGGACGACGTAGAATTATTTCAGGATTGTAAGGATATAATCCATTTTCTAAGGTGTGCTAAGAAAGCTAAAGAACAACTTGACTCTTCCCCACAAGGCATACTGAAATATGTATCTTCAATGGGTATTAAAGCTTACAAAAGTTTGGCAACCGCTCTTCAAATTTTGATAACACTGCCCCTATCTGTCGCATCACGTGAACGGTCTTTCATCAAATTAAGCTGATAAAATCATACTTGCACTCCACAATAGGTCAAGAGAGACTCACGAATCTGGCCATTCTTTCTATTGAAAATGAAATAACATCTACTTTGGATTTTGATAATATAGTTGAGATTTCCGCAGCAACCAAAGCAAGGAAGGTAACATTTTGAATGCTGGTGGAACACAGGCTATTAACCCTTATCCGGGCAAGACATTTTTGTAACGTAAACGGGCAACCGGGGCCTGTGAGGCCCAGTATATATTTTAAGTGCAGAATACACAAAATCAATGCCTATTGTCACTTACTGTTTAGACTAGTCTAGAATGTAACGGTATATATTTTTGTCAAGTAGCGAAACTTCGTGTCACGCTTTTGTAAGCCAAGCAGAATAGCAAATCCGGTCCAGACATTTTTGTAACGTAAACGGGCAACCGGGGCCTTTCAGGCCCAGTATATATCTTAAGTGCAGAACACTCAAAATTCAATGTCTGTTGCCGCATACTGTTCCGACTAAAGGTTACAATAGTCACGTGTTCAATATATAATTATGTGACAATTTGATCTAATATTTGACAGGAATTTCACTAAAGTTATACGGGGCCTCCTAGGCCCCGGTTGCCCGGTTACGCCAGGAAAAGATTTTCAAATAATAATAAAAAAAAAAAAAACATTAGCTTTACCAATTCGATATGTTCATGATTTTAACTTCGACGAAAGATAGAATAATTCAGTATTTTATGTCTTCGAAATATGTATGGTTATTGAGAAATTTTAGAAAAATGAAGCTACTGGGCCTGGGAGGTCCCGGTTGCCCGGATAAGGGTTAAGGTAGTGGAAATATCATTGAAAGTAGTTTCAACTTAAGACAATAAAAATACGAAAGTACCAAAAGAATAATAAAAAGCCGTCAAGATCTGTTAATTGACTGGTGATGGGTGGTAATGAAAAGTAGGATGGTACAACCCATAGTGGAAGTCTATGTACACATATTTAATCTATGATATATTCCCAATTATTCAATAAATTCAGGATTTTTTGTTATAATATATTCTAATACTAAGGATGTTAGTAAATGGTAATGGAAACAGTCATAAGTGACAGAATATAAATATGAGTGAATTATTAAACACAAAATGATGTAATCATAATACAAGTGTGAAATCTGGAAACGATAGCAAAAAGACAAGCAGGAGAGAAACATACTAGTGCTTAACTATTCACTGATATTTCGGCAAAAGCAGTGGGACTAAATAGATCGTATATTATCACTGAAGAGAAACCTAGTAAAAGATAAATGAAGAAGACAGGCAGGAGAGGAACCTATTCTAGCCATTATTTACTGATACTTAGGTTTAAAAAAAATAAGTGTCGTGTATGATCACTGAAGGGAAACCGAATGTTAAAGTGAATGGGGCAAATTGCAGAACAAAAATCTAATCAAATAAAACCTATGTAGCGTAAAGTCAGACAGGTGAGAAACCATGAATAAACTTAACCATATGAGAAACTATACAGGAGGAACACCAAAGGCGAGAACCGAACAAGAAAATTCTAGAAAACTTAGAGCTTACATTTAAAAATCGCATCGGTTATATTATTATTTGCAATTTTTTCAATATCAGCTCATTGTTACATTTTGCACATAAATTTGTCTCTAAATGTATTATTAGGAGCATTACTCCTACTACTCTATCTAATTACAGTACGTGTTTAAACTAGGATAACTTAGATGTAGGATAAATTTTGAATTCTTTGTAGCTTCCGTTAAACTTGTATCTCTAACCATTTTTCTATCGTGTTCCTTGTTTAAAAATGAATAAAAAATATATGCAACGATAGCTCTGGCCCGGTTTTATTCTTAGATACCAGCTTAAAGGCGGTTCTGAGCATTAATAAAATAGACAGGGATACTGCATGTCACCCAAATTTATTTAATATATCCCAAATCAAGATGGTTTAAACACACACACCAACGGCAAAAGGGGCAGTAATAAACAGAAAGAATGATTATGTAAATGAATATCAAAAATAGAAGCGTATAAATCACAATTGCTCGAAAAGGGGCCCCGATCTACTTCACTGGCCCCGAGCCCCAGTATGCCTTACGCTGCCACTGTTGCAGCTTTCAAAACCGGTCAGAAGAGGGCTAATAAGAAGTTTGTACCGGTCACGGCCTTAATCAAAATCACAGCAATATTCCCAGCCAGGCCGGTGAAATACCGGCCAGTTAGCAACCCTACTCGTAAATAGGAATGCTGAATGCACCAAAATATTTCACCATGCATTCTATAGTTTCTGCAAAATGAGTTTAATGAAGATGTTAAAATTAAACAAGATACTGTGTTATAATTTACCCTTTAACAGTCTACTTTCTCAATTTGTTATACCTTCCACTTATCAACTTCCTGTACGAGATGAAAATAACGGTTTCTGCGCAAGTTAGAAAGACAAAAATTCATTTTTCTCATAAGGATTCAGCTCACATAAGAAATAATGAATAAGTTTAATAATAAGAGCCGAGGAGTGATAAACTAACTCAGCAATAATAATTGTAAGTATAAATATAAATATAAAAACAAAAAATATTTAATTCCATCATCGTTAAAATAAGATAAATGTAGTGAATGACACGATAGTGTGAACATACCAAACGACACAATAATGTGTACAAAGTCTTCTTAGAAAAACACTAAATAGTATGTGACACATTTTTTAAAATGTTTCTACCATTTAGACATTCCTCCACATTGTTTTCGTTTTGGCGGCGCCCCTAATTGTGTACAAAAGAAAATTTCGCCTGCACATTTCTGTACAAACGATGTACAAACGATTGCGACAATTTGTGATTGAATAGGACATGGTGGGGGGCTTCCATTTAGACATCCCCTCCCACTTTTTTTCGTTCTGGCGGCGCCCCTAATTGTGTACAAACGAAAATCTCCCCTGCACATTTCTGTACAAACGATATACAAACGATTGCGACGATTTGTGGTTGAATTGGACATGGTGGGGGCTTCCATTTAGAAATCTCCTCCCACTTTTTCGTTCTGGCGGCGCCCCTAATTGTGTACAAACGAAAATTTCCCCTGCACATTTCTGTACAAACGATGTACAAACGATTGCGACGATTTGTGATTGAATTGGACATGGTGGGGGCTACCATTTAGACAGCCTCCACTTTGTTTTCATTCTGGCGGCGCCCCTAATTGTGTACAAAAGAAATTTTCGCCCTCACATTTCTGCACAAACGATTGCGACAATTTGTGATTGAATTGGACATCGTAAGGGCTACCATTTAGACAGCCCCACACTTTTTCGTTCTGGCGGCCCACCTAATTGTGTACAAACGAAAATTTCCCCTGCACATTTCTGTACAAACGACGTACAAACGATTGCGACAATTTGTGATTGAATGGGACATGGTGGGGGCTTCCATTTAGACAGCACCTCCGACTTCGTTTTCGTTCTGGCGGCGCCCCTAATTGTATAGAAACGAAAATTTCACTCGTACATTTCTGTACAAACGATTGCGGCAATTTGTTATTGAATTGGACATGGTGGGGGTCTACCATTTAGAAAACCCGCTCACTTTGTTTTCTTTCTGGCGGCGCCCATAATTATGTATAAACGAAAATTTCGCCTGCACATTTCTGTACAAACGATGTAGAAACGATTGCGACGGTTTGTGATTGAACTGGACATGGTGGGGGGCTATCATTTGGACCGCCCCCATTTTGTTTTCGTCTTGGCGGCGCCTCTAATTGTGTACAAACGAAAATTTCGCCTGCATATTTGTGTACAAACGAAAATTTCGACTGCACATTTCTGTACAAACAATGTACAAACGATTGAGAACATTTCCTATTGAGTCTTGAGTGGTGTGCGGGCTGTCAAAATGAACGTGAAAAGCAGTACTGCAAAAATACATGTAATTTATATTGAGCACCGTAGGAAGCAATGTTCATTTCAGATTTTGAAGGTCGGGGGAATTGAATAAACGATGGCTGAATATAGTACTGTAAAAGTTATAGTAACTCAGATTGTGGACGCTCGGGAAATGCCATAGAGGGAATTTCGAAGCTCTAGGCCCAAGTGCCACCTCTATAATCATCACTGACTACCATTTCAATAATGTGTTTTATGGTCTTATGTCCGTGTTCCCATCCTTTCCCTCCTCCTCCAACTGGATACTTGATACTTTTTCTATTCCAAATTTTTGTGCTAGTTTTCTGCCGAAACCTTGAGTTTTGTACTCTCATCGGTTTCGAATTAGTTAATTATTTAAGTTGAGGATTCCCTTTCTGCATCGAGGTTATGTGAGACGTAGACTCAAAGGTTATGATGAAATCCAAACACAGTAATCGTCCAAATTTTGTAAGCTCTATAGTTATCAAGGTTAAAATCGGAAATGACCCATTTCTACCACTTCCAGTTGGCGAATCACCTCCATTAAGGAACTCCCTCAAGAGCAATCACTCTACTTATTTATTGCAAAAAGCAGAATTTAAAAATTCACATTCGTCCAAAGTTATCGTGTGAAGTAACGGCCGATCGTATGTACCTACTAATATCGATAAGTTCCACTACGCGAGCCCAATTAATACTTCATTGTAGTGAACATGCGAATAAAATGGAGTGAATTATACGTTTATTTTAACAATCATCTTTGAGTATCAAGAAATTCATATTTCTTGTGTGAAGCTGTAGACATCAAGTACGATTTCAGTACAAACTGTTATTCTAGAAATAGAAACGAAGATGTCACAGTAACACACTTTCCCCAGATTAAAATTAAAAACCTATATGAGTAAACCAGGATGCTTATTCATATATAAGCCCAGAATTAGAAAGTTTACTCGTCCAGTCTTATTCCATTTCACACGAGTGAATAGTGTGTCGACGCCGTCGCTCTGCGCGAGGACTCATAGGACCCGGCGCCAGTCTTCAGGGATGTAACTTCAAGAATCAGAGGCCCAGGTAGCTGATCCGGCCAGTCCGAGTGTCCAGAACCGCCTATACCCAGGACGACCTACAGGAAGGACTCCAAGGTTCCAGTCCGATCCGCTGAAGGTAGACACCAAAGGACAGCCGCCAGCCGAGTTCGAACCCAGGACTACAAGGTTCCAAGCCGAGCAGCGAGATCAGCGAGTCTGCGAGGCAACGCCAGTGAGGAAAGAAGAAGAGGATCCAATTTCCCCGGCGGGTTTGAACCAAGGACCTCGTCAACCGAAGATAAGTGTTAGTGCGTCGTATAAACGTTCCAAAAGCAATAACAGATTCACAATCAGTAGCCAGTTCCTTGGACAGCATCAGGCAGTGATATACGTGAGTAGACAAAACCATATTTGAATTGTTTTCTCAAAGAGGTTCATTTGAGGAAAAAGGAAGTCATCACTCTATGACTACACATAGCCTTGCATTGGCATGTTTTAACTTTCCCGTCTCGATCTAGCCTTCAGCTAACGAGACACCCGGTCATAAACCGAGACCCTTCTGGTCAATGTGTAGACCGGTGTAATCAGAAATTTAAATTCTTCCCCTTTGTTTAAAGAACTCCGGATCTTTCAGTTTAATCATCCATCTTACCATCATCATCTTTTTTATAATAAAATATAAAAACCAACCCTTTAATCTTTTATTTAAGTGACAGGCATCCCACTGATGCATAATTAACTTATCATAACGGCTGTCAGAGCATCTAATTACCGTTATATCATATACCCCAGCCACACACACACACACTAGCATATGTACACACGAAAGTATACCTGGTAGTATCCACACGCTTACGGCGGAAACTAGAAACACACACACACACAGACAGAGAGAGAGAGAGAGAAAATCTTGTTGTACCTTTATACTTAATGCACTATTACTCGCAAAATCAATTAAAAAAGAAAAAAAATCTCTGAGTTTTACGTCCCACGCTTATACCGGTTAGGCTAAAGGAGACGGTGATAATGAGAGATGAGTGAAATGGTGGAATGAAGAAAGTGGGAGGAAACGGGAGAACCCCGAGAAAACCCACGAGCACGGTGGAAAAAGAAAAAAGTCGTAAATGAAATTTTCAAAGATTGGTATCACTGCTGCGCCTGACACATGAAATTGTTCCATAATGATTGATTCGTAATATGATGTATATGGGTTTCTTAATGGTAGTATAACAAAATGCCTTCAAATTGACCACAAAATAAAAATGAAATTTATTTCTCAAATTTTGTAAAATCGAAGTCGGTGGGCATTATGGGAACAGTCTACAATAACAATATATGCTAAGAAATATTAATATACTTCACATTTTCCAGTGGGTGCAAGAAAGCTTCGAATAGTGTTTGGTGTCATAATCATTAGCAGATATATTCTATATATATATATATATATATATATATATATATATATATATATATATATATATATATATATATATATATATATATATATATATATATAAACACAAATCATAAAAGAATAATATTAATTTATCGACAATTACTTGCGATGCCCCTCTTGAATTTCATCTATGCCATGTGAATTATTTCAATTCGCCTGGCGCAAATCATTTAGGAGACAATAAGAGGAAAATCAGTAAAAAGAATCATAATTTTTCAACAATTATTTCGAGCGGTGAGCGAAAAGTAAACCTGCACGGACTTTTAAGTATAGATATAAAAATAGAAATTTAAAAGTCATATGCATTTGGGCATTTGTGCCATATCGCCGGACCACTTTGTAAACTGAAAAAAAAAGCACCAAAATGTATTGCATTCGTTTATATTTTGTTGGATTACATTAAGTTACGTTAGATTACCTTACATTAGGCGTGCAGTATTACTTTAATACGGATCCATAGCATAAGTATCACTACTAGTAGGAGCAGGAGTAAGAGTAGTAATAGTAGTAGTAGGAACGGGTTAGAAGTCCGGCAGGGGTTGGTTGGGTTTTGTTCTTGACATGAAATGGGCAAACTGAAGACTTGCCAAGTTTTTCTGTACATTTTACAATTTATGGATCCATATAGTAAAACAAGTGTACCTCTCCGCGAAATAGTCCATCCGCCTCCACATACAATGCCGCTAACAACATCAAAAACAATCAACAAATACAACCACTTTCTTAACTTTTACTATTCTTCTTACCTGCCTTGTATTCATTCTTCCTCACAAACTTAAATAAATTCTCCAATTGACCCGGTAAATTTTCTAAATTTATCCGACGATATGGCACTTGATTCCATGTCAGAAGGGTCCGGACAAAAGGGCGAGGACAGAAAGGCCCGAGTCAAAACGACCCCGAGTCAAAAGGGCCCGAGTCAAAAGTGCTCGGGTCAAAGGGGCCCCGCGAGAATAGGGCCCGAGTCAAAAGGGCCTCGCGTGAAAAAGTCCCCGCGAAAAAGGGCTTGAGTGGAAAGGGCCGGGGTATAAATGGTTTTTTTTTTTTATTTTAATTCCTCCACTACCCCTGCCTATGCCAATTCTTATGGTCTTATTGGCAGACGCATCTGCCCCTAACTCTTTTTAATCTCTCTCTTTAATTTATTATCTCTTCCTCTCTTTTCGTTCGTATAAATGGTCCCACGGCTAGAAAGTCTGAAATCAAAACAGGAGTGGAAATCGAAGATGCACGAGGGGATAGTGCCACCTTAGTAAGTAGAAGTGATTGTCCAACAGAAGGAAGAATATCAGACAAAAAGGAAACTTGAATGGTGATCTTAATTTTGTTTGTTGCTGTTTGTTCTGCAACAATCCCTATCGCTTATGTCGGTTCTCGATGAAAGTTTGCTTTCAACCCCGTCTCTCTGAGTTTGTAGACGTGGGAGACCCGGGGTCGATTCCCGGCGGGATCTACGTTAATCAGTAGGTCCACATCTCATACAGCCTCGCTGCTGAAAGGGACGCTAAAGTGACAATCATATCATATCATATCTCTGAGTTTGTATTCTTGAGACATAGCCCAATCAGACTATCTATTAATGACTCTTCCCTTAGTTCTAAAATTCAATTTCTGCCCCTGAATCAAAGTAGAAAAACACGTATTATATGAATAATATTATCTTGAAAACGTTTCTTTAATTTTGGTGTAAGAACATACATGTGGATCTCCATACAGGGTTAGTCAAAAGTATTGGGCAGAACAATAATAACGACACGCGTGAACAGAGGAAAATCAAATGTTGCCATTGGTATTATTGCAAAAACTGAATTGGCTTGGAGTGTGGTCACCGTGGAAGCCACTTTGAATTACACTATATTGTGGATCGCGCATTTTTAATGGAAAAGGCTATGATTTTATTTCCACAAATGAGAATGTGAACTTATTTTTGACACATTACCATTTGTTTATGAGACAGGGTGTTTGACATATATCTAATAGAAAAAAGTATCATGACAGGGCAATAACAAAGAGACGAATGGACAAAGGAAAAGTAAATGTTACAGGTTGGTATTGGTGTTAAAACTGCGTTAAATGATTATGCCACCCAACTTGAATTCCGCATATTATATACCATAAAATATTTTCAAATAGACAGGGGTACTTGTGTCACATAAATTTAGGCTAGAATCTTGCTACAAACGATAATCTGAATTAGGGATGCGCACGAAACAAGATTTGAGGCTGCCTCGTCTCAAAAATGTACTGTTAATGTGATGTCTTGACTCAAAAAATGTGCATTTTTCTATTAGAAGAGCTGTGGCTGTGTCTCAACTCGAATTTTCTCAGGAAAATTCTGTCTCGACTCGTCTCGTGCGCATCCCTGAGTCGACTTTTGACCGATCTCTATTCATTTACGCGATAGTGTGTGCTAAGGTTGACATTTGTTTCTAGTAGAAGAAAGTATTTAGACAGGCAACTAATAAATAGTACTTCATAGTGTTCTTAACGTTTCTGTTCGTTTGCTTGCGTTTGTAAAATATTGAGAAGATACCACATATGTATAACACATTTTAATAGTAACATATTTTAATTGTTACTTTACGACTATAAAGCAATAGAATGCTTTTAACCCTTTGGGGATGTTATCGTACATTTTGTACGATATGCCTTTTTCATGGTACATTGCATTATTTCTCTTCTATTTGAGCTTTTTCGTCAGGATTTTCTTTGTTTTTCAAGTCCAGAGACATTGTAGAAGACATTACGTATGGCTTCAGACCGTCCTGCGTCCAGACATAGGAGGTGATGACGTCATAATTTTGAAATAGAAATTTTCCCTTATGCACCCTATGTTCATTATTTTTTGGCGGGCTTGTTTTTTCACGTAGAAGATTGAAATTTTGCACAAACATTCAGTTCAGCGAGTAGTATTTACCAGATTTTTTGTTGAGATGTCAGGGTTAAAACAAGGGGAACCAGAGGGGCAAAGGGTTAAAAAAAGGGATATTTTTACCCCCAAAATCCCGTTTTTCAGGATTTTCCCGCCTCACATATATGATGAGGACACGCGAGTCATACCGTCTGAAAGGCAGTTCCATTCTGAAGAGAATGAGGGTCGAATCATTATCCTAGGGTAATTAGGGACGTCTCAGGGATTTTTTGAAAAATATACTTCTATATAGGGAAAAATGGGACATGGTCTGTATATTTTTTTGGCGGGCTTACTTTTGCACCTAGAAGATTGAAATTGTGCACAAACATTCAGCCTACCTAGTAGTATTTATGAGATTTTTTTCAGATCTCTGCATTAAAACAGGGGGTCAAGAGGGAGGAAAAATTGAAAAAAGGTATTTTTAGACCAAAAAAATCCCGTTTTTCACGATTTTCCCGCCTCACATACATGATGGAGACACACGAGTCATACCGTCTGAAAGGCAGTTCCATTCTGAAGAGAATGACGGTCAAATTATTATTCTAGGGTAATTAGGGACGTCTCAGTGAATTTTTTTCAAAATATACTTCTGTATAGGGTAACATGGGGAAATTTCTGAATTTTTTTCTGGCGGGCTTATTTTTGCACCTAGAAGATTGAAATTGTGCACAAACATTCAGTCCACCGAGTAGTATTTAACAGATTTTTTTCAGATTTCTGCGTTAAAACAGGGGGTCCAGAGGGGATAAAAGTTGAAAAAAGGGAAATGTAGACAAAAATTCCCTTTTTTCTGGAATTTCCCGCCTTAGATGCATGATGGAGACATGTGAATGGTACCGCCTGAAAGGCAGTTCTATTCAGAAGAGAATATGGGCGACACATGACCCTAGGGTAATTAGGGATGTCTCAGGATTTTTTCCCCTGAGATCATAGTGTTTTGTGGTAATTTGGGGCATTTTGGGAATTTTTGATAAAATTTCTCCCGCCCGTACTATTCAAGATAGAAACTTGAAATTTGGCACACACATTCAGTATACCAAGTACTATTTCTCAAATTTTTTTAGATGGCAACGTTCACACAGGGGGGGGGGGGGGTCCAGAGGGGCCAAAGTTCGAGAAAAAAATATTTTCCCTCCGAAATTTTCACTTTGACATTTTTTCCCGCTTCTGGTATATGGTATGAGCATGCAAGTGATACCACTTGAAAGCCAGCTCTATTCTGAAGAGAATGAGGTATGAACCATGATCCTAGCATAAATAGTGACGATGCAGTAGCTGCTTCACTGAAAGTCTAAAAAATAGCCCAAAAACACAAGATCCCAAAAGGGTTAATGTGCAGTTTGGAATATTTGGTAGAGCTCAACAACTTCGTTCAAATAGTAGTGGGTGATAACGATGTTTCTTCTGGTCAGTGTATTGTAACATGTAAAGTTAATACGGGAAGGATATAAAGGTAGAATTGCTAGAAAGAAACCATGTATTACCCAAATTAAGAAATATAAGATACTTAAATTTTCTAGAGCTTTTGAAAATAAACCCAAAAACTGGTGGGAATGTGTTTTATCGACGAATTTAAGTTAAACCTGCATGAATATGATGGTAGAATAATAGTTTTTCGACAATTAAATACAGAAATAAATGTCAAAAACTTCCAGCCTACTGCAAAATACAGAGGAGGAAGTGTAATGGTTTGGGTTATATATGTTCACCAGACGTTGGAGAGTTCGTGTGTATTGATGGGATTCTGATAAAAGAAATATATCTTAAAGTCCTTAGAAGGTCTTCTAATTTTATCAAGATATTGATCCCAAACAAAGTATATGTTGTAAAGAAATGATTGCTTTAAAACTGCCCAAAAGTACGCGAAATTCCACCCCACAGCACTGGCTTTAATCCGATTGAGAATCTTTGGAACGAATTGCAACGTAAGGTCAATATATACGAGTTACGGTGAAAGAAAGTTTGAGAAAAGCATTACGTATAGTTTGGAACAATATTTCCCCACACTACACAAGGAAAATTGTAACAACGATGCCGAAATGCTTAAAGAAAGTTATAGGTCGTTGTGTGTTTGCTATTAAATACTAACTGTATTAACTTGGAGGGATAAAATAATTTTAGAGGACATTTTATAGTAGTTTCTTTTAAATAATATCTGAATATTTATGTGATCAACAGTGTCCACATCCCCATTCAATGTAGTTTTTGCAACAACACACACTTGCAACATTTGCTTTTCCTCCGCATCATTATTATTTTATTGTCCTGATACTTTTGTCTACTACAGACTAATGTCAAACATAGCACACTTTCCTCGTAAAAGAATGAGGATTGGTAAAGAATGAATCATATTCACGTTTGTGGGAAAATTCAATCCTAAATTAATGTGCTAAACATACTCTTTTCCATTTAAAAATATTATATGATATCCAACATGGCGGAATCCAAGATGGCTGTCATTATGTCCACGCCCTCACTCAGTGCAGTTTTCGCATCAACACACCTGCAACCTTTTACTTTTCTATGTCTACGTGTCTCTTTGCCTGTCCAGATACTTTGGTCTACTAGATACAAATGTCAAAACATAGCACCCTATCTCGCAAACGAATGAAGATAGATTTTAAAAAAAGTGAGTTCTTTCTCTCATCTGTGGGAACATTCTAGCCTAACTTGATGTGTCAAACCCACCTCTTTCCATTCAAGATATTGTGTGATATCGAATATCGCAGAATCCAAAGTATTCGCCATGAAGTCCATACCCCATTCAACGTGGTTTTCGCATCAATACCCATCTGCAATATTTACTTTCCTCCATCCACGCGCATTGTTATTACTGGTCTGTCGTAACATTTTACTAACCCTATATATTTTCCACATGTATGTTCTTTCAACACAAATAAACAGGTATGTCCACGTAATATTTTTCATCTAATAAGCATTTTTATACTTCTGAAGTTTTGCAGGCTATATCTCAGATTTCTTGACGTGGGGCCTTTTTGTCACGGGGCCCTTTTGACCGGGGCCCTTCTAACCAGTGTCCTTTTGACTCAGGCCCTTATGACTGGGGCCCTTTTGACTAAGGTCTTTCTGTCCTTGCCCTTTCAAACAGTACCATTCACATGTCTGCATCATGTATCTGAGGAGTGAAAATCGCGAAAAAAGGGATCTTTGTTAAAAAGATATCTTTATTTTATTTATTTATTTATTTTACATTTTTGCCCCTCTGGACTCCCC